>NW_005841915.1:3054310-3083320 GCF_000455745.1 Alligator sinensis | reverse complement strand
CCCTAAAAGTTAAGCTTCTAGAAAGACAATGTATAAATAAGGAATGAGGAGTGGTGAACATTATAGGCATAGACAGAAGTGCAGCTCCCAGGTCTAACTCATGGTGCTTCATAGAAAGTGCCATGAGTTAGACTGATCCTTCCAACCCAACAGATGTTAGCTGTTGGGTTGGGAGGGTGGGTAATTGAGATCGAATTTAGTGATCAAGCTTCATCTCTGCAGCCTCTTCCTCAAGCTCCACCTCCTCTCTCCTAGCTCCCATTCTGAGGTTTCCCCAGCTGTGCTGGCGTGGGGACATGGGTGGATTGGTTTCTCAGATGGGGGGCGGGGGGCGGAACTCCAATCTACCTGCCCCAT
Organism: Alligator sinensis; assembly: GCF_000455745.1. Lineage (NCBI taxonomy): Eukaryota > Metazoa > Chordata > Crocodylia > Alligatoridae > Alligator > Alligator sinensis. Next base: position 3,082,963 of record NW_005841915.1, on the reverse strand, counting down.
CCTTTAGTTCTGGCTGGGCAACCCCCAGAATGAGCTCCCTCCATTCCCTTCCCCACTTCTCCTCTTCCCAGTTTGAAAATAGCCAGGAGCAATACTGGGCTGTATCAGCCAAGTCCTGTTCCTGGCATGTACAGATGGATGTTAATGAAGGTGCTCAGATTTGAAGCCCCAATAATCAAATTCTATACATGGAAAATTGTAATTTGTTACAATTTCCAATGTATAAAATCAAAGTATTGGAGGGTTGTCTTAAATTTATCCCCCTCAAAGCTGTGGTGAGGAAAGCAGTAGCAGGGAGTGAGGTACCAGGCCCCCATCCCTTGCCCCCAGTCCCTTATCCCTCTTGCCTGTCCTTCCCTTCCCTTTGCTCCCTGTGCCTGTACCTGCCCCTGCCACCTAACCCCAAGCTCATCACCTCTGTGCCTGTGCCTATCCCTTGCCATTTGTCTCCTCTGCTATCTGCCTCTCCACCCCTTGCTACTCCCATGCCTGTGCTTGCTCGCCTGTCACCTGTTTCCCCTACCCTGCCATCTAGCCTCCTGCTGTCTGCCCCCACCCCACCCTCTGCTTCCCTGCTGTTTCCCCCTCCTACCTCCACTTACCTTCTAGAATCTCTGGATTTGGGGCAGTCAGGAGCAATGGTTGTGGCTGCAGCCCCAGACCTGTTCTCAGTTAGCAATTAGTGCTCCGCCTGGGATGGGAAGAAGCTGAGGTTCCAAGGTCCCTGTTCTGAGACTGATGTATATACTTTATATTCATAGGAAAGTAGAGATGGAAAGGATTTCACAAGGTGAAATGCAGCCCCCACTGCTAAAGGCAGGAGTGTCCCTGAATAAACATCACAGCTGTCTAACTAGCTCTTGAAAACGTCCGAGGATGGAGATTCCACAATTTCTCTAGGTAGCCTGTTCCAATGCTTGACCACCTCATATTCAGAAAGTTTCTCCTAATCTCCACCCTAAATTTTCCTTGTTGCTGCTTGAGGCCACTGCTACTAGTCCTGTTGTCTACAGCCACAGAGAAAAACCCATCTCCATCCTCTTGGTAATCATCCTTCAGGTATTTGAAGACTGTTATGAATCTCCCCTCAAACTTCTCTTCTCCAGATGAACTAATCCTAGTTCTTTCAGCCTTTCCTCATAAGGCTTGCCTCTTAGGCTCCTATTAATTTTTATTGATCTGTGCTGGACTCTTTCCAAACTATCAATATCCTTCTTGAAGTGTGGGGCCCAAAACTGGACACAGTACTCCAGGTGAAGCATGGAGCATTACCTGTGTTGAACAGAGTGGAAGAATCACTTCCTTTGATTTTCAAGTGATATTCAAATTAACACGTCATTGCATGACCAATGACAAAGCTATTTGAGAACTCGTGGTGTTCAAGAGAGGTTCCAGAAGACTGGAAGAGGGCCAATGTGATGCCTATCTTCAAGAAAGGAAGGAAGGAAGACCCAGGGAATTACAGGCCAATCAGTTTGACCTCAATCCCTGAAAAAATCCTGGAAAAAATTATCAAAGAATCCATTAGAGACATACCTTGTTGGGGTTATTTGACCCCAGCTGTCTTTCCTGCCCAGAGCAGGGGGGCTGGACCCAATGATCTCACAAGGTCCCTTCCAGCCCTAATCTTCTGTGATCTGTGAAAACACAACCCAGTATGCTTTTGGCTTTTTTTGCAACAATGGCACATGCTTAGCTCACATTCATCTTATGGTCCACTGTAATCCACAGATTTTCTCTGCTGTACCACAAGCTAACCAATCATTTCCCAGTCTGTATTTATGCATGCAATTGTTCCATCCTAGGAATAGGACTCTGCACTTGTCATTGTTGAATTTAATCTGACTAAGTTGGTATCATTCTTCAGTTCATTCTGGATCCTAGTACTTTGCTCCCTGTAGTATCTGCAACTCCACCTAATTTGGTGTCATCTGCAAATTTGCTAAGTGTTTACTTGATCCCATCACCTAAATAATTAATGAAATTATTAAACAATACCAGACCCAGGACAGACCCCTAGGGAACACCACTTGATACCTCCTCCCAAATAAGAATTGAGCCATTGATAACTACCAGATGAATATGATGAACCAACCAGTTATGTATCTACTTTACAGTACTTGCATCTAGTCTGCATTTTCTTAGCTTGTTAATAAGAATGTTGTGAGAGTGTCAAAGCCTTGCTAAAGTGAACGTATATTGCATCTACTGCTCTCTCTCCATCCACAGAGCCTGTCACCTTAACATAGAATAAATCCAGTTGGTCAGTCATAACTTACTCTTGGTGTATCCATGCTGACTGTTCCTGATCACCTTGTTCTTCTCTAGGTGCTTCTCAATAGAGTAGCGAAATGCCCATCAAGAATGATGTGGGGGGAAGGCAGGGACAAAGTGGGGGGAAGCTTGCTAATCCTAACCCCCCGCCCATGCCACTGCTGCCTCCCAGGAGCTGGGGGACAGGAAGCTTGCCCCACCATCCCCTCCAGCCCCCTCCACCAGCACCCCACACCGCCAGTGCCTCCAAGGAGCAAGGCCAGGGGGGAGGCCAGCACCGCTGGCCTCACCCCCCCCCATTCCATCCCCTCTGTACCCACTGTCACGGCGGTGCTCCACTGCCTCCAAGGAGCAGGGCCAGTGCCACTGGCCTCACCCCCCCTGTTCCATCCCCTCCATCCTCGCCATCATGGCAGTGCTCTTCCACATCTGAGGAGCAGCGGGGGAGGAGGGGGGAGGCTGGCTCCGTTCCTGGTCCACCGCCTCTGAGAAGCAGGGCCGGGGGGGGAAGCCCCCTGCTACATCATGGCGGCATTCTGCCACCTCTGAAGAGCAGAACTGGGGGGGAGCAAGGCCAGTGCCTCTGAGGAGCAAGGCTGGGGAGGGGTGAGGTCAACAGTGCTGGCCTTACCCCGCTGCTCTGTCTGTCCTGTCATGGTGGTGCTTCACCACACCGCTGCCGCTGCCTCCGCTTCCTGTTCGTAATGCTCTTAGAACACTCTGATTGGTTGTTTCAGTAACCAGAGTGCTCCAAGAGCATTACAGCTGGACAGCCAGATGGACTAAGCCCTTTATTATATTAGAATTCCTGAAGGGCCAGTTCCATGATCTTGATAAATATAAAGGTCAGGCTTACTGGTCTGTAATTCCTCAGATTCTCCTTCATGCCCTTCTTAAAGATAGGCACTATATTTTTCCTTTTCCAGTCATCTGGGACCTTGCATGACCTCCACGAGTCCTCAAAGAGGATAGTCAATAGCTCCAAAATTACACCAGCCAATTCCTAGGGTACATCTCATCCAGCCCTGCCTTTCCTTCCTTGTATCCTTTTGATAACATATTAAGCAGAATTCACAGAGCCATGCAATGAGCACTTCTGCTGTGATCTTAAACTTGTGACCTCCAGGCTATCAACTATGCACCTTAGCAGCTTCACTACCCCAGGTCCTTTCTGACCCAGCTGACATGAAAGCATCTAACTTTTCTAAGTAAACCCTAACTTGTTCTGCCATTACTTTAGGCTGTTTGTATCCTTCCCTATTTTTGCTGCTGTCTATTCTTGTCCTCAGCTAGCTGCTGTTATTTTTGAAAACTTAAGTTAAAAAGGCATTAATTACTTCAACCTTCTCTGAATCATCCATAAGTAGGTTGCCTTCTGCATTCCATAAAGGATCAATGGTCTTCCTCTTACTTCTGATATACTTGTAATTGTTCCTTATGTCCCTTGCCACCTGCATCTCAAATTGTGCTTTGACCTTCCTATTTGTTTCCATGCAAGCCCATGTGATACTCTTATATTCTTCCCTAGTACTATGACCAAGTTTTCACTTTTTATAGGTCATGAAGGATATAACTATTACGTATGAATATAATTATTATTATACACACCTGTAGTAACACTAGAAGACAGAGGCTGGTTTGATGATTTATATTGAAATCTAAAACTTCATGCCTTAGAGCTGTTAATTTTTTTCAATCCTCTTCAGCTGCTTTCTGCAGAACAGCTGGATCACTGCATTTGTGAGTCTAACCCTCCATCTTGGCGTAACATGCTGTTGTTTCACACTGTTCATTGTGTTCCCTCTCTTTGCTCACTCTAAAGAAAAATTAGTAGCTGCAGAGTTGCATGCTGACAAGACACTCATTGTTCCAGTGGCTCCTGGTTCAGGTCCTGCTGAGTTAGGCAGAAAATTGCACATTTGCAGTTGAACCGGCTGAAGCTTCAGTGATGCAGAGCACCTCTATTGAGTCATTCTCAAAGCAGGAACACATGTTAGAAGGAAGTAGCAACTCAGATATTTATCAGGGAAATCCAAGAGCAGGTAAGTTGGGAGAGTTGTAACATATTTATTTTTGAGCTACAGCTTAAGATAAGCTCCAGCAATTGAGTATGCTTGGATTTTATGTGACACATTATTTTCTAACACCCTGGGCATGCCTACACGTGCACCCGACTGCGCAGTTGTTACTAGTAGTCCCGGCGGCACCCAGGTCTTTTCTGACCCTACTAAGCAGTAGCAACAAGCAACAGTAGTGTCAGTGCAGTAGTGTCGGTGTCACAGTTCATGCCTGCTGACACTACATCGCCATAGTAATGAGCTACATCACCATAGTTCATTGCTACAGCAACATAGCGTCTTATGTTGATGCACCCCCTGTATTCAGAACAGGATGTAAAGTCCATCTGCTTATACTGGGGCACTGATATGGATTTCTAATATTGAGAAATGAAAAACATTACAATCTTTGTAGCTAAACTATAGCTAAACTTCCTTTTGTATAGGGCTCAACTGATTCTCAAGAATTTAGAATAGATGTGGTCTCAAGTCCACACAGCTTTCCATCAATATCATTAAGGCTGTCAAGTCAAGCAAGCCAAAGTTAGAAAATGCCAAAATTAAGGCTGCCTGTGTAGCCTTTAATTAAGTGCTATTGTACACGTGTGAGAATACATGGTTGCCCACTTTTTTTCAGCATAGAACTTATATCATTGATGCAGCATTGACTTTTGTTGTCAACAGTCAATGAGCAGCTATGACCTACTGTAGAGTTTTGCTCTGTAGCTGGGACTACATGGAACCCTATACAAGTCTCTCTGGACTATGTGTTTTCTTCCACAGTGCAAAATAATTCATTAAATCCCCATCCAAAATCTGTTTGTGCCACCATGCACATAGTCCTTAGCAGTCCAGAGTGCAGTACATCAACACAGAGGGTGCACCTACACATTGCTGTATGACAATGTTGCTATGGCACCATGCTTTAGTACTTCCTTTTGGAAGTACTAAAACATGGCGCAAGAACTGCCCACTGCCCTGTGTGCATAGTGTGGTTAGATTTCGCTGCTACATTGCCATAGCGATGTGCTACAACAGGGGAACGTGCTGCTATGGTGACACAGATGCTGATCATGTGTAGCCATGTGATGAATACGTTGCTATAGCATCCCATACAGTGATGTATTGCATTGCTACTTTCCCACAGGGTGACATGTAGACATGCCCTTAATGTCCCTAGTTTCAGCTCATCATCCTAGCTCTTTCTTTGTCCCCCTTGTCAAATAGCCACTTCTTCCCACTGAAATCTTTGCCCTCTCCTCCCAGCGTAGGCCACCTAGGATGTCCACGTAGGAGATTTTCTTTCCTATCCTGGGCTACTTGACAGACAATCCCATCTGTACCCCTCCCAGGCATTCCTCTACCCTCTCTGGTTTTAGCTCAAATAAGTTATCATGTAAGCCCCTCTGCCGATCCTCTGGCACTTAGATCTCTGGCTTTATCTTTCTGGCCTAGGAAAAGCCAGCTAACAAACACTCTTGCTGCTCTCTTTCCTCTAACCTTTTCTAGCCTTCCAGCTCTCATCTAAGTGGTTTATCTAAGGAGCATCTTCAGGTATCTGGCTGCCTCTTTCAACTTAATTTCTACAGACATCTCACATCCTTCCAGCTTCTCCGTATTTTTTGCTCTTCCTTGCCATTGGTTCCAGTTGACATGCTTCAGTAAAATGTTGACCCAGCTCCCCTGTGACAGGCCAAGGGCAAGTGCCTCATGACAGTGACCCCTGCATTATCTATTGCACACCAACCAAACCCAAATCTAAATACAGAATTATAATTTCTCATGGGACATCCTATGGTGCTTTCATCACAGTATAGATGTGCTTCATGAAGACTAATGCACATTTGCTAAAGAGCACAGTTTTTGTACCTTTCACTAAGCCCCTGTGAAGATGAGATGGTATTAGCTCCTTGTTTCACTGAGGCAACTAAGGAGAAAGACTGAAGCCAATTTTGTCAGAAGTGGGCACATCTACATGTGCATTTTAATACTCATTAGCCTATTTTAAAGTGCATTAAAGCATCACTAAAAACTGTGCTATTTATTTAATGCACATTAAGACAGGCTAATGCACATTTTCCTGGTACCTCACAATGGAGGGCACTTTGACACACGCTCTGGGGTAGAACGGCAGTGCTTTAATTAGAGTGGTTCCGAGAGCTGCTGTGTCTCATGTATCAGCATCCCTGTGCTTAAAAATGGTGCCGGGGTGCTTGAACTAAAGCTTATTTGACATGCTCTAGTTCAAGCACCCCTGCTACCATTTTTAAGTGTGGGGGTGCTGATACGTAGACGCAGGAGGCTGCTGGAGTGCAGTAATTGCCACACTCCAGTAGACTCATTTAATTGAGTCTGCTCTGTCATACTAGAATTCCAGCGTGTTGGAGTAGCCTCTGCACTGGTGCATAGGCACCTGGAGATACTAGATTTAATGTGCATTAACTAAAGTGCATTAATGCACACGTAGACATGTCCAGCGAGAACTAATTTGCAATCCCCCTTGTAGGAAGCCTAGGACCCATTTTTTTTCCAGACTAAGTATCTGTCTGGGCAGAGTATATTTACAAGGTAGAGCTCCCAATGCTGTTAAGCATTTCTGCAAAGCAGACCCCCTGTTTTTCAAAATGGGTACAGAGGGTGAGAGAGAGCGTCACCAATCTCTCAGTTAAAAGGCCTTTGTCTGTTCTTAGTAACCGACAAACTGAATATCTGATTTTTGCAAAACCTCATCAGACAGATTTTGCTTTTGTCAAACCAAATCTAAAATCAGAAGAGTTCTGAATCCAAGCTTTAAAATTTGGAACAGGAGGATGTAATTATGGTATATCTGGTGTTCTTTCTTTAACACTACATTATCTATAACTAATCTTTATTTCACATCAAATTTTCTGGTTCCTGATAACCTTGTCCTCCAGGTCAAAGATAAAAGTGTATGTTTATCACTGAAAAGACTTTCAGTACATTTCAGTTGTAACATAAATGATTTGAGGAGTGTGGATTTTCCTAGATACTTTTCCTAATTCTCAGAGATATGTCGATATTCACTTCAGTTTGCTGTAAATTTACAAGGCAATAAAGATAAATGGAGCTAAGATGCAAGAAGCTAAGTTCCAGAGAGACAGGGCCTTTTGATCTCACTGCATGGAGAGCTTGAGGAAGAATAGGGGTACACAGTAAACACCAAGACACAGGGGTGTGGTGTTTCTTTTACTCTTTGTAGGAAAGAAAAAGATGATGAAGAATAACAAAAAGCAGCACCAATGCAGGCACAGCTGGATCCTAAATAATTATGTTTCTCAAATAAATGCAAATAATCAGCATGTATCTACATACAAACTGTTGCTTTGATTGATTCCTTATGATTTCAAAAACAGAATACAGTGAACAACACAAGACAGATCAAGAACTATTAAATATACTATGCTATTCCTGTACACTACAGGTTGTATTTTCAGAAGCACTTGGCAGTGGACTACCTCTGTTCCCATTGAAATCAACTGGAGTTTTACCACTGACTTCAATGGGGGCAGAGTTAGATAAATGCTGAGTGCTTTTGAAAACATATCCACAGGTATAATTTTGAATCCTTTGAGATCTTTCCATCATTATTTAATTCAAGCTTAAATGTTTGAAACAGCAGAAAAGAAATTAAAATTACCAACTACATCAGTGGCCTTATTTGTATATGCTTTTTAGCTGAGTTTTCTTCAGTGTAAAAGTTGGTCTACGAACCTCATTTTGAGTCATTTAAACCAAAATTGGGAATCCTTCAAACAAAGCAGTATTTGTACCATTTTATGACAACTTCTTCCTCAAGAAAAGCAATTTCATTATGAATCTTTAGTAGTTTATTCTATAAGGCAATTTTGCCAAAAAAAGATTCTTTTTCCAAACTTTGAAGTGACTAGAGATATGATGTCTCCAGATTTGGCAGGTATTTTACTTTTGGGAAAGAATCATAACTTTTTACATATATTACAAATATCTTAGTCTAGAAAACCCAAATTCATTCCATGGAGTAGACCTCAGGAAGAATCAATGAGCTGGTGGATATGTCTAAGTGAATTGAAACTTTTAACTGCTTTTTAAAACTCTGTTAAAATTACAGATCAAATTCTTTGCTACATTATACAAGAATAAACCTGGGGTCCAGATTTGAAGAAGCCACTGGGGATGATGGAGACCAGATTTTACACTGGGTTTGAATTGGTATAACTGAGGCTAGAATTTGGACCTGTAATGTAAATGATAAGAACTGCAGTGTTAAAACCAGGACTAGAACACACAGGGAGCATCTGCATGAGATGCATAACTGCGTAGTAGCATAGTTTACTATGCAGTAAGCATGTGCGTCTACATGTGCACATGCTATATACACAGTACACCTTCCTAATTGTGAGTAAATTTGCTACCTGAAAATGCAAGTAGCAAATTTACTTTCAATTAGTAAGGGCACAGTAGCACCCATGTAGATGCCTGACCAGGAGCAAATCTGCTCCTGGTCAGCTGTCCACCAGTGGGCAGGAGATTGCTCCTGCGCCCAGGAGCTGCTTGCTACCAGAGTGGGCTTTGCCAGCAGAGCCTGGGCAGGGACTATGTCCCCCTGCCTCAGCCTGGCTGGGGGCTCCAAGCCCGCCGCTCTGAGATGGCAATGGAGGAGTGAGGACTGGGAGATCTTTTGCCATGCCTGGCAAAAAGGTTGCTCCCTCTCCACTGATCAGCAACTTTGCATGCCTTTGTGTAGCTCAAAATAACTGCAAACCAGGGGCATTTGTACACATGCTTGCGCTGCAGTGTTGGGCACTTGTGAAAGCACCTGGTGCTGCAGCACATGCAGTTGTATAAGCAGTGAGATACATGTCAGCACTGAGAAAATGGTGGCAGCGCACTTTTGAACTAAAATACATCAGAGATGTTTTAGTTCAAAAGTGCACCACCACCATTTTCTGTGTGCTGATGCACATTTTCCCATTTATACAACTGCATGCAATGCAGTGCAGTGCATGTCAGCTTGTGTGTGGAGCAGACTCGATTAATCATGAACTGATGCAATTAATTGAGTCTGCTCTGACCTACCAGATCTCCAGCACATTGCGGGATGAAAAGTTATGTGTATAAATACCCCAGATTATTTGGCCTGTGGTGGGGGATTCCTTCAGCCTAAGGGAATCACCAGGTGGCATAGGAACTGGTTAAAGCCACCCACTCTCACTCTTTTCTTAAGACTGATGCACCTGAGCTGAACTAAACTATCCACATATTATATTCATGGGTATCTCATGGCTAAGAGCTTCTACGCAAACTTTGCCCTATTTGCTTGGCTGAAAAATGAGTAAAGACATTGCAATAAACTCAGCATTTGGACTTGACCCAAACCCTATTGAGTTCAGTAATTGCCATTGCATTCTGCTCAATGTGGACTCTTTCTTAGGCTCCCAAGACATGACATATTGGGTTTTAGTTTTGCTTAGGATAATGCTCAGGGGTAGAGCAACGGTGAAAATTCAGATTATTTTCCTTGTTACCTTCCCTAGCCACACACACAACCCCATTTTTGAAGGGGAATTGCAGATTCATCTTCCCTTATGCTCTGTTATGATAATTAAACTGCAAATATTCTCAAAACTAAGCCGAAATACTTTAAAATCAGAGGACTGACAATCTGCCTCTCTGTATTTTTCCCTTTCACTTCATATGAATACTTCCCAGCCATTTGATAGTCACTACTTTCTTTGTGATTGATAAATGTGCATTTGTGCATAGGTGATTTTTCCACCTCTCTAGTCACACCAGCTAGTATACCTCCCATTGAGGTAATGGAAAGCATCCACTGCTTATCTCTGAGCAGCACATTAAACAAAGCAACATAATGAGCTGCATTTTGTTGAGGGCTCTCCAGGTCCCCCAAATCCTTCTCAAATGTGATTGTTTATAAAACGTTTGATAAAAAATAAATGATGCTTTCATTTTCAACAAAATCTCACAGTGTTACCGGTTTTAATAACAGTTTTGACAGATGAGATTGTCATCATCTGTTTTTTCTTTGTAAAGTCTTTTTCAATAAACTGAAAAGCTTTAAACTAACAGATGTGACTATAAAGTATGGCTGAACACAAGACATTAGGAGGTGAGGCTTACTGAATGCCATAATAAATAAATTGATGGCCATAGCAGAAGCATTCATGTTGTGGGCCCTGTCAGATTCCAATGAATCTGCTAAATGTTGCTAAATAACTTTAGCAGATTCTGAAGAAAAACATCTAGTTTATGACAATGACACCAAGAAGAGGAAGAGGAGAGGAAGAAGAAAAAGAAAAGGAAGAAGAAGAGGAGGATGAGGAAGAGGAAAAGGAAATGAAAAGGAATTTTCCTAGTTAAAGTTTCCCTGAGCATCAGGAACCCTACTGCATCTTACCAATGGTTACTGAACATGGCCCTGACCTTGCAAATATTTAATGACAGTTCAAGTAACTTCAAAGACACTATTCTCATGAGTAATATTAGTCAGGTACTTGAGTGGTCATGAGATGGACCTTCATTCATTAAACCACTAACAACAGCCTGTCAGTAACCTGAAATGGGGGCTACAGTTTTTGCAGTTAGGCTTAAAAGTTCAAAACTGGACACCTAGTAAGTGGTCTGATATCTGTAAGTGTTGAGCATCCCCTAGCCCCTTTTATTCTCAGCACTTTTTAAACCCAGGCTACTTATTTAAGCACTAAAACATGGGCTTTAGAGCCTAATTTTAGACAACCCTTTAAAAAAAAACCTCCAGTATACATTTCTCAGTGTTTACAGCATACCTCCTCTTATCCTCCAGCTCTAATCTGTTTAGTTTCTCTTACTGTTACAAATGAGTCTAACAGCCATCCCAGAATCAATTTGGAGCAATGTTGATGTTTGAATAACTGATGAGCCACGATTTTTTTATCAGTGAAAAGTTCAGGAATTAGAATTTCCAATGATATTCTGTTTGCTGTAAACAACTTATATTTACTGATTTGGCAAGGAGTTTTGCTTTGTTTAATGGGCTTTAAGCAATGCAATTTTAAAAGCTTGATTGCTTGTAAAAGCTAATACTGTTTGTTATTTAAATTTCCCACATTATTATTTTTTCTGCTTTGCATATTTTTTCCAGGCTTCCTCCTCTAGAAAAACGAGTCACTAACATATCATGGAATCATAGAGAAGGGACCTCCAGAGATCATCCAGTCCAACCCTCTGCCTGAGGTAGGATCATCCCTATCCAAACCATCCTATGCAATCCATAATCTAAACTCTGCATAAGACTACCATCAACCCTGATACAATATAGGCCTAACACCTTAACCTGCCACAGGTAAACCAAGGGAACCACAGCAGCCCCAGTAGCCTACTTCTATAAAAGTTTGTCAATAAATAAAAGTTTCTCAAGTGATCCCAGGTAGAGGGCTATGCTCCCTGCTACAGCAGAAGGTAAAAACCCCCTAAGTTCATAACAATCTGACTATGGGGTAAAATTCCTTCCTGACCCCAAATATGGCATTCAGTTGGACCCTGAGCAGAGGGATAAGATCTTTCAGCCAGGAACTTCCAGCTTTGGTTCCAGCAGAAGCATTGGCACACCCCAATCAAAATCCTCAGTCTTAGCTGTATCCAACATCCAATGCCTTTGAGGGAGGCTTAAAAACACCCTAGCTCCTGTAGCAGAAAGATGGGGGAAGAGCAACCAGGAAAGCCCAGAAGCATGGGAAATACCCATGGTAGAATGGAGTTATCGCTATGCCTATATCATCCCCAACCAGTGGCTGTCCCACCTCTTTTTGAACACCTCCAGTGACGGATAGTCCACAGCTTCCCTTGAAAGTCTATTCTATTGCCTCACTATTCTAACAGTGAAGAAGTTTTTCCTGACATCCAGTCTAACATTACTTTGCGGCATCTTCAGACCATTCATCTGAATTCCTCTCTCTGCAACAAGAGAGAAAAGGTGCTTTGCTATCCCTCTTCTTTATGGTAGTCCTTCAAGTATTTGAAGACTGCTATCATGTCCCCGCTTAAGCATCCTTTTCTGCAAGCTGAACATGCCTAGCTCCTTCAGCCTCTCTTCATATGACTTACTTTCCAAGCCCTATATGATTTTTGTTGCCTGCCTCTGGACCCTCTCTAACTTCTCCACATCCTTTTAAAAATGTGGAGCCCAAAACTGCACAGATTTCTCCAGTTGAGGCCTAACCAGTGCCAAGTAGAGAAAATCGCATTCACCTTTTCTGCAGCTGCATCACACTGCAGACTCAAGTCTGTGGTTTATCAAGATTCCCAAACCCTTTTCTGTAGTGCTGACTTCCAGCTAGGTGTCACCCATTTTGTATTGTGTTTTTAATTATTTCTCCCAAGGTATAGTATCTTGCACTTGTCCACATTGAACTTCACCTATTAGCTCTAGCCCAGCCTTCCAACCTGTTGAGATCCATCTAAATTGCTCTTGCATCATCAAACGTGTTCACAATCCTTCCCAGCTTTGTGTCATCCACAAACCTGCTCAAGAAGCTTTCTACATCAGCATTCAAATCAGTAATAAACACATTAAGCAGCCCTGGGCCCAGGACAGATCCCTGTGGGACTCAACTTGAAACCTTCTGCCATTCTGACATGGATCTATTAATAATTACCCCTTGCTTGTGGCTAGTGAGCCATTTATCTATCCAAATGATAGTTTGTCCAGTCCACATTTCTCCAATTTGTTTATGAGAAGGTCATGTGTGACCTTGTCAAAAGCCTTGCTGAAGTCTAGCTACACTATATCCACAGGTTTCCCTTCTTCCACCTAAGTAGTTACTTTGTCAAAGAAGGAGATCAAATTTGTTTGACATTATTTGTTTTTCATGAATCCATTCTGACTGCTTGTGATCAGCCTTTCCTCCTCCAGGTGCTTGCAAATGGCCTTCCTTTGGATATGCTCCAGTAACTTCCCACATATTGAGGTGAGGCTAACCAGTCTGCAGTTACCCAGGTCCTCCTTTTTGCCTTTTGCAGTCCTTTGGTACCTAAACCATCCCCCATGATTTCACTGCCAAGGGCTCCAAGATCTCCTCTGTCAGTTCCTTCAGTACCCTGGGATGAAGTTCATCTGATCCTCCTGACTTGCATTCATTCAGACTCATCAAGAGCTCTCTACCCCTCTCTTTTGTTATCTCATCCCTCATCTTGTTCCCTTCCTTATCCAGATAATCCTTATCAGGTGTCTGGCTGCAGCTTACTTTTTTGTGAAGACTGAGGCAAAGTAGCTGTTGAGTAGCTCTGCCCTCTTTGCATCTTCTGCTGGAGTTCCCCTGACTTGTTAACAGTGGACCCCAGCTTCCCTGGTCCTTCTTTTCTGGCCAGTATACCTATAGAACCTCTTCTAATTGTCCTCAATTTCCTTTGCTAGGTGCAGCTTGTTCTTTATCTTTGCCTTCATGACTTTGTCACTGCAGGTTCTTGCTATTCCTGGTATTCTTCCTTGGTGACCTGCCAATTCTTCTGTTGCCTGTATGCTTTTCTTTTTCATTTACAGTATTTTAAAAGCTCCTTGTTCAGTCACATTGGTCTCTTGCCATACTTCTCATGCTTCTATTGTGATGGAGCTTATCAGGGTCTTGGTATAATCAGCCTTTGGAGGATGAACCCAGTTCATGAACTGCTAGAAGATAGACCCTCATCTCACTACTGCTCACATAGGAAACATTGCTAAAGTAAAAGGGATATAAGTGGGTCAGCCCAATAGTGCACCAATTCCTAGCTGGAATCAGAACTCATTGCTGAGGTGATATCTTTTATTAGACCAACTAGATATCTGCAAAAAAAAGTTATTTATCTGCAAGCTTTTGAGCACAGGCATCCTTCACCAGGTATAGGAGATTGCAAAGTTATTCTAGGTAGAAATGAAACCAACTCCTACCTGTAGTTTTATTTCTGTAGGGGCACAATTAACCACAATGAACTGGAGCAAAGTAGAAGTGTGAACTTTAAGGTATACTTGTGTGACAGCCACCATCCTGACCAACCAAGAACTGAAATACAAACTTCTGGAGTTGAAAGGATGAACCCCCACAGGTAATTCAAATGATCTCATAGAACAGATCCTCAACGCATTCATTTCTAAGCACTTGGAGGAGAAGAAGGTGATTAGGAACAGTCAGCATGGATTCACCAGGGGCAAGTCATGCGTGACCAACCTGGTTGCCTTCTATGAGATGACTGGCTCTGTGTATGTGGGGAGACTGGTGGATGTGGTGTACCTTGACTTTAGCAAGGCTTTTGATATGGTCTCTCATAACATTCTCATAAGGAGGTATGCGTTGGATGAATGGACTAGGGGACTAAGGTGGATAGAAAACTGGATAGATCTTCAGACTCAGAGGGTAGTAATCAATGTCTCAATGTCTAGTTGGCAGCCAGAAACAAGTGGAGTGCCCCAGGGGTCAGTTCTGGGACTTGTTTTGTTCAGCATCTTCATAAACAACCTGGAAAATGGGATTGAGTGCACCCTTAGCAAGTTGAAGATGACACCAAGCTGGGTGGAGCAGAAGATATACTGGAGGGTAGGCCTAAGATTCAGAGTGCCCCAGACTAATTGGAGGATTGGGCCAAAAGGAATCTCATGAAGTTCAGCAAAGACAATTGCCAAGTCCTGTGCTTAGGATGGAAAATCCCATGCCCCAGTACAGGCTGGGTGCTGACTGGCTGGGCAGAAGCTGTTCAGGAAAGGATCTGAAAGGTCCATTCAGCTGGTGGACAATAGCTGAATATAAGCCAACGGTGTTCCCTTGTTGCCAAGAAGGCTAACAGCATGCTGGGCTGCATTTGTAGGTGTGTTGTTAGCAAGGTAAAGGAAATGATTATTCTCCTCTATTCAGCACTGGTCAGGCCACATCTGGAGTCCTGTGTTCAGTTTTGCCTTGCCGCCCTCCCACTACAGAAAAGATGTGGACAAATTGGAGATAGTCCAGTGGAGGGTGACAAGAATGGTGAGGGGCCTGGGGGACATTACTTCTGAGGAGAGGCGGAGGGAACTGGGATTATTTAGTCTACATAAGGGAAGACTGAGAGGGGATTTAATAGCAGCCTTCAATTACCTGAAGTGAGGGTTCAAAAGAGGATGGAGCTGGACTGTTCTCAATGGTGGCAGATGGCAGAACAAGGAGCAACTGTTTCATGTTGGGAAGTTTAGTTTACATATTAGGAAAAACTGTCTCACTAGGAGGGTAGCAAGGCACTGGAACTGGTTGCTGAGAGAGGCTGTGGACTATCTATCCTTGGAAGTTTTTAAAACCTGGCTAGACAAAGCCTTGGCTGGGATGATCTAGTTGGGGATGGTTCTGCTTGAGCAGGGGGTTGGACTAGATGACCTCCTGAGGTCCCTTTAACCCTCATTTTCTATGATTCTATGATCTGCATCAAAGAACAGCAACAGAACCACGTTCTTTGTGGAGTGCTCACAAGGCAGGGTGGGGAGAGCACATAACACACACAGAACCGTGGATGACATACCTCCTCCAAACAAAGGAAATTTGTCTAAAGCTTCTGAAGTCCACAGCAGTTAAATTATGGATGAGGTTTATCTGACAGCTTCTCTCTTAGCTAATTTACTTCAGCAAAGACCATAAGATTTCCAACTGTCCTGGTACTGTAAGAGTTCATGTCCTGATGAACGTTAAAGAAATCTGTGCTTAGACACTTTTGGAACCCCCAAACTGCAGTAATCCCTAATAAAATGCCAAATTAGGTAACTGGCAATGAATGAAATAAAGTACTCCTCAGCAACCTGGGGTGGGCAAGTGGGGCATGCATCCCAGGTGGCACCTAAGGGGAGGGGTACCTCATGCTGCCTTCACTCTTCAGCGGCAGAAAGCAGCCAGTGCAGTCAGTGTGGGTCATACAGCACAACTATTTTGGAAATCATAGAAGACTAGGTCTGGAAGCATCCTGTAAGATCAAGTCCAGTCCCCTACCATGGGCTCAAATGAGCTCAACAAGGTACCTGTCCAGTCTCCTCTTGAACACCTCTAGGGATGGCAACTGCACCACCTCTGCTGGGAGTGTTTTCCAGATTCTAGATACCCTTATGGAAAAGAAGTTTTTCCTTATGTCCAGCCTAAGTTTTTTCCCAACCAGCTTGTGTCCATTGGACCTTGTCCTCCCAAGAGGTGCCTTTCTGAAGAGTTGCTCCCCTAGATCTTGGTGTTCACCCCTGACATACTTGTAGGTGGTTGTCAAATCACCTCTTAGTCTTCTCTTACAGTACAGTTCCTGGAGTCTGTTCTCCAGCCCCTGATTATATGGGTAGCCCTCCTATGTACCCTTTTGAGCTTATCCACATCCTTCCTGAAGTGTGGTGCCCAGAATTGGACACAGTACTCCAGCTGTGGCCTCACCAATGCCGAATAGAAGGGAGCAGCACCTCTCTGGATCTATTGGCAACACATCCGCTGAAGCACGCCTGACTTCTATTTGCCTTGCTGGTGACTTCATTGCACTGGTGGCTCATATCCATCCTCTGGTCGATTGTCACCCCCCAGGCCCCTTTCAGATGCAGTGTCAGCCAGTAGATTGCCACTTATCATATAGTCATGATGAGGGTTCTTCCTACCCAGATAAAGGACCTGGCACTTGTCCCTATTGAACCTCATCTGATTGCATTGAGCCCATAGAACCAGCCTGTCAAGGTCACTCTGGATCCTTACCCTGTTCCATGATGTGTCTGCATTTCCCCGTAGTGTGGTGTTATCTGCAAACTTAAATCATTGTGCTTTCCACAGTTCATAGTTTTGCAGAGCACCAGTGGCATTCATAGCTGCTGAGGCTGTGGGGGGTAGGAATGATTTTTGCAGCTAAAATCAGAATTTTTTCACCCTCTGGAAATGGGCTGCAGCAATAAAAAAAAAAAAAAAAAAATGGGTGAAAGTTCTTCCTAGCTGCTTCCAACTCCGCTGCTGCTCTAGAGAACTACAATTCCCAGAATCCCTTTCACTGCTTCTTCTTCTCAAGTAAGCACGCAAATGTCTGAAGTTACACAGGAGCTTCCTCACCAACACCCAACCTCTTGATGCCACACACAAGGAGACATGACTACAGATGTAGAGTGAGAGGCTGAAGAAAACACATGACAGAAGAAAAATGGACATTCCAGCAGCTGAGTTCTTCCACCAGGGGCTGACAAACCATGGCAAAGGTGGTGATGTCTCAACTGTCTACATACCAGAGTTGGATGTTTCAAGGAACTAATGAAGAAGTGGGGCTATACCATTGGTTCAACCATCTATGACAGTGGCATTGGTCTTCGTCTATGCAACACCTGCTGCAATGCCCGCTGTTTCAGGGCACATGTACCATGAAAGACCTCACAAAGTACAATAAACGAGCACAAGCATGTGTAACAAAATGATCAAATGTGGTGTAGATACTTGCAGGGGTGTAGGTTTTAGCTGTGTTGGTCTAAGGACATAGGCAGACAAGGTTCCTTGGGTGAATCTGATATCTTTTATTAGACCAACCCAAATGGTTGGAGAATAGTTATTAAGCAAGCTTTCGGGTTCAAAAACCCTTCATCAGGCTAAGGAAGTTTCAGCATTTGGTGTGTGCTCTTCCTGATGAAGGGTTTTTGAACCCGAAAGCTTGCTTAATAACTATTCTCCAACCATTTGGGTTGGTCTAATAAAAGATATCAGATTCACCCAAGGAACCTTGTCTGCCTATGTCCTTAGACCAACACAGCTAAAACCTACACCCCTGCAAGTATCTACACCACATTTGATCATTTTGTTACACATGCTTGTGCTCGTTTATTGTACTTTGTGAGGTCTTTCATGGTACATGTGCCCTGAAACAGCGGGCATTGCAGCAGGTGTTGCATAGACGAAGACCAATGCCACTGTCATAGATGGTTGAACCAATGGTATAGCCCCACTTCTTCATTAGTTCCTTGAAACATCCAACTCTGGTATGTAGACAGTTGAGACATCACCACCTTTGCCATGGTTTGTCAGCCCCTGGTGGAAGAACTCAGCTGCTGGAATGTCCATTTTTCTTCTGTCATGTGTTTTCTTCAGCCTCTCACTCTACATCTGTAGTCATGTCTCCTTGTGTGTGGCATCAAGAGGTTGGGTGTTGGTGAGGAAGCTCCTGTGTAACTTCAGACATTTGCGTGCTGTGGGATGGACATACAGCAGGTGTCTCACATCTTCAGTTTGTCTCTATCATTCTGTCCTGCTGGCCACTGCTCTTCTGATGTCAGGTGGAGTGATGCCAGCCAGCAGGTACATATTGTTTAGGCTGGTACGCTTCAGACATCCTGTGATGTATCGGCAGCTGTCATTCAGAAGATCTTGCTTTCACTGCTGCTTGCTGCTGTGCCCAAAAGCCAGAAGACATTCTTGTGGGGGAGGAGTGGGAGAGAGGATAGCCTGGGAACATTTTTCCCATGCTATGCCTCTAGTACCTGTCACAACCCAAGGGTGTGATTTTTGTTTGTGTGTGCTTCGGCACTGCTAAATCATTTCCCACCACTTGTAGCTTTCTTTGCAGGGTGCATTTCTTAGTTGCAAAAAGAGAAATGCACGGTGCAAGGAGTTCCCGCCATTCACATACAAATTTGTGTCCCACTATTGGCCAGTTCTAAATTATTCCCACGTGGCGGCTAGCGATTGGCCTGCTAGCCGTATAAGAGGCTAGAGTGGTTTCCGCCCAAGTTGGAGAACTCCATGACTATCAGGAGGAGGAGAACTTCACGTCTCGTGAAGATCTCTAAGCACTGCGGAGCCTATCGGACCCAGAGTGTATCTCAAGAAGGCTATAGGGGTCTGATCAGCCTCTCGCCTCTCCCCGTCGCCACCTGATCCCTCGACGTACCCTTCCCTGCGCGCAAGTTCCACGGAGCCTAGCAAACTTCGTGTGAGTCTATTCAGAGCTCTTTGCTTCGAGTACTTTCTTCGGTTGACACGACGGGCTCGCGGTTTAGAGCTCTCAACCGGATTGGGCTAGAAGGTTCACGGGAAGGAACTCTAGTCTGCCTCTCTTCTTGTCTGTCTGTAACTGCAACTCAAGCAAGTTTTCCTGCCTGCACCGCGACCATCTTCGGTGTAAGTAATCTTAAATCAACCGCTAAGCGTCTGTGCCTAATTCTAGCGTGCCGCCTGCCTTCCCCGACCCAGCGTGTCTGGGCTGCTGGCCACAGCCCGCTGTGCGAAAAAGGGCCTCAGACCGCTCCCGGCCCGCACAGTACCCACATACCTGAAAGTTATATTTCAAAAATAATTATGGCCACAGGCAAAAGCCAGAATAAAGCAATGCTTTTTCTATTATTTTCTGGAAGTTAATCACAAACTCAGGTCCTGTCTGAGGCATGAGGGAATTCTAAGGCTTAAAATCAGGTTCTCTCTAAGGAGAGGGCTATCCAAGCCTATAAATGCCCTACCTTTCCTTCCAAGTGTTGTATCTAGGGACTGTAAATCATAGAAAATTAAGGTGGGAAGGGATCTCAGGAGGTCATCTAATCTAACCCCCGACCCAAAGCAGCAGCATTCCCAACTAGATCACCCACTCATCAAAACTTTGTCTAGCTGGCTCTTAAAAAACCACTAAGGATGGAAATTCCACACCCTCTCTAAGGAGCCTATTCTGGTGCTTTACTACCCCCCCAGTGAGAATGTTCTCTCCTAATAACTAACCTAAACTTCCCTTGCTGGCACTTCAGACCATTGCTGTTTGTTCTGTTATCTACCACCACTGAGAACAGTCTAGCTCCATTCTCTTTGATACCGTCCTTCAGGTAGTTGAAGACTGTTATTAAATCACCCCTCAGTCTTCTCCTCTCCAGACTAAAAAAGCCCAGTTCCCTCAGCCTCTCCTCATAAATCCTTTTCTCTAGCTGTGCAGCCACCTCCGCTGGACTCTCTCCAAATTGTCTACATACTTTCTGTAGTGGGGGGCTCAAAAGTGAATACAGCACTCCAGATGTGGTTTTACCAGCGCTGAATAGAAGGGAATAATTTCTTCCCTTGATCTGCTGGCAATGCTCCTACTAATGCAGCCCAGTATGCCATTAACCTTCTTCACAACAAGGGCACACTGTTGGCACATAGTCAGCTTATTGTCCACTGTAACCCCCAGGTGAGCTGCTGAGCTAATGAACTACTGCTTAGCCAGTTGGTCCCCAGTGTGTACCAGTGCATGGGACTATTCTGTCTCAAGTGCAGGACCTTACACATGTAAATTCAGCTGCTTTCAAATGTTATCACTGTGTATTGAGAAAGGGGAGAACTCTCTGGTCACAAGGGGTGCATGGACATGTAATAAGTCTCTGGCAGTTAAGCCAGCTTAACATTTTTAAGTTGACTTAACTGTCATGTATGTGGAGCAGAATCAACTTAAATGAGGCTCAAGATGATACATGTCCAAGGTGTATTATCTTGTGTTGCATTAGTTAAGTTGACTTAGCTCACAATATGGCTGCCACCGTAACAAGCAGCTGTCTGTGTGTGCGCCCTGGTGCGGCTTAACTTAAGTGGACTTAGTGAAGTTAGTTTAGTTAAGTCACTTTCTTTTCATTCAACTTAGTATGTGTGTATATGTGTATGCACCCCAGGATGCAAAGCATATGGGGCTGTTGAGATCAAGAACAATACCATGAATATTAGTGTAGTGTAATGAAACCAGTGGAGCCTTTGATATGCGAGGCTCTCAGCAACTATTACCACTAGGAAAGCCATATACTACAGCCACCATCAACTGGAACTTCTGAGTAGCAGTTATGTTAGCCATTATGGAACACAACATAAGAATGCACTCTATGATTTAAGACACTAACAATGGGCTCATGGGTAAGCCCCTGCACTGCAATGCAAGAGGCCTGGGCATAGTGCCTGCCTTTGCCATGGACTCCTCATGTGACCTTTGTCAAATTATCTAATTCATTTCTACTTAGTTTGTATCTGTAAAATAGGGATATTAAGTAATGAACTAGACTTGTTCTGCAATTTTCCCAGGTCCCATTACTATAGGTTCATTAGTGTAAAGAAACCAAATAGAAAGCAAAGAACCTTTATCCACTGTCAGTTGGTTAGCAAACCCCCTTATAGAAGGGGTAAATGCCAGGGTATACAAATCTAAAGCTCTCCTGAAAGCACACCTCTATATACGCATATTATTAATTAATCCATCCAATCATACACTAACACACATACACATGACCAGCTACTAGTCCTTTCTCTTTCATATTAATACATTACCATTTTAATCTATTTTCTACATTCCTTAACTGTTTTATCAATTTTTAAGTCACCTAAGCAACTACAGCCTAATTTACTTGCTGAATAGGTGTTTACGATCAACTCTTAACCACTTAAAGACTTTGACATCTCCTTGTTCTCTTAGGTTGGTCACTACAGGTGCCTGTACATGAGTGCAGAGGCTGCTCTGATGTGCTGTAATTACAGCATGTTGAACCAGACTCGATTAATCGAGTCGGCTGGAGTGTGGTTATTATCACACTCCATCAGACTCCTGCACCTCATGTATCACTGTCCTCAGGCTTCAAAATGGCATTGGAGGTGCTTGAACTAAAGCTTATCAAATGAACTTTAGTTCAAGCGTCCCTGCCTCTGCCGCCATTTGAAGCATGGGGATGCTGATGCATAAGATGCTGCGGCACTTTAATTAGAGCAGCTCTTGGAGCCAGTCTAATTAAAGTGCCCCCCTCTCATCCCCAGAGCACGTGTAAAAGTGCGCTACATTCTTTTTTACATTCCAGAGTAGATCTAGCCACCAAACAGTCCTTAGTGGGTGGGTATTTCCTACCATCCTAAAATAATTTCTAGCTTAGCCACTGACTGTATGCTCTTAGTATGTGTATATATGTCATTTATTCAATAGACACCCAAGGGTGATGTCACATGTTCAGTTGCAACAGTTGCAAATCATTAGAATATAGTGAACTGTGTTAAGAGATAACCCTCACCTGAAAGAGAACAATTTCGCAATGCCACAAGGGTGCATAATACATGCTAAACTGCTTGTGTGAATCTGCTCATGTTTTAACCGCATTTAGTAAGTGTTAAATTGAATATGTGACACTACCCCCTAATAGCTGGTTACTACTGTAATACAAGGAATTAAATATAAAAAACAAATAAATAAAGCACAATGGAGTCTTAGTTCATGACTGTGGCTCTATACACATGCATTAAGGATGTTCTGATGCACTGTAATTACAGCGCATTGGAGAAGACTCAATTAATTGATTCTGCTGGAGCATGGGAGAAGACTTGACTAATTGAGTCTGCTGGAGCATGGTAGTTACCACACTCCAGCAGACTCCAGCATCACGTGTATCAGCATCCTCATGCTGAAAAATGGTGGTGGTGGTGGTTTAAATAAACCTTCTTCAACAACCTTTAGTTAAAGTGCCCCCGCCATCATTTTTCAGCGCAGGGATGCTGATACATATGACACTGCAGGCACTTTAATTAGAGAGACTCTTGGAGCAACTCTAATTAAGGTGCCCTCTCCTCACCTCCCAGACCATGTATATAAATGTCTGGTTTAGTACTAGTGCAATACAAATGAAGAAGTAAAACAATAATAATATCAATAAAGTTATTAGTATGCTAATATAATAGCTCAGTATAGGAAAGAAAAAGTCAATGAAATAAAAGCATGTCATCATAAATGTACAAAACCAAAGTTATTTGGGACTACTGATTCAATAAGTGAAAACTTAAATAAGACTTTGGAAAATAAATTTTTCGAGAGATACGACTCCAGTGAGATCTTGTCAGACACAGGCAAGGCTCAACAAGGACAAATTCTCAATCTGGAGCATCTTGGATCTTTATGTAAATTCTTAAAAGGTATGTTATATTTATTTTTATTTGATGTTTTATTAGAGTCCCAGAGATTCAGTTGAAACAACTTCCCATTGTTACAGTTTTTATATCTTGAGATATCTCTATCTCAGATTCTCTTTTCAAACTCAGAATGCTGTTCATTAAATTCTTTCTTCTGTGGAGCCATAAATGCAGTAATCTAGATCCTGATAAAGGCTTTAAAGCTATCCCACAGGATACTTGTGGTTGGAGCTGATGGAACATCAGTGTCAAGGAAGCATATTATTTGAATCTTAATATAATTAATAAACCCTTTCTTTCCCCCACAGGAATGAACTAAATCTCCAACTCTTGTTTGTGTTGAGGCAAAAGATTTAGTTACCTCTAACAGAAAAGGGGAAAAAAAGATGAAAAAGCTGTTTAAATATTTAACAGTTTAAACCCAACATAAATTGAAGATCTGAATAAAAAAAATCAGCCCAAGTATATTTGTATGAAACTGGTGAACAGAAGGAATATACATGCTCAGAGGAATAGATTTTATGCCAAACATCAATCAATCCCAGCTTCGAAGCCTATTTATAATACTGTGGGGGTTCTGGACGGTTGCACTTCACACTGTGAGGACCAATCCATAACATTATCTATTGAACAATTGAAGTCTTTACAAATAATTAAAACTCTGTTTGAAAATGGATGTGTTTTTCACAGCTTTTTGTGTCCATGCACTGGATCAAAGATATTTGTGTGTGTAAATAATGACTAGTTAATGCTGAGCGCCTGTAGGCCTACTTTTCTTGCAGCAGAACTTGGTCACAGCTGTGTAAAGTAGTTCCCTGTAGTTGTCCGGCCATCAGCACAGACATGTACTTACATTCAACAGGGGCTTGAATCTACTCTCACTTAAAGGAATAAAAAAGTAACACCACCGAAGTTAATGGAGTTACGCCTATGCAAATCTGGTAGGAGAAGATAAAGCATATGTGCAAATTGTTACTTTCTCCTATAAAATACAGGCTGGGAATGACATAAACTGCAAAAATTGGTTTGATGTCCAAAAATCAATTTAAGAGTTATTGTCTGGATATATATGTAAACCTTAAAAAATTGTCTTGGTTTGCTGGAATTAATCATGACACATAACCAACTAATGATGGAAGGTAATCAATGTGCGTCTTTGCTAGAGTTGTGTAGAACTCATCAGAGGTTGACAAGATTGGTAGATGTAAAAGAGATGTCTGGGTTCCATTGATGATTGAGCTACTTGAGGAAAGATGGACCAAAGGAAATGAGCTAACTAAAAACCAATCATTGTTGTCACTTTCAAAGTATGCTGTTTCTACTATAACAATTGTACTATACCTATAACTATTGTTATTGTTTGTAATGTAAAAAATTATAGTCTAAATGACCTCAGCCCTCCTGGTATTCTCTTGATTTGTACAGTTGACATCCTTTTTTCTGTTATTTTTCTAAGAAAAGAACTGGTTTGGTCAATAATTTGGTTTACTTTGGATAGGTAATGACTTGGGCTCATCAAAAAATGCAACATACTCCTAAATGGTCAAAACTTGTCTCAATACACCTTCTTCTATATATGGAGAGGGCCCTACATATAAGAAAGCTAGTGAGATTTACCTATGTGGAGAGAAAAGGCTTGGGGAGCTAGTACAGTGACTGCACGCGATGTGTACTTCAGCACACAGCTTGACATGGGTAGTTTGAATGCACATGAATGTGATCTTTTGAGACCAGAGTACCAGGCAAAGCCTTTGCATCCCTCACTACCAATTCACCAGTCCCTTCCCACACACCCAGATCCATCACTCCAGTAATGCTCTTAAGGACAATCTCAGGTTAAGTATGTAAGCTGTTCCATTAAAGTTAATAAATTGCTTGAAGTTAGGCAGGTGCTTAAGTATCTTATCCTAGATCAGGACCTAAAAGAGAAGCAAGCTACTGCTCAGTTTAAGCTTATATGGATTAAAGCTTTGACAAATACATGATAATAGGAATCACATTTCAAAGGCAACTTCCTGTTACTTATTAACATTTTTAAAAAGGTTAAATAACTTAATATTGTATTACCATTATTGTTTAGCAGCACATATTCAATTGTTCCAGATGGAATTAACTACAATTAAATAGTGCAATAGAACAAAAATAAAATCCACAAAATATATTCCAGATGGCCCAACCAAAATTGTGCAATCTGATAATAATAATAATAACAACAATAACTGTAGTAATGGTAGTAGTACTAGTAGTAGTAGTGGAGCAGCAGCAAACCACAGCTTTCAGCTTCTACTTGCCTGTCAAAAAATCCGAGAAAAAAATTATTTTGTAAAAGACCAAGAATTAAACATTCAACTTTCCATTATGGGAAAGTCCAAACAATTTCTTTTTTTTTTATACATCAAGGGGTTGTTAGCTTGAGCACCTCCATACAGTGGTGCTTAGTACAATGAATAGTAGTGGAGAGATACAAAAACCCCAAGCCATTCAAGGATTTATAAATCACCACAAACAAACAGCTAGTGCAGATCGCATAATGCAAGCGCACTTGTGTATGTGGTGCATAATTTAGCAAGTGACCATTCAGAAGCTGTACTTACTTCAGTTCCTAGGGTACCTGTAGACATGCAGGGGTGCTTCCCTAGTGCGCTGTAATTACAGTGCATTGGAGCAGACTTGATTAATTGAGTGTGCTGGAGCATGTTGGGGGGGTGGGGGAGGAGCAGGGAAGTGACTGCACAGGTGGGGGAAAAGGCAGTGAGTGGGTGCACGGAGCACAGCGACAGCCAGGTAGGAGTGCAGGGCAGCAGGAGCATAGAGTTGGGACTGCCAGGGGCTCTATGCAGCTGGGCTGGAACCCTGCTCTCCCTGTGTGAGCAGTGCAGCCTGTCTCCATAGAGTCCCTGGCACCATGTGGATCCCAGGTGCAGCGCCAAAACCACAGGAGGAGCTGAAACATGGTGCCAGATAAGCCAGGGATGGTGGGGAAGTGGCAGGAGGAGGGCAGCAGTGGCAGATGGGGGGCAAGTGGCAGCAAGTGGGAGCATGGGGCCTATATTTGTTCTCCTGCCACCCCTGGTCCTGGGGCACTGAGGCCAGGCTTACAGGAGTGCTAGCAGGGCTCTGCCTGCCATAGGGGGTGGGGGTGGGCAGGCTATGGGCAAACCCTCCCCCTCCACGCAAGCCACAACCCTTCCCAGTCACCCTCCCCCAACACATTCACAGCCCCCCGCAAAACCCATACCCACCCACATCCTCCACACCTATCCATCCACCAAAATATCTCCCACACACCCTCCCCCAAACCCTACATACCCACAAATCTATACCCACCCCCCACAAATCCTCCAAATCCTCCTACAATATACAAGAGTAAGATTTCATTTTAAGCTATTATACTATCACCTCTATGTACAGTACACAAACCTGTAAATCAGGACAAAAACATTTTTTTTAATGAAAGTAATGAATGTTGTAGTACATGTTTGATTTTTAGAATATAATTTGGTATTTTTCTGGTTCAGAGATGGCAAAACCCCTTGCTGAAAGGAGTAATTCTGAGGGGTAGGGGAGGGGGGGGAACAACAAGGTCTCATGGCCTCATTCATGCTCCAGTCACATTCAAACTTTTGGCCACTGAATCAGTAAATTTATGTGAGATTAGAAC
Source organism: Alligator sinensis (assembly GCF_000455745.1). Taxonomy (NCBI): domain Eukaryota; kingdom Metazoa; phylum Chordata; order Crocodylia; family Alligatoridae; genus Alligator; species Alligator sinensis. Next base: position 3,056,108 of record NW_005841915.1, on the reverse strand, counting down.
AAAAGGCCTGATTCTCCTTACACTAGTGTAGTGCCACTGATTTCAGTGGAGTTGCCCCTAATTTTCATTGAAGAATGAAGCCCATGGATTGTGGTTTGGATTGTGGATTGTACTCAAATCTAAGATGAGGCTTTCCCCTCCTCATTCATTATGGAGAAGGGGAACCCTAGATTTGATCATCCTAGATTTGAGTACAGGCCAGAAAAGCAGCAGCTGTGGCTCTTTCCTTTTCTTTTCCATTTGGCATATGTCATTCTTTCCACCTTTTTCTTTATTAATTTTTAGTAACAGAAGGGTAAGGGATAACATGAAAGCTCTGCAGCTAGCCAGCAGCTTCAATGGCTGCCATATTTGCATCCCCTGCAAACTGGGCACTTGGGCTGTTACCCCAGTTGCCCTCCTCCCCCTTGTGGCACCAATGAGTAGACCTTTTTCCACTAGCATCAACTATTAACACCAGCAGTTAAGGACCTGGACACATAACACACGTAGACCAGTATAATTTACATTGGTTTTATATAACAAGGTAAACTACACTGGAAGTTGGATAGAGCTTGGGGCTGTGCTGATCTTACCCCCTGACCCTGACTGGGCTACTTCCTCTCCCAACTACTGCCACCAGCACAGGGGAGCACCACCCTTCCACAGACCCATTAGCCACCCATGATCCTCCAGCCTCTCAGACCCACCAGCTCTTCCTCCCTCAATTGAATTACCTCCAGCTGCCAGCACTTGCATGCACCACTTCCATCTCAGGTTTAGGCAGCTTAGTTTAAACCACCTAAACCTGAGCTGGGTGCCACAAATGTTTCTTTGTCTCTTAGAGTTTTGACACGATGAGTGCATCTACATGTCAGTGATGTAATGAGTTACATTGGCGGAGGGTTGTATGCTGTGGTTGCGTCTGCATGAGACACTAACCATCCACTTGTTACTGCACAGTCATTTAGTGCTAAATGACTACACGGTAACCCAAGTTACTGCACAGTAGCACTGACACATGTCTTTTTCATGATGCTACTGTGCAGTAGCCTAATACTACTGCACAGTAGTGCATCAAGGTTGCCACACAACACTACTGTGCAGTAGGCCTGTGCGAAGTGGCTAGTATTCACTTTGGATTCAGATTCGGCTGATTCAGGGGACAGTGATTCGATTCGGTGATTAAAATCACTGTCCCGAATCAATTTGATTGAATCTGATTAAGAGATTTGGCTGCTGCAGAATCAGCTGAATCTCCGAATCACACAGGCCCCATCCCCACCTGCCCTCCCAGCCCCACCTGGCCCCAGCTCCCGGCTCTTTGGGGAAAAGAAAGCCCCCACTCACCGGCTGCTGCCAGGTGCGGGGAGGGGGCGATACCCGCTGCTCCCCACTGCCCCAAGCCACGTGGGGGGCTCTGTCATGAGCACCCTGACCCTCTCCTGCTCTCCCAGCCACTTCATGGTGGCCCTGCCTGCCCCAGCTCCCAGCCCTTTAGAAAAAAACCCCCCAAAACCCTGGACTCACCAGCTCTTGCCAGGTGAGGAGGTGATCCCTGCTGCAGCCCACTGCCCCACGCTGCATGGGGGGCTCTTCCATGAGCCTCCAGAAGCCCCAAGGCTGCTGCAGGAGCTGGTGATCCCAGAGGTTTTTTTGTTTTTTTTTTAAGGGCCAGGAGCTGGGGCAGGCAGGGCAGCCATGGTGGGTGCTAGGAGGGTGGGAGGAGATTGGGGGGCTAGTGGAAGAGCCCCCCTTGCAGCACAGGGCAGTGGGGGGCAGCAGGGATCACCACCCACCTGGTAGCAGCTGGTGAGTA
>NW_005841915.1:3053184-3054300 GCF_000455745.1 Alligator sinensis | reverse complement strand
CAGGCAGGGGATGAGGCCTGACAGAGGTCCCCCCATGGCCCCTCCCCCCTCCTCCAGCCCCACCTCCCCGGCCCTCTACTTACCAGCATGGAGTACTGGTCCAGCTCCCTGTTGTAGCCAGCAGGGACTGCCCAAGTCGTTGAAGCTCTCCAAATCTTTTCTGAATTGATTCAGAGAGCTTTGAATCAATTTAAACCTTTTAATTGGTCCCCTGATTCAATTCAGATTTGGAGATTTGGCCATCAAATTGGGCCAAATCTCCTCTGAATTGAATCAGCACCTGAAGCTTTACACAGCCCTATTACACAGTAGTATTGGGCTACTGTGCAGTCAGCGTCTCATGTAAATGTGGTCTGTGTGCCTGCCACTTACTAATTCTGGTTTAAGGCTGATTACATTGGTGTAAACGTGTAATTTATCCAAGCCTCAAGTTAACTATTCATTGCAGAGCAGCAGAGGGAGCCAGTATGAATGCATTTGCACACTCACAATGTGGCTTTTAAAACTTTCTCTGCAATTAAAAAATATCATCATCATTCAGTCACACAGACAAGAGCATGTAATAACACCACTACCACATATGTGTTTGTGTGTGTGTGGACACACACACATTATATATATACATATATCTGTATATATTTAATGTGTGTGTGAATTCAGAATGTATTATATATGGCTTTGATAGGAATTCACACACACACACACACACACACATACACTATGAATTCCTATCAAAGCCATATACAACCCTGAGGGATATCCATTTATCCAGATAACCTTAAAAGCATGCAAGTGGTTATATGGCAGCACTAAGGTAGTAACATGCTTAGATTCAAGGTATCATTTGCCTTTTATTTCTATCATGTTCTGTGTCAAGCTAAATCCTTCACACTGGTATCACCTGTCTTTTAATTTTTTTCCACATGGAGGCATAATCCATGTTTCCTCATTCATCCTTCATGAGGGAAACAAGTGATTTTAAAACTTTTAAAATGCATTGAAGTGATTCTTTACAAGATGATTTGCAAAGCAAAATTAAACAACAAGATTTTTTTTCAAGGAATTTTCAAATAAATACTACACAAAAATAATAAAATAAAAATAAGAGGAAAAGAA
>NW_005841915.1:3043445-3053153 GCF_000455745.1 Alligator sinensis | reverse complement strand
AAAGAGAAATTATACTTGCATCAGTCAATACTACAGATATAAACTGCCTTTTACTTTTGGAAGTTTAACATCTCGGTCTGGATCTCAACTGGTCAGGCTCTGTAGTGGATGGAACCAAAAACTCAGGTCTCTAAACTCTAAAACTTCAATAAATTTTTAATCTAGTTTGAATCTAAATATCACAACTTGGGCCTGTTATAGTTTTGTACACAGAGAAAAATACCTTAAAATATTTTTATGCAAAGATAACAACAACTAAATAAGAAGCAAGTATTCTATGAAAGCACACAGACTGGATTATTGAAGCAGGGAGCTGCGTTAGTTTGAAGTCAAGCAGAAGGTAAGGCAGGGTGGCACCTTAGGGTGTTTTTACATGTGCTCCGGGGGCAGGGGTGCTTTAATTAGTCTGGTTCCAAGAGCCACTCTAATTAAAGCGCCTGGAATGTCTTGTGTATCAGTGTCCCCACACTTCAAAATGGAGGTGGGGGGCCTTTACCTAAAGCTTGTTGAACAAGCTTTAGTTAAAATGCCCCCACTGCCATTTTGAAGCACAGGGACACTGATGCACGAGACGTGGAGGCTGGCTGGAGTGTGGTAATTACACTTAATCAAGTCTGCTCTGACGCACTGTAATTACAGCACATCAGAACAGTCTCCACACTCATGTACAGGCACCTTTAGAGACTAACTGGTATAGAAAGGCAAGAGCTATTGTAGGCAGCAACCTACTTTTCCATCCTGACAACTCCAACCAGCCATGAATTCCCACATTTCAGTGTGCAGGGACTGGAGTGAGGAAGTACTTGGTGCAAGGCTGTAAATTCTTGAAAACATTTTCTCTGAGCTTCCCCAGGCATACTCTGCCAGATTTTTGCAGAATGATCTGGTTTCAGGTGCAGATTGTCCATTTCATTGGGGAGCTGTTACTTGTGTTGTCTATCGCTGACTTTGTACCACTTCTGTTACAGTTTAATTTTTGTGGTTTCACTAATGTGCTAGGAAAAGCAAAAACTGGCTTATTCCTTGGAAGAAATGTTGATGTTCTGTCTTAATTTCTGTAATGACATTTGATATTATGGTGATGAGTACCTTAGAAATACATATGATAATCATTATAATCAAGCACATGTGTCTGGAGAATGTATAGGTACATTTTATAAATTAGAAAATAAACATGTGTTAAAGAAAGACTAATATTAATTTCCAGTTTTAAAGGCTAAGATCCAACCTCCCCCCCGCCCCTGATTTAAAAGCATAAAGTGGGGGGATTAGGTAATATTTGGACACCTAAATCCAAAATTGTAATCCTTAAAACTTGTTTTCAGCTGCTGCCTTAGCGGCCTTACCTCATTTAATGCGTTGGTTTTTAACATTTGATAGTTCCCATGCCCCTAAAATTCTACTTCTGTGTCTGCCCAAAAGCACCTCATTCTTGATAGGATGAAACAACTTGAGATCTACTTCATGCCTCAGACTTACTGGGATCCACAAACCAGGCATTCCCCTGGCCATCTTCCCTGAGGGGACCAATCTTGTAGGACATTCCTGGACCATGATTACCAGTCTAGCTCTGCACAAAATGCAACAATGGCAACCACAGCAGAGGGAGGAGGTAGTGGTGCCCCCACTCCTTGGCCCAGTCATTTAGTGGTTACCCTGAATGGATCCAAGGAACGTATGGTTGGAAGGAACCTCATGAAATCATCTGGTCCAGCCCTCTGCTCAAAGCAGGATCATCCCTGACTAAGCCATCCTAGTCAAGTATTTGTCTAACCTGTCCTTTAAAAATGTCAGGGCTAGGGATTTCACAGCTTCCCCAGGTAGACTGCTCCAATGCCTGACCACCCTTATAGCCAAAATCTCTTTCTAATCACTAACTTAAAATCCCTCTGCTGCAGTTCGAGGCCATTGCTCTTAGTCCTGTCCCCTACAGATACAGAGAAAAGACTATCTCTGTCCTCTTTGCTCTTGCCCTTTTGGTATTTGAAAACTGTTATTAAATTCTCCTTAGTTTTCTCTTCTCCTAATGAAATAACCCTAGTTCTTTTAGCCTTTCCTTATAAGTCTTGCCTCTCAGTCATTTTTATTGTTCTGTGCTGGACTGTACCAAACTGTCCACAACCTTCTTGAAGTCCGGGGCCCAAAGCTGGACACAGTACTCCACGGGAGGTCCCACCACTGTTAGACAGAGTGGAATAATCACTTCTCATGATTTTCATTAACACTCCTATCAATGAAACCTGGTATGCGGTAGATTTTTTTTTCTTTTCTTTTTTTGTCTTCCCAATAAGAGCGCACAGTTGTCTCATATTCAGTTTATGGCCCACTCTAACGTCCAGATCCTTCTTTTCAGTACCACAGCCTAACCAATCATTCCCCAGTCTGTGTTTGTGCATGCAATTATTTCATCCTCAGTGCAGGATTTTGCACTTGCCCTTGTTGAAGTTCATCAGAGTTGGTATCATTTCTCCAGTTTATTCAGATTGTTTTGGAGTCTAGCCATACTCTCCAAAGTATCTGCAACTCCACTCAACTTGGTGTCACTTGAAAGTTTGCTAAATATGCATTTAATCCTATTATCCAAAATCATTAACAGGGATGTTAAACAACCCCAGACCTAGGACAGACCCCTGGGGAATCGTGCTTGACACCTCCTCCTAACTAGATATTGAACTATTGTTTCATTGAGCAAGATGATTCAAGAAGGTATGTATCCAGCTTAGAGTACTTTCATCTAGTCTGAATTTCCTCAGCTTATTATTGAGAACATTATGGGAGACATGAGAGTCACGAGAAGAAAAGATTGGCCTTTGCTTGGTTTTTGAAGGAAAAGGTCTAGGTGTCTATCTTCAGGAGAGTTTTGTGCTTTGAACACACTGCTTTTGTGAATACCATTTTGCATGGGGAGTTTAGACCTCTAATTTATACTCCAAATTTTATTCTGGGGGCCAGCTGTCTAAAGTTAGGTATTGTAGCACCGCCCATTGTGCTGCACAAGTCTTTCCAGATCTGGGCCTAAAACTCTCTCTGTAAGCAGAGCCTCAATTCAGCCTTTTGTATTTGGCACATTTTTTTTACCCTTGCAACTAAATTCAGATCAAACCTGAGGGTGCAATTCCTTTTCCCCACAATTGTACCCACTTAAGACTTGTTCCAAATTCTCTGAGGTCATTGGGGAAACTACCATTGATCCAAACAGAGTGATCCTCGTTCACTTCATTATCTATTACATCTACGGAGCATTGGAAAGGCAGCAGAAGGTGTGCAGGATAATAAAATGGCCATCTTTTTTTCAGTCGGGTAAGGCAAATTTTACCTTACAGACCCTACAGGCAAGATCCTTGGTGGATTCTTCAGTATAACTAAAACAGTTTGTACCTGCTGAAGATCTGGACCTATATTTTTAGGCAGGTACAGGATTTTGTAATCAACAATTTCAACCCTGAACTAGGTGGTTTATTCCAAACACTAACAGAGCCTAAAACACTAACAAATCCTAGACTTTAACACGTAATAAGGAAAGTGCACTGTATTCTGTTCTGCAGATTTTATAGAAAGACATGGGGGGAAATGCAAAATAACTCTAAGAAAACATTTTTATATAATAAAGCCTGAAACCACCAGACTTTGGGATTATTTGGTCTGCTAAATTGGGGAACTGAACTTTACATAAAAAAGGACCCCTGGCTGGAATGTTGATAAGATGAAAGGCTATATGTTTCTACCATACTATACAGCCTATTGATTTTATAAGTCATCAATGTATATTGTGTGTCTATACTATTAACAGGACAAGCAGGAGGTGCTCATAGTTATTTGACTGCATAAGCCAGTTGTCCCATGCTGTGCCCTATGGGAAGCCACTGATTCTTACACTTGGAGCAGGGACAATGCAACTTAATCAGACTGACAGGAAACAGGCAGCAATTACAGTGTGCAGCTACATCTGCTGGGTTCCACTTCACTGAAGGAAGAGTTATCTCAATTTTAATGTACATCCCTTTTTCATGTTTCATTTAACCTCTGCTGTATTATTAAACACATCAAAATATAATGACAGTCGTTAAAAAAGAAAAAGAACATTTTGGGGATATTTTGGATTCGACCCCCTATATCTGCAATTTAATGACATCAGCTTTACTTTTCTGTAACGTTTTACAGCAGTGAAAGATTAATTGAGACTATAGGTTTTTGTTTTAAAATAGAAAGTACAGACCCAGTCTTGCCTCTTGCAAAGTCAATGGCAGAACTGCCATTGATTCAATGAAAACAGGAGCTGGTCTTGCATTATTAAATGTTGTTCACCTAGACATTAGGAGGAAGCAATCTCAATAGTTTGTTGAGGCTCTCAAATTCTTTTGCTGTTCTCCAAAGGCTCTAGTTATAAAAGCGTCTTATTGACAAAGCTGTAATTTGGAACGCTTAAAAGCAATTGTGTAAAACCCCAGGGATAAAATCTGCCCCTTAGTAGACAATTGGAGTTGTACCATTGACTTTGCTAGCATCAGGATCTCACTCTTCTATTCACTGAATAGGTAGCACAGCTGCCAAGTTGTATGAGTAACATTTTTTTAAATGTCAGCATGTGAAGTGACCTAGCTTTTCCTGCACTCTGTTTGCCTCCCTCTTGATAATGATAGCAAATGAACTTCTGCATGAGCTTCATGTGGTGTTTTCTCCTACATGAGAGGTAGGTAGGTATTATCTCTGTTTTGTGTGTGGATAACCCAAGGTGGAGATAGCTGATGTGAGCACAGACATGGCCATTTTAGAGCTGGGGGTGGAACCCAGAAATCCAGACTCTCAGTCAGAGGTGCTGAGTACGTGGGGGCCCAAGGCCTTGGCTCCCCTTGGGAAGAGGGCTGTCACCTGAAATGCATAAAACTTCCCACATGTCCATCATCTTAGCCCCCCACTTCTGTGCCCCCCAAAATAAAAGTTGGAGCCTAAGCTCTCAGTTTTATGTGAGAGACCAAAACACGGTATTTGCTACACTTCTAGCTGTAGTTTTCTCTCCACATTTAGCTCCTTCCTATCACGTTTTTCACTACTGTTTCTTGCTTTGCTCTATCCTTTCATCCTCCTCTCTCACTGCCTGTTTTTTTTTCAAATGTCCATCCTTCTCCAGTGGTCTAGTCTCACTTTGTATCCTTTATCTCCTGAATTTCTCATTCCCTTATGCCACAGCTGCCTCCTGGGAAAACGTGGTAGTTCATTCCTGTGCTCTGGCAAGGGTTATGGAGATTGTTTAAACATCTTGCACTTGCTGCTCCCCAGTGCACTCCCTGCAGTGGCAAAGAGGCATTATTTCTTACACCCCTATAACGTTTGCTCTAGTGTTGTCAGGACTGCTGTGTCCTTGTTAAGTAGCTGTTTACTCAGTGGGATCTCACTGGCAACAGTTTTAGACAGGGTTTACTGCATGGACTGTACTGGAATTAGACCTCATTTACTGGGGTAACTGAGATAAATCCCTATGTTTCTTTGAAGCATGCCCCCAAAATCATTTTACACAGGCCATCAAATCATACACCGGGCCTTGAATGCCCTGTGATTAAAACAATCCCCTTAAATTTAAGGTGAGAGTTGACTGGGCTCAGAGGGATTATACCGGCATGAGGTACAATATGCAGAAGACATCCAGCATGTATGTCTTCTCTTGTAGCTAGTGTCTTAAAACTACATGCTGTCCTAAAGCATCTAATGAGTTACATTACACCCCTACCTGAATTACATCTTGCAGGGGGGCAGGGAAACTGCTGACCCCTTTCCTTAGGTTCCCTCACAGGAGGTTGGCTATAGCCATTTCCGAGAACAGAAATGGGGGTAGCAGGGGAGGTTTGCATAGAGGGCTTGTGCTTCCATGCTAAGTACTCTCTCGCACTACTCCAGGAACAGCACAGCTCCTGCAAAAGCTTCACTGCTGATAATAAAAATCTTAGCTGTCATTCCCTTCCTTTCCTGGGTAGTATAGCAAGAGATGGGACCTTGCTCTTGCCTCATCAAGTTTCCAGCACTGCAAGCCTCACATAGCCCTTGTGCTCAGAAAGCACACGGCCTGCAAGTGTTCTTCAGTCAGGCCCAAAGGCAAGTGATAGCTTCTTACATCTTTTCCAACTTGTGCCCACACAAAGAATTCAGACACAATCTGGTCCTAAGTAAATAATATATTAATTTTTTATAAAGTATCTAAAAGTGTTCAGGCATCTGTGAAGAAAATGCTTTTTATTCATTATTTATTATTATTATAATTAGATTCTGGGCTAATTATATCCTAAACCAGCCTCACAATTTATGAAATATTATCTCTGGCATAACATTTCTTTATTTCTTGTGTATATATAACATTCCTATTAAATGTTATATTCTCACATTGGAATACAACATATTTATTGTTCTGGCACTCATCTTCACAACTGTGGAGCCATCTTTGATTCCATCCTCTATTTTTCCTCAGACATCCAGACTGTTACCAAGTTTTTGTGCTGCTTCCTCCACAGTTTATAAATGCTCTCCCTGTCATAACACTTCTTTTCTGTCTTGGATGACTAAAGGATTCCTCAACTCCTTGGAAATTCTCTGCTTTGACTAGATCAGCTCTGGCCTCCCTAACACGCTGAACCCAAAATAGCTAAAATGATCTTCAGACTACTTGCGACAACTCGGTTGGCTCCCACTGGGCCTACTGAATCATGCCAACAATACTCTCGCATGCATCCATTGATGCATCTCCAACAAAACCAAAGAAGTGATTCTCTCACTCTGCTCGTCATTGGTAAGGCCGCAGCTGGAGTACCACATCCAGTACTGGCACCACACTTCAACAAGGACATGGTAAAGCTTGAGAGAGTCCAGAGAAGGGGCATCAGAGATTTGTTCAGCAAGCCATACGAGGAAAGGCTGAGGGATCTAGGAGTCTTCAGCCTGAAAAAGAGAAGGCCAAGAGGGGACTTGGTAGGAACTTACTGCTACATCAGAGGCGTACATCAAGGGTTCACCAGGGCACCCTTGGGGAAAACTAGGAGTAATGGTCACAAGCTCCTGGAAGACTGTTTCAGGCTCAACATTAGGAAATCTACTTCACAAGTAGGGTGTCCAGACTGTAGAATAAGCTCCCTCCAAAGGTGGTACAATCACCTACCCTGAAAATCTTCAAGAGGAGACTGGATGGGCAACTTGCTGGGGTCACCTGACCCCAGTTGTCTTTCCTGCTTGGTGCAGGGGGCCGGACCTGATCATCTTCTGAGGTCCCTTCCAGCCTTACAGTCTATGAATATATGAATCTATGCTTAAATTTTCAACCTTGCCTTCAAGGTCATATATAATTACACACTGGCCTACACTGTGCTTTACTGCATGTCTTTGTTTCCCTTTTTCTCTGCCAATGGCACAAGGCCTATTCTTTTCATTTCCCACATCACCTGTTGCCTTTTCTCTCTTGCTCCTTAAACTGTGTCCTGTTAAACCTATTGCATCAGGGCCATGATTTATTCTGTAAGGCCAATACAGATCCAGGCAAATGCTTCTTTCTCCTATCCATTAATTTATACAAGGGAATAGACAGGAAAAGGAAAAGATAAGAGTATAAAGGTGAAGTCAACACCATTTCTTGAGTTACCCTGCATGTCTTGTCTTATCTGTGTCTGTTTTCTAGGCCCTATAAACACCAAGGACGTACTTAACTTTAAGCTTGTATGCCCTCCTCCTGGAGTCAACTTAAGACTCCCCAAAGTAAAGAGGATTACTCCCATAGTTACTATGGTTTGGTGGTTGCAGAGCATTAAACCATTGTATGCAAGAGCTATTTTATATAGTGCCTTGTATTATGCTGAGCTTAAAATAACAAATGAAAATAATGATGATGGTAATAATCCTAGTCAAGAACCATAATTTATTCATTTCGATTTTTGCCCATGGGAAGAACCACAGAAGAACTACATCTTAGTTCAGATTCTTAGCTGGTATAAATCAGTGTAGCTCCTGTGGATCTGGCTTTGGGGAGATAGTATCATATGATATTATTCCAACATACTTCAGGTAACACACATAAAATCATAAAATCATGGGGATGAAGAACCAGGAGCATACCTACAGGCTGGGGAACTCCCCTCTCGTCAGTGCAGAGGCAGAAAAGGATTTTGGAGTCATTATTGATGCCAAAATGAACATGGGTCAACAGTGTGGGGACGCGGTCAGGAAGGCCAAGCGTACCTTGTCATGCATCCACACATGTATCTCAAGCAGGTCTAAGGAGGTGATCCTCCCCCTCTATGCGACATTGGTCAGGCCTCAGTTGGAGTACTGCGTCCAGTTCTGGGCGCCGCAATTCAGGAGGGATGTGGACAACATGGAGAGGGTCCAGAGGAGGGCCACTCGCATGATCGGGGGCAGCAGGGCAGGCCATACGAGAAGAGGCTAAGGGACCTGAACCTGTTCAGCCTCCACAAGAGAAGGCTAAGGGGGGATCTAGTGGCCATTTACAAACTAGTCAGAGGGGACCAGCAGGCATTGGGGGAGTCCCTGTTCCCCCGAGCACTCCCAGGAGTGACTAGAAATAACAGTCACAAGCTGGCAGAGGGTAGATTCAGACTAGACATCAGGAGGCGCTACTTCACAGTCAGGGTGGCTAGGACCTGGAACTAACTTCCAAGAGAAGTGGTGCTGGCTCCTACCCTAGGGGTCTTTAAGAGAAGGCTGGATGAACACCTTGCTGGGGTCGTTTGACCCCAGTACTCTTTCCTGCCATGGCAGGGGGTTGGACTTGATGATCTGTCAAGGTCCCTTCTGACCCTACAAACTATGAAACTATGAAACTATGAATAAAAGATGTTCAGGCCATGTCTAGACGGCAAAATTACAAGGCCTGGCAATGATGCTCTCACATATCATGTTACTTTCTGGGTGCATCTACACATGAAGCTACATTGCCATAATGACGCACTATAGTAACATAGTATCTGCGGGCAAAACCCATGATGCCACAGCTATGTCACCGTAGTGGCATGCTTCTCCATTATAGTGTGTTACTATGGTGACATAGTACCTAAAAATAAACGTGTGTGGTGTGCACAGCACAGTACCAGCTGATACCGCGCCATCGTTTAGTACTTCCAAAAGCAAGTATTAAATAATGGAACAGCAACAATGGTGCCACAGCAGCACATGCAGATGTGCCCAGTATATACCATCCCCAACAAATGAAAGCAGAGCATCTATGGCAGGGGCAGGCAATTATTTTGGCTAATGGGCTGCTTAACGAGTTTTTGTGAGCTGTTGAGGGCCGTATGGGTAGCCCCAAACTTTGACAGTTGCCCTGCCCACTGGTCACCATATTGGCACCAGAAGTCCCGCCCCCTAACCCCAGAACTTTGCCACTGGACATCCCTCCTCTTGCCCCACAGAATTACTCCTTTTGGGAGAGGGGGTTGCCATCTTGAAGACAGAAAAACAACTAAAAGTCAAACACCTACTATAACATATTTTAATTTTATTATCAAAAAAATTGTAATGATTTGTGTTTGTGTACTGTATATAAAGGGGATTACATAATAATTTGAAAATAAAGTCTTAATCTTGTGTATTATGTGGGAAGCATGGAGTGTAGTTGGGGGAGGGGGGAGGTGTATGGTAGAGTGTGGGGGGTGTATATGGAGGGGTGTGTGTATATGTGTGTATGTATGATGAGGTGTGTGGGGTGTGTATGGTGGG
>NW_005841915.1:3042402-3043414 GCF_000455745.1 Alligator sinensis | reverse complement strand
GGGGGGGTGTGTGTGGGGTGTGTGGGGGGGGGGTGTGATGGGGTATGGGGGGTGGGGCTATGTGGGAGGGTGTGGCTGTGTGTGGGAGGGCAATGTGTGTATATGTGGGGGGTTGTAGGGGCAGTGCATGGGTGTGCAGAGTTTGTGGGGTGTGAGGGAGGGTGGGGGGGCATTGGGACCAGCCACAAACTCCCCCACATGGTGCACAGCCGTTGCTGCCCCCACACAGCTCTGGCCAGTGGTGCATGTGGGGATGAGGACCTCAGCCTACCTGGCCCACCACTATCAGGGGGGTCCACGTGGTGTACGTGCAGCACCAAGGGAAGCCCTGTGCTGGAGCAAGCTTCCTTCCCCATTCCCTGCCATACAGGTCCCAGGACTCTGTGGGAAAGTACAAGGCAGGGTTCCCTTCACTCCTGGTGGAGTCCTGGGACCTGCACAGCAGGAGGTGGGAAAGGCAGCCGACTCCAGCGCAAGGCTTCCCCTGGTGCCCCATGAGTGTGGGAACTGTGCGTGCACCGTGCAGAGCCCCCATAATAGTGGCAGGCCAGGTAGGCTGTGTTTCTTTCCCCCATGCGCAGCACTGACCAGAGCAGCATGCTGCTGGGCACCAGCATCTGTGCAGGGCTGGAGCAACCCAAGTGCCCCTACTGCTAGGTTGTGCACTATGTGGGGGAGTGTGTGCGGGATCCCCTAACCCCCCCCACCCTCTCTCACACCCACACCCTGCCCAGCTGAGCTCTGCACTGCCCTGCCCCCCTGGGCACAGGCTCTGCACTGCCACCAGCCCCAGCACCATGCTCCTTGCTCCACCCAGCTGCAACTCTCCCCCCACTCCTGTCCCTGCCCCCACCCTTGCCCCCACCACTTCCCTACCTGCTGCCCAGAGCCAGCAGGATGTTGGGGAAGCTGAGCAGACCCCGTGGGGTTGGCTGCAGCAGCAGCAGCCCCACCTGGAAGCTGCTGCTGGCTGGGCCAGCCCTTCTGCCCACAGTGGCATGGGTGAGGGGCA
>NW_005841915.1:3035549-3042203 GCF_000455745.1 Alligator sinensis | reverse complement strand
GGGGGGTGTATACCTGGACACCTTGCTCCCACCCTCATGGGAGGAGGGCTGGGCAAGGTATAGTTCGTTGGTGGGTGCCCACGGGCCAGATGAAAGTGCCCAGCAGGCCAGATCCAACCCATTTTCTGCATTTTGCTGGCCCCAATCAATGGCCTCAAGGAAGAGATCATTCACCCTGCTTAGTCTCAATGACAGTCTGTTCAAAGGACTGCACAGATGGGACTGCACTGCTTCCAGTTCGTGGGTAGGTAATGTGAAGGGAGCAATGTAGTATATCTGAGGGGTCTGCCATGTTAAATTTCTGGTATAGTCAAGGCATTATGCTAAAATAGCAGGAAATAACATTGATCAGTTCGCTTCATACTGACAAACTTTCTTGAGATAAAGGAGGGAAGAGTTTTGCTTGATATCAATGGGAGAAGTCAGCATGGTTGCAGGTAAAGCTCTAACAAAAGCTGCAGCCAACAATGCGGTGGTATAAATAACTCCATGACAACAGCTCCTCGCATAGATGCAGCATTGACCAAATAGATACTTGAATTTCAGTTCTGATTTACTAGGTATATAAATTAATATATATATACATATATGAATGAAACCATCAATCTGAATTTCTTCATATGAATTCACATGAATTTCTCCTTAGTTGATCCATCATGCTTTTATACAATCTGGGGTGCCTTTTATACAAACAAAATGCCTTTTAAGCACTATTACAATACCCCTGTAACCTCTTAGCAAAGTGGATATTCTATCCATTTTACAGAGGGGTACATTAAGAAGAGAAAAATCCCTGATTTACAGAATTGTGTGGAAGTAACCATGTGCCTAACTTGTACAGGCAGTTACTGCAAACTTTTGATCGTAATACTTGCAAATGACAAGGTGGAAATTTTGCACATAAGTTTACACACAGGCTCATAGTATTAGTAAATGCATAATCTATTCACAGAATGAGTGCTTATTTCAGAATATCAGAGCCTTGATGACTTGTGTGACTTGTTACTGTTGAAACCTGGACTAAACAGATGACAATACTCCATCTGCTGTTCTAACCATTGGACTTGGCTTTCTAAAATGACCATAGGAAGCAGCTTAGTAGCAGGTGAAAAGCTGCAGCTGCTTTGATGTCACATATATTTGTCTGCTATATAACCTAAATGGCATCAGAAACTGTGACAACTTATACCTAGTTAGAAAGCAGGATTTTTCAAGCCCATTTCACATGTAAGCATCTAGTCCTTTCTCCAGCCACATTGTATCTTCCCAATTAGCTCAGGACTATGGAAGGGCCTTTGCCTGAGGAATCAAGGGAAGAAAGCCCCCACAAAAGCAGCAAGCTATACAGTGTGTGCCCAGTGTGTGTTTTTTGGAAGCAGGAACATGTTATGCTTTGTGGCAGCTAGGAATCTTTGCATGTGCTAGGAAGTTTAAATGATATAAATTCCAGTCTCTAGTATTGCTACAGCTTTTGCTGAGATGGATCCTTCCTCAGAAATCCTACCTAGACATCTACTAAAGCCTGACCACTAAAAAACAAATCTACTACAGCCCTTTAAGTTAAGAGCATATAATCTGAAAAGCAACAAGCATGTTCCATATGTACAAACTCACATATCCATCAAGTCCTTCACTTCATCTACTGAATGACCATCTGAAAACCTACAGGCCCAGTACAAATTTACTGAAAATCATTAGTGTATCTATGAGAATCTGAGACTAACTTGTCTAACACAAACTGGAACAGTTAAACAGGGGTGATCATTTCAAGCCTGAGCCAGAAAACAGCATGAGAGACCAACCATTCAGGCTAGGAACAGAAATTACATATAAACTAGTGTAAGTGATGAGAAACCAGCTCAAATTTATAACCCAACAGAAGTTCATTGCACATAAACCACTTTCAAAATGGCCCAAACTGGTTTAAGATAAACCTGGATGGATGCAGTATCAGACTTAACTGATTTAGGTTAAATCAATTTATTGAAATTCTCTTCCAGTTTCCCTCCAGATTCTAGTTAACTCACAGTCCCTCACAATCCCAGGATGCTTTGCACCTCCCCTGCAACCCCCCATAACAGAGTGGCGGGCTAGCCTGTTCCAGTGCTTTACTACCCTCTTTGTGAGAAAGTTTATCCTAATATCTAGCCCAGGGATGAGCAATTATTTCAGCTGGAGGGCCACTTAAGGAGTTTGGTGAGCTGTCAAGGGCTGCATGGGTTGTCCTGCCCCTTGACAGCTGCCCCGCTCCCTGGTCGCCATATTGGGACTGGAAGTCCCACCCCTCTAACCCCTGACCTTTGCCACCAGGTGCAGCAGGGGGCAGGGAAGGCAGCCAACCAGCACAGGGCTTCCTCCAGTGCCCAGTGAGTGCACAAGTTGTGCATTCACCATGCAGAGCCCCTGCAATAGAGGAAAACTGGCCAGGCTGCGCTCCTTGCCCGCACCCAATGCTGGCTGGAGCCACGCGCATGGGGCACGAGCACCCCAAGTGACCCCACCTGCTGCTGCTGCCAGAAGTGGGGGCTGCACGTCATGTGGGCAAGGGTGTGGGGGGTCTCAGCCCACCCCTCCCTCACACCCACACCCTGCCACCAGCTCCAACCCCATGCTCTATGCCCCACCCAGCTGCAGCTCACCCCACTCTCCTGGCCCCACCTCCACCCCTGCCACTTCCCTACCTGCTGCCTGGAGCTAGCGGGGCACTGGGGAAGCTAAGCAGGTTCCCCAAGGGTGGCTACAGCAGTGGCAATAACAGCCCCACCTAGAAGCTGCTGCTGGCTGGGCCGGGCCCTTCTACCCACAAGGGTGGGAGCGAGGTGCAATAAGGTATGCTGGGGAGGTATATATATGTTTGGGTGCCTCATTCCCTCTCATGGGTGGAAGGGCTGGGCAGGGTACCTGCGGGCCAGATGAAAGGGCCTGGCAGGCTGCATATTTTGCCCACCCCTGATCTAACCTAAACTTCCCTTGCTGCAACTTGAGACCGTTGCTCCTTGTTCTGTCATCTGCCGCCACTGAGAACAGTCCAGCTCTAGACTCTTTTTCCCCCTGTGACAGAGTAGGATCAGCTATGTACGCATGTACTTGGCAATAGCTTTTCTGCACCTTGCCTTTAATATATTTTGGACAAAATATGTAGACAGCAGTAAAATAGCTTTTGTCAGGACCCAGGGCCTCGCATCCATGTCACTGCTTTTCTGATCTTTGTCTCTCCTGGAGGTCCAGTAAGCCAGCTTCAAGAGGAGGGTTGGAGAGTGCTCTGCGCAATGGTCTGATGGTTAGAACACTGCTGGAAGGTGGGAGATAGAAGATACAACCCCTTCTGGAAGAGGACAACTTAGAGCTGAGGTTTGTGGCTCTCTGGACAAGTGCCCTAACTACTGGGTTGAAAGATGGAAGAGCCCTTCCATGTTCCTAATCATGGTTCTTCTCTGATTAAAAATCTGGTATTATGTCCCAGGTGATGCTTATCCACCCCAGACCCTACGTGACCATAATTCATCTTGTGCAGCATGCTCAGGAAGGAAGCACAAAGTAAGCACAGACACTCAAACACAAAATAGAATCCAAGTGCCAGACACTGCACTTCACAAGGCTATGTAAGGGACACACAGGTGCATAAAGGTAAAATAGGATTTGGCCCCATCTGTCTAAGATAACACCATAACAAGTCGAAGGAAACCACATGCATGAAAGCATGAGCCCAAAAACGGGGAGGGGGTGAGGGGTAGGAAGAGTTGGCTGATATACATGTTTGTGTCAGTTGGGAATGCTATGGCTGTAACCTAAAACCAAAGTCCTGCAAAGATTTATGCACATGTTTAAGTTTACTCATGGGAATAGTCCCATTTGGTCAGTGAGACTATATATATGCTCAAAATTAAGCAGGCACGTAAGTCTCTGCAAACAGAAGGACCTTAAAGAGCGTGTCAGTTTGAGAGCTGAGACAAATGAACCCTCACATGTAAATTGTACTGTTACTCAATGCTAATAGCTGTAACTATAGGAATTATTCTATTGAACAAGCCCTTAGATTAGATATGAATTATTCCATTTTCATTTAATTTACTTTGATTTTCTCTCTATTTCCTATTTTCTAAATTAAATAAACCTTGCTTGATTTAAGATAATTTGCCTTTACTGACTATTACTTAGGGATAAGCTTTGCAAAGCCATTGCTGGAGATAAGGAAAACAAAACTCAAGATTCAGAGAAACCCAAGTAAAAGCAGATGCCCAATAGGGACAGTTGGTCAAAGGTGAAGGCATGGACAACTCAGCTCCAGGAGGTGCTTCCAGGATGCCAGTGAATCAGATGGGACTAAAGAATGAGGGGAGAACTAGACCAGTAGTGGGATCATTATATATGCATGTTTCCTATTTCCAAAAAATCCAATATTCCAGCCACTAACAATGCACTCTGTGTACATGCATTTTATGACATGTTTTATTACCATCAAAGAAATACTTGACAAAGTTGGATTTCAAATGCATGCAAAACAGTAATTTTCCTAACTGCAGCACACTATACAATTATTATTATTATTTATTAATTGTTGTCAGCCTGCATGGAACAGAGAAAGATAATGTCCCCACCCCAAAAGAGACAATATTAGCTCCCAAACACAATGCACTGAAGGAGAGAGTTCTGAATGAATGAGGCAACTCTGAAGGTACGTGTTAGAAGGAGAGAACAGCTCCAGCCCTTAATTTATGTGGGTAGGTGCCCAGGCAGGAGAGAATCAGTGCATGCACAAATGCACTGTACTTCTAGGGGTGCAGACACTTATATATGTGAGGTGTTAAAAGTGATATATCTTGGAGGGCCTGACCTGATGGGAGACAATGCTCATAATAGGTCAGTATGTTTGGGTGCCATAGACGAGCATATATTTTGATGTGTGTGTAGGAGCTAGGGAGGACAGAAGGAGAAGCTCTATGTGTGGGTACCTTTATGCCTTGATAAACACAGGACTGTGCCAATGGAAACACCACATGTAGAAAAGAATGAAAGAAATAAATGCAGGTAAGAACAAATCTGCCTATTTCTTTAAAAATAAGCTGTCTTTGGCCAATGTTAATGACTAATGTCATTTCCAAAGATGCTAGACAAACCAACAAGCTTCACTTGCTTCTCCTTCCCTTTACAAATATTAAATACGTTTTCTGAGTTATTCTTGTGTTCACACACAGTGCAGCACCTGGGACCTATGACTGATAAATAGAGTCGAATGATATCCCTTTTTCTTAGGGGTAATAAGATGTGACTGTGGGCTCCAACAATTTAGACTGCATGGTTTACTTCTGTTTTATATTACGCTTGCATCTGGAAATCTGGAAATTAAGTTTTAAAAATCAGAATTGCAGAGTCGGGGAAGAAAAGCAAGGAAAAGAAAAATAAATAAGAGCAAGTTAAATTGGACATGCTCTGTGCTTATTGTGCTTGTTCTAGCTGCAGAGATTTTTCAAACACTATTAACATGTGAAAGCTGAGTGCATTTCCCTCCCCTTTTCTCTTGTTACATTTTACTGTTTTTGGAGAGGCGGGCAGTAAAAGCATCTCTGTGACATTGTACTCTCAACCCCATGAAAATCTTTAGCAGATTAATATATACGGTCTCGTATCTCTTTAGTAGCCTCTAATCTATGCAAAGTGAATTGTTTTGGATTTACCTAGAACATCATTGCCCACCCTATAATTTGTAACTGCTGCATGCAGTGACACATACTCTTAATCACACTATGGTCTGAAGATATGCCCTAAACTCATTAAATGCAGTAAACTTTTAAGGACAAAATGCTGGAAGCCGCTAGCAGCTCAACTGGCTTCATGCTGTGCCACGTTTCTCCCTGGAGACCAGGAAAAAGGATTGTTTCCCCTAGAAGGCTAGAACTCAGGGTGGCACTGGGTTTTCTCCACAACCAAGGCTGCAGCCTCAGATAGAGCTGAGGTAGTGTCCACTTGTAATGAGTTCCCCCTCTTCCTGGAAGAAGAGTTGGTGGGCCCACCTTCATTAAGATTGAGACCTATCAGCTCTACTCTTTCTCCTCTTCTTGCCCCTTCTCAAAGATCCTCCTGCAGGCTGGCTTGTTAGGGGTGCTTATAAAGCACACAGTAATGGTGCATAGTGAGCATAGACTTCATCTATAGGGTCTTTCATGTATAGGGCTCCAACTCTCCCCATTTCTCTCCACCCCCCTTTTGTGAGCAGAACTCACCGACTCCCTGGAGGCATGGGTCTCCATAGCAGCAGAATGCTGTTCGGGTTCTTGTACCGTCTCCATCGCTGTGCCATCTGAAAACCTAATTGACAAAAATCAGAACATTCCACCTGGTGCAGAGACATTTCCATTTAGATCAAAATGAATTTGACAACAGTTTTTGCATTAAAACATCCTTTTGTTCCCATCTGTGCATATAGAGGTTTTAAATACCGTGTGCACTTTCCAAACTTGCATTACTGGGGGAAAAAAATACCAACCAAATGAAACCAATAACAAAATTAAAAAAAAACAACATAGCAAGCAAGGAAATGCTGAAGCAATCACTACTCTTTTTACATTTGTTTTACTGTTTGACATACACAATAAATTGTAACAGTTACCAAATTACCATTCAAGTTCAAATGATGTACACACATCTATAATCTTA
>NW_005841915.1:3025887-3035539 GCF_000455745.1 Alligator sinensis | reverse complement strand
TGCCACTGCTTCCTCCAGTGTAATTCTATATCAATGACTTTTCCAAATAAATCTAGTTGCTGGTTTATATTAATGAACTGTCACAGTTCCCATTGTTTTCCCATGGTCTTGCAGCTGCATTCTTTCACAGGTGCTTGGCAAATTAAAATGATGCTGGTTTGGGGTTTCAGCCTGATAGAAAATCACTCCTTCAGCAGATTGTTAGGAAGTTATTCATGCAAGAAACACATCTTTACTTTACATATTCTCCTTTGCTTGTAATGATTCCTTGGCTGGCCCTATGTATTTCTGATTTTTTTACTGAAATAAAAAACAGGAATGCGTCTTAACTTAGAAAATAACTTGTGTAGCAGTAATAAACACTGGGAGAATATATGATCTGATTCTGCTCTCAGTTACATTTGTACAAACCAAGGGTAGCTCTGGTGAAGTCAAGGAGTCAAAATCTCAGCTGATGTAACGAGGAATAGAGCCACTGATGTCTGTGTAGCTGGGTCACTTAAAAGCAACTAAGTGACTGGCACAACTTAATGTAAAGCTCATGTAAGTGAAATCAAGCCTGTAATGTTTTAGTATCTATAAACAAGAAATCCAATAACAACATCAGTATTTGTATAAGTGTAATTCAACTACAGACCTGAACAGATTTAAAAATATCAATTAACTCTTACAACACCCTTTATTCATGAGCTTGAGAAGTACTGAGGTCCTGCAAGGTGGGGACTGGAGACATTAGATATTGTATGTGCTCAGCACTGTTTAGAATCAGCTCCTCTGTCATTCAGATATACATGATAAAGATGGGTAAATTGGTGGGGAGAGGCTAAAGGACAAATGGTGGCCACTGGCCAGTGCTTTACATTGCCCCACTTTGGCATGTGAAAGTGGAGATGCTCTAAAACTATGTTCACCATTGTCATCCACTTTGTGTAAGACACATGAATACAAAATAATCACTAGTCTAATTTCAGAGCATTTAACATCCTCTCTACATTCACTTTGTACTTGAGTAAGCGGTCATATAAGATACAGGCCAACAATGAAACAGAACGCTTCGCTCCTTGGGCCATGGGTCTAAACAGTAGCAGTGGTGGGGGACGAATTCTGTATTCTTCAGGGTCTTAGACAGTGTCCATCCAGAAATACGAGGTGCCCTCAGAGCTTCCATTGATTTCACCTGGCCGATAGGGTTGTGACACTAAGGTTTGTTAAATCTGAGAGGATCCTAAATTGGGCACCAAAACTTTGAAGCACCTGAAATCATTGCCCGCTTTTGGAAGTAGATTTACTCAAGTTAGAGTAAATGGTAGAATTGGAAGTAAAAGTCAGGAGTGTCGCCTCTCCATCTTCTACCCTAGTCATTCAACACCTGCCACTTAAAACTAGTTCCTGATCTTTCCATGGTCTTGGAATACAAAATACATGGAAAGTGCAACTAAGATCAAAGACTTTGAGCTAGTTACTTAGCTGGTGTAAATGTATGTAGCCATACTGACTTGAATAGAGAAATACCTCAGCAGGCATCACCTTGGTCATCTGAAATGGAGAGAGAAGGACCCAGTTGGCCTGTAGCCCCTATGGACATGTCAGGCTTCCCTGGACTGGGTATAGGGGTGTATGAAGCAGGCCCTATTCGATTCAGATTCTGATTCGGCCCGAATCAGGGACAGTGATTGGATTCACTGATTCGGATCACTGTCCCTGATTTGTTTCAGCCAAATCCAAATCTGAAGATTCGATGCTGATTCAGAGAATCAGCGATGCGGTCATAGACACAGCTTTAAACGTTTTTTCTATGTACCTTGAGGTAGCATTTAAAGCTGTGTCTATGTTTGAATTGCCAAATCTTTCCGAATCTCTTTGAATCGATTCAGAGGGTTCTGATTCAATTCGGAGAGATTAAAAGGTTCTCTGATTTGATTCAAATTCAGAGATTTGGCCACCGAATTGGGCCGAATCTCCACCAACTTGAATCAGGGACCGATGCTTTGCACAGCCCTACTAGGTATCTGTGGCCTTGGGGCATTGCTGAAGGGCAACCATTACCATTGCCCTTTAGTGGCCACAGCAGCAGGCACAGAGGGTCTTCACACTACTTCTTGCTGTTGTTCCATTTAATTGAACCTTGTGTTTGCTGGGGTGAATGGGAGAATTTTGGGGTTTGGGTCAACAATTATAAGTCCTCTGGGAGAGAGGGGGTGAAGGCTTTAGAGCGACATTAGGCAGGAGGAGGAAGGAGGCTGCACTAGGAAAGAAGTAGGGGAGTGCAATAGGTCTGCAACTGCAGCGTGGGGGAAAGGGTGGGGAGGATGTGGGAAGATGGTTTCTGTCTGCAGAGGACCCAGATGTGAACAGTGGTTTGGGATGGTGGGAAACTTGTTTTCCAGCTTGTGAGGAGGAGGGTTCCCTCCCAGATGAGAGGCAGGGAAGCGGGAGTGGGTCTAGTGGGATGAAGTTTTTAAGGTCTGGGGTGTTCTGTTTTTGTTTCATACTTTGTTGGCTTTATTGTGACCCAGTGTGAGCCTTTCTAGGGTAGGGCAACATGTAAACCCAGTAGATATGCAGATAGAGAAATAAAGTCATCCTCTGGGTGAGGCAGTCCAGTGGAAGAGTACGAGGTCATGGGAAGAGCCTACAGAACTCAAAGCAGACTGTATCAGCCTCCTAGAAACCAAACCAAATGTATCGTTTGCCTAAGGGATAATTTAATTTGCCTTTGTGATAATTCGCCACTAGGGCTATAAACCAACAGCTCATTTGATCTAGGTTGCCCTGGTTGTAACCCAGATCAAAAAATAAGCAGCACGGCCATTTACACATGTAGCTCCTCTAAGCTGTATTGCCTCCCCTCTGCTAGTAGTTGGCCAATGAGAGCAGGGCACATAGCTGGACAGACTTGCCCTTGGGATGACTGGCAGTGAACTTGAATAACCCATGATTAATTTACAGAGTGCACAGCATTTTAGGGAGGGAGGGGCA
This sequence comes from Alligator sinensis, assembly GCF_000455745.1. Lineage (NCBI taxonomy): Eukaryota > Metazoa > Chordata > Crocodylia > Alligatoridae > Alligator > Alligator sinensis. The sequence continues at coordinate 3,032,560 of NW_005841915.1, read as the reverse complement.
GGAAAGTGTTAGCACATTTTATCTCTCATATTTCACAAGTACTGAAAGCAGGGCAATGGACTCCTACTTCTGTAGTACCCTGGGACAAAAGACCAGAGTAGGCCTTAGGCGTGGCTGAAGTGGGCAACCACCCAAGGTCAGGAGGGTGCCACACATATACACACATGCACATGCATGCACAGATGCACACAACATTGCTCTACCCCCACCTCACCCTACCCCAGCTGATCCATGCTCTGCCCCAACCCTCCCCATCCTGGCTCCAGCCACTGCTCAGGAAGAGCTGGGCCGGGCAGTGCAGGCAGCCACAGGAGCATTTTCCCAGGCACCTGCACTCCCCCTGCCCTTTATCCCTGCTACCATGCCTTGTAGGCCTGTGCGAAGTGGCTAGTATTCACTTTGGATTCAGATTCGGTGGATTTGGGGGACAGTGATTTAATTCAGTGATTTGAATCACTGTGCCAAAGCAATTCAGCCAAATCTGATTCAGAGATTCAGCTGCTGCCAAATCTCTGAATCTCCAAATCAGTGAGGCCCATCCCCTGCCTGCTCTCCTAGCCTGGCAATGGCTGCCCCACCTGGCCCAGCTCCCGGCACTTGAGGAAAAAAAAGGCCTGGCTCAACGGGTCCTGCTGAGTAGGGGGGATCCCTGCTGCCCCCCCACTGCCCCACGCTGTGGGGGGGGGCTCTGCATAAGCCCCCTGACCTCTCCCCTGGCCCCCCAATCTCCCCCCATGGCTGCCCTGCCCACCCCAGTTCCAGCCCTTTAAGAAAAAAAATGAGAAAAACCCCAGACTCACCATTCCTGCCAGGTGGGGGGCAATCCCTGCTGCCCTCCACTGCCCTGTGCTGCATGGGGGGCTCTTCCACAAGCCCCCCGAAGCCCCGAGGCTGCTGCAGGAGCAGTGAGTCACAGGGTTTTTCTTGAGGGGTTTTTTCTTAAAGGGCTGGAGCTGGGGTGGGCAGGGCAGCTGGGCAGCTGTGGAGGGGGGCCAAGAGAGCGAAGGGGGAGTGGTCAGGGGCTCATGATCACCTCCCTAGCAAGCAGCACCCGGTGAGCCCGGGCTTTTTTTTAAAGCACCGGGAGCTGAGGCAGGTGGGGTAGCCATGGGGGGGGAGCGGGCTTGTGTCCGGGGGGTCAAGGGAGCAGGCAGGGGATGGGGCCTCAGCAGCAACTTCACATGAACACTCAGACAGTGGGAAGCAAGGCTGACAGATGTCAGGTGGGTTTAGCTTGGTGGCCAGGAATGGGGACAAGCTGGGGATGGAGCTTCCTGCCCAGGCAACTGCGCTGCCCCTTCCCTGCCTCCCCACCTGCCTCTGCCTGCAGCAGCACTGTTGACTTGGGGAGGGCAGGTGGGGGGATGTCAGTGGGGACACCAAAATAGAAGTTCACCGAGGGCACTTTTTTCCCTAAGGCCAGCTCTGCAAAAGACTGTCTCTCAGGAGAAATGCAACTGCCATTTATGCCCCATAGCTTAATTCTGTAGCTCAATTCACTGTTGTTCCAATTCCCCACCAGCCCCTTCCCCTCCTGTCTCCCCTGCCAAATTATCAACTCCTGATACCTGGTCACTTCTGCATGGTTTGCTAGTGTTTGTATTCCCCTTGGAGTGACAAATTAACTACAGTTTACTGTATGTACCAGCTGCACCTCTGTGACTTGCCCTATTAACCCAAAGAACCACTGTGAAGGCTGCATGAAATATTCACTGTGCGGTCACACAGCTGTTGAAGTGAGCCAGTACAGGATCATGGCTTTTAATTTAAAATACTTTACTTGTGACTAAGTATTAAGACAAGCAATGAACACACGTAATATGCAAGAATCTATTTTGTTAAGTTAGCCAGATGCAATTTAGGTCTCTGTTTCCTCCCTCTGGTGATCTTTTGTAATCCCCCATTTCCTTTCATCATCATAAGCCCTGTCTCTAACTTTACAGACAAGGAAATCGGAGCACCTTGAACCCTGACCAACAGGGCTTTATAGTTTCTCCACTGGGGAACTGGAAAGCTTTTATGTTTCTGTGATAGTTCAGTATGTTCTTTTCCTTTACTTCTTCTAAACCTATTTTAGAAGATATATATTTTTAAAGAATATAAAGCATCAGGAAATCTACACATAAAAACCAACCTACATGTTTTAAAGAATACATTCTGATTTTGCATTGTACAGTGCAGGACTAATGGGGATCTCTTCCTCCTTTTCTGTATTGTGTATTGGAAGTGCATTAAACCACCTTTGCATCTCCCAGAGCCTATGACACAACTGACTGCTACTTGCTCCATAGGTTGTTGCAATGGAACAGAATAGCCTGAAGGCACAACACTTAGACCACTCCTTGTTCCAATCTCTCTTTGTCCTGTTCTCTCCCCACCCTATCACTGGCTCCATCTACACGAAATGCTGACTGAGCACTTGTTACTGTGCAGTAGTCACGAGCTACTGCTCAGTAAGTGTCTCATGTAGACACAGCCACTGAGTGTCAGTGCATAGATCGTTTACTGTTGAAAGGAACTCTTTACAACAGGGTGGGCTTAAGCCTGCTTAAAACTGGCAGTAAGCTGGGTTGCAAACATGGCTCAAAAGAACTGTAAAATTGACTTGCTGTTTGTGGAGATGTGATGAAGTTGAAGTAATGCACATCAGCTGGGGGGAAAAGGGCTGCAGAGGTGACAGGCTGCAGCCTTTAACTATCTTCCATTGAGGAAAGGGAGACCTGAGAACAGCTTTGGAAAAATGAAAGGGCTTCCATAAAGAAGATAAAGAAATATTGTTCTCTTATGATACACAGGACAGGACATGTAACACTGGACTGCAGCAAAACGGATTTAGATCAAATATTAAGGAAAAATTTCTAACTGTAATAGTAGTAGGACAATGGAATAGGCTAGGAAAGTTGTGGAATCTCTTTCCTTTGAGTTTTTCAGGGAGAAACTGGATAGGTGTCTATCTAGGGAAGATTAGAAACAGTGAATCCTTTACTTGTGCATGGACTAGATAAGCCTTGAGGTTGCTTCCAACTCTATGGTTCTATGATTCCAAGTTTCCTGCTCTTTTCAAGTCACTTGACTCGAGATACAGGTTTGTATATAAGGTACCAGATTTGTACGTCACCCAAGTTCAACCATATTAAAAATTATGTTGAGTCCCTAAGGGACCTTCATTCAGTATACAGATTTCTCTCCACATTTATCCCTAACCCCCAGCTGTTCAGTTTAGTTCTGGAAAGCCTGAAAGGGTGGGGAGTTGAGCACAAATATGTTTCTGAATGGAGTTGTGGTGAAAAAGTCATGAAAATTTATTTTGCAGGAAGCCTTTCCATAGCCAAGGGCACATCCTGTTTCTCCAGGGGGTTCAGATGGCCACTCAAGAGCCTTCAGTCAGGACAAAACATCTCACACTCAGCTCTACATAGAATTGAAGCATGAGCAATAATTTACGCCTTAGTTTTCAATTTACCCTTGGTGGGGGAGGAATTTCTCAGGATCCAGGGCCACCTGCACTTGTGGGTTTGGCAGCAGTGTCAATACTGGTTCTGCAGCCAAGAGTTGGACCTGGCAAGGCATGACTCATAAAAATCAAAATTGTAGGCTGTAGAAAGAAAATCCAGTAGAAATACAGGTCTCAGATGGGACCAGCAGGTGCTCAAAAAGAGAGTCTCAGAAGCTGTATGAAGGAATTAGGGATGAGGTAAAGGGTATGACTGACTCCCACTCTATACATAGTACAGACAAGAACCTGGAAAGACAATCAGTATCATTAGCATGGGGACTGTCTTTGCTAGGTCCAAAGGACAGCAATAAGGTTATCTATTTTGTGTGCTAGCTAAGGGAAATGGCACCCATTTGAACACACGTGCTTTTAAGCCCCATTTGCAAAAGGATCATATAAGGGAATGAGAGAAACAACTGCATGGCGAATCAAAAAGCACGGTGGTGGAGAGCAGAGGGGAGGAAAGAAGAAGGGAAAATAAAATGGTCTGGAAGCTTTTGTCCCAGGACAACATCCGAATCAGTGTACATAATGAAGTGCAGAGCATCTGTCAACAATTAGTGGCCCATAAGCCACATGGCCTGTGAAGAGTTAATATGCAGCCCAAGGGCTCCCACTCAGCACTTGTTCTCCCATTGGCTCCAGCTGCAGCAGTAGCCAGGGTTTCCAGGCTCCCCCTCCTTCCTTCGTTTCCTGCTTCCTGTCTCTACCCCAGGGAACAGGCCCATGCAGTGTAGTGCTGGGGGAAGCTTGGGACCCTGGGAGCTGAGAGTAAGCCTGGAGCTCCTGTGCGTGGTGGAAGCATCCACTTGTGGATGCAGGAAGGAACGTGATGCAGCAGCGGGGTGGGAGGAAGGTGCTCATGTGCCATGTAGTCTGCAGGGTGTGCGGCCCCCAGTCACTTAGAAGTTGGACAGCCCTGAACTATATTTCTTCTGTTAGAAGAAGTCAGATATAACTCTTATTAGAAACCCACAGCAGTGCACACTACTTATTACTTATAACATCTTTGTGAACTAGTTCTTCCAAAGAGCCAATAGCACTGGTTATTCTTGAAAACTATACCAGTAGAAAATCTAAACTTAGAGTCAAGGCATGCTATTTTTTTCCTTTAAAGCAACACGTCTTTTTACTTCCCCTCTGTCAAGCTGTGACCTTGAACCTAGGGCTTACAGTCTTCCTGGTACAGCCACTCATTTCAATCTGCCTCTTCAAGTGAATATCAGGGTAGACATAGGTGGTCAGAACCTAATAACTGGGCCTATCCACCTGCCCACTCCCTGCAACTGGAGTGGCCAGCCAGGACCAGCTAACCCTTTACCCCTTCCTATAAAAACCTCTGACCCAGAAGAGGAAGTGTCTGGGCCACAAGGTTCAGTCTTGTACTCAGGCTGCCACACTCTTGACTTGTGTCTCTACTGGATCTCTGACAGATTCTTTGGCTACCTGACCCAGCTTGTCCATTGACCCCAAGTTTGGCCTTACCTTTTGGCTTCTTACTCCAACTCTGGTTTGATTTCTCAGATACTCAGCCCAGCTTGCCTCCTGTCCCTGGGCATTATGCAGCCCTCTGAATCTCTGATTCTGTTCCCCAAGGGATTTTCTGACTTCCTGGCTCCCCTACACCTAGACTCTGCACACTCCACTCAATTCTTGGTTGCTTCTTCTGACCCTTGGTGACACCCAGACCTGGCTGACCATGACTTGGCATGACACCCCCTCAAGTTTGCACAACTCCGTTTTTTTTACTCATATTTCTCCCAGCATTAACGATGTGTACCCACTTCACATGAAGGATTTCAACCCAACATAGTTAATTTCCTTAGTAAAACGAACAAACAAACAGAAACAGGCATTATGTTTCCATTTTTTTTGGAAGAATATAAAAAAGGTTGTAACCTTAACCAAAATATTCATTGGTTTCCTTTAAGATTCCTGTTAGCTATTCAGATTGCCTATTCCATTACTTTGTCAGTGCAAGACTGCTCTCCACAGTATATTTGACATCTTGTGCAATCCAGGAAAGGAATGTTGCTTTTTAATTTCTTGTAAAAATATAATATTGTTGTAGCTCCACACTGCTAAAAGGATAATATTAGGTTGTTTATTTTAAAAATTATAAAATCTAATGAGCCAAATCTTGATTCTGTTCCCACTTACGAAAACCTCTTGATTTCCTTCTTGTTTATCCCAATTTGGTGGGAGATTTGCCCAGTTAAGGACTATGGACTCTGGGATTTGATCCTGTTGTTAATACATGTGTTTTCATGATTTTTTTTTAAACCATCAATTAAAATAACATTCTGATTAGTTTTAAACAGTATCTTGCAATGTTTGTAGCACTGTGCATACAGCACTTGCTGGTGGCCTGCAGAAAGCTGGCTTGTCACACCATGTTGGATCTCTTTCTTCTGCCCAGCTGCTAAATCCCATTGCAAGGTGCTAAATGCAAAACTGAAAAAAAACTAAGAACTGACCTAGAAAGTAAATGTAAAGTTACTGCTCTCTTTTCATTCTCAATGCAGAGGGACAAATCCTGAGGGGTGCACAGCACTAATAGTTCTCAAGGTGTGTGCTACAAACCTATTTTTCTTAGGTACTTACAGCTGCCATGACCATCATGTTTGAGCATCTCAGTTTTTAATACTGTTAGTACATTTTAACATTTTATTATATTCTTGAGAAGACATAAATTAATATCATCCCCATTGTATAGACAGGGAACAGAGGCTTACACTCAGTTGAGAAGGTAAGAGCAGAATTTGCCAAATAGGGTGCGTGCAGACGAGCCCGCACGTGCCTCTTGCAGCATCTCAAACTCCACGAGGCATGTGCAGGAATGAGAAAATGTCCCCCATGCTGCAAATTTGCTGTGTGGGGGAAAAATTAGACCCCTGGACATCCAGGGGTCAACAAAACCCACAGACAAAAAATGTGGGGCAACCAGAGTCTGGGTCCTCCTCAGAGATGCTCTGGCCAAACCTCCCTGACACTTACCAGCAGTTCCAGCTGCTGTCGGGGTCATTGCCCCCCCGCACAGTGGGGTCAAGTGACAGCCCCAGTGGCCCCAGCCTGGGCTCTGCTGCCCCCCACTGCCCTGTGCTGCTGTGGAGGGTTCTGCTAGGAGGCTCCAGAGCCCCCCCAGCCCCTGCTCCTGCGGTGAGTAGAGGCTTGCTT
>NW_005841915.1:3025109-3025816 GCF_000455745.1 Alligator sinensis | reverse complement strand
GGGATGGGGCCAGGCAGGGCAGCCACTGGGGGGGCTTCAGGAGCTGGTGTGGGACTGGGCCAGGCGGGACAGCAATCTGGGAGAGCAGGGGGAGCAAGCAGGGGTGGGGCATGTGGGCCCTGCAGGAGGGTGGCCCCTGTGGGGGACGCTGTGGCCCTTGTTGGAGGGCTGTAGCCCCTGCTGGGGGGCTGTAGCCTCTGTGGGGGGCAGCAAAATATAGGTACTACATATAGGTATTTAGAATTTCCTTTATTTTGATGATAGAGACACTGGTAGGCTTCCAAATTGCTTTAACACTGTAGATTTATCAATAAAACTTTGTCCAACTGATTGCTGTCTCTCTGTCTCTCACTCTCTCTATATATAATGGTCTTTTGTTTTAATTGTGGAGGAACATGGATTTTGGGGTATTTAACAGAGTGACTTGGGGATGTTTTTTATCAGGGATTTTTCAGTTTCCAATAGGGAACACCAGAATTCCTGTAGGGAGGCCAGTGGCAGGACCCTGCCTGCTCAGAGTTGGCATCTTGAAAGCAGCTGAAGGTGGCTGACCTCCTGGCCAGCTGGGGCCAGGAGGACATGCTTTGACAGTTCAAAGCAGGCCACCACACTGGAAACATCTTCCAGGTGATAGCTGCCCAGATGGCAGGGGCAGGGGCACACATGGCAGTAGTGCCGCACAGAGAACAACTCTGCAGCCACAGACC
>NW_005841915.1:3005472-3025040 GCF_000455745.1 Alligator sinensis | reverse complement strand
CGGCCAGGTGCACAGCAGCTCACAGCCAGGCAGCAGCCCCCACTGCCAGACTGCTATAGAGGGTGCAGGGAACTCTCAGGGCTGTTTCAACTGTCCAGCTGGCACAAGGGGTGGTATGCCCAGGTACCAATTGGCTGGGCCCCAGAAGCTCCTGAGAGTGAGTAGCCCTGAGCTACTTGACAGGGCAGCTTTTTGTACTGATGGGGCCAGGACAGGGTCACTTTTTATGCTGCTGGGGCCAGCACAGGTGCTGGTCCTGGGCTTTAGCTCCTTCTGGCTGCAGATCTAGGAGGAGCCAGGCAGGGTTATTTTGCCCCAAGTGGCACAATTTGCCCCACTCCAAAGTGCATGTCCGGGCATGTGTGCTGAGGCAAAAAGACCCAGCTCAAATTTGCACCACTTCTATTTGAGCTGCTGCAAGTGCACGTGCTTGCATGTGTGGACACGCCCATAAATGCCTTCCCTTAAGTGTTGCAAAGACTAAATATCAAGCACCTGGCCCCAAGAGCTTGATCCAAATAGGGTTCGTGACCTAGGATCCTTATACAGTTAAAGGGCTTTGTTAACACCTTATGCTGTGAGCTGCACAAATGTTGATCAGTGTTAGTGCTAACTTGGTTTCAAGTAGTCACTAGGACTGTGCAAAGCTTCAGGTGGTGATTCAATTTGAAGGAGATATGACCCAATTTGGTGGCCGAATCTTTGAATCTGAATTGATTCAGGGGACCAATTTAAAGGTATGAATTGATTCAAAGCTCTTTGAATCTTCGGCAAAGATGGCTACAGCAGGGAGCTGCAGCTACTCCGAGCTGATAAGTACTAGGGGCAGGGGAGAGGGGGCTGAGGGAGGGGACCATCCCCCCCCCCCCCCGCCCCCGCCATGGCTGCCCCTGCCTGGCCCAGATCGGTACTTTAAAAAAAAAGTCCCGGTGCACACTGGGTGCTGCCAGGCGGGGGGTGATCCCCACAGCCCCCTATTGTCCCACACTGCATGGGGGGCTCTGGATGAGCCCCCTTCACCCCTCCCACTCCCCTGAGCCCCCCACAGCTGCCCTGCCTGCCTGGGCTCTGACCCTTTAAGACAAACAAAAGCTGAGAAAAGCCCCAGGATTCACCACACCTGGTACAGCCTTGGGGCTTCAGGGGGCTCATGCAGAGCCCCCCATGTGGTGTGGGGCAGCGGGAATCACCCCCCACTGGCAGGAGCAGTGAGTCCCAGGGTTTCTTCAGGTTTTTTTTTCCTTAAAGGGCCGGAGCTGGCCCATGCGGGGCACCCATAATAGGGCTGAGGGAGTGGGGGGGTTCTGGGTTTGTGCAGAGCCCCCCATGCAGCGGGGGGCAGTGGGGATCACCTCCTGCCCAGCAGCACCTGCTGAGCCAGGACTTTTTTTCCCCCAAGTGCTAGGAGCTGCGGGGGCTGTAAATCACTGTCCCCCAAATCGGCCAAATCCGAAGCAAATACTAGCCACTTTGCACAGGCCTAGTAGTCACACCCTTACTTTGGAAACCTTCTCTGACTATGAGAGGCCTGGTGAGCAGGGCCAGGACAAGGAGCTGTAACTGTGAGTTGCCAGTAGAGGGCTGGTGAGCCAAGACAGGCTTCTATCCCTGCTCTATGGGTGGGGTGACAGAGATCCTGGGATACTGGAGATCTTGAACTTGGGTGGCTGTGACTTATTGGAACAGGAGCAGGGTAGTGCAGATCAGAGAAAATCCTGCCCTGGAGTGGCATAACTTTAAACCACATAACAAATGCTTAAACTACTTTATGGTGTTAATATACAGACAATCTAGGGGTTAAGAGTTCTAGGAGTTGCCCAAAATTACTGTGCAACAAGGCCCAAAGGAGAGACTAAGGGACTTGCCTACACTGCAGTGGAGTTGGTAAATCCTGGCATGAAGGACCTGAGAATGCCACACTTTCTGGAAATCCATCCCTCATCCCTCTGCACACACTCTCTAGCCTTCGTCTTCATTAGACCTGAGGAAATATTTCTCTCACATTCCTTTCTATTTGACAGCTGTGTAGAAAATGCAGTTAGGATTTGGTTGTGAGTGAAATCTAACAAGCAAACAGACAAGAGTGAAGCAAAGTAGATTGTGTGATTTTTTTAATTTTTTTTTTTAAGTTAGTCAAAGCTCTTATTTAGTGCTTTTCAAACTCTGCTCTTGCTCCCACACAAAAATCTTTACTGGAGCCTGGTGGTACTTTCAAACTGGCCAAGCGGGGGGTGCGGTTTATGACTCAGAGAAGAAACTGAGTCACTTTGTAGGGGGATAACAGGCATAATCACCCAGATGCCCAAAAGAACAGACACATTTTCCAAAAGTTAACTGGGAAAAAAACCATAACATGGCACAGCCTACTGCACAACAAATGAGTCGTGTGTTTTACCCCCAGAATCCATAGCAACACAACCCAGGACAATGCAAAGATCATTAAGGACTGTAGCAGACTTGCCTTTTGGAGCTTGGGTTGAGTCCCAGGCTTGATATCTTGCTGTTTTGATTGGTGGAGGCCATCCACCAATCAGGAGGCAGCAAGAGGAGTGAAGTCACACCCCTTTCCTGAGGGGAGGGGGAGAGGAGTTCCCCCCCACCCCCGGACCTGATTGAAGACTGCAACACTCAGGTCCAGAAGACTTCGGGGTGGAGCCCTGGAGAGTATAAAAGGAGCTGCATGCCCCACATGAGGGAACACATCCAGGAGAGAGAAGAGCGGGGCTTAGAAGAGCTGAGGGGAGCTGCTCAGCAGGGCAAAGCAGTAGCCCAGAAGCACCCCTGAAGACTTCCATTGGTGGGGAATGGTGGACAGCTCCAGCAGCTAGGCTCTCAGTGTGCAACACAGCACACGGTGTCCAGACCCTGGGAGCTGCGTGAGGCGGCTCAGGTCTGCAACCTCTGGCATGCAGCTGGAGACATGGTACACAGGCCAGTGCATGGAGTAGGACCTTTGGAGCACTTGGGCAGCTCAGGTCCTTAACCCCCAGAATGAGGCTGGGAGCTTGGTGCAGGAGACACTGCACAGAGGGTCCGGGAGCGCACCGAGCCTGGTGCTGCACGAGGCAGCCTAGGCCTCCGACCCATAGCAAAAGGTTGAGTCCAGGGAGCCAGACAGTGCTTGGGCTCCTGAGCCAGCAGACAGGGCTGAGCCAGAGGGCCCAGAAGCCCTGCATAGAGGAGCCCTGTTCCAGGGGACAGCAACCCCTTCCCAAAGCCCATCGCAGGCGAGACAGCAGTTTGGCACAGAGGATGAGGGCCACCTTCCAGGCCTGGGAGCCATGAGTTGCAGGGAAAAGAGGATTCCCACAGGGAAAGGGGAGTCCCCCCTGGTTAGTTAAGGGCTCCTGAAAGTGGAGGTCCCAGCTCCCTAAAGTTACCAGCTTCCTTGTAGGGCTTGGGAAAAGCCCAATGGCATTGGGTTTTCCCTTTGTGAATAAGTTTATCTTTGGGGTTCCTGTGCCATAAGTGGTGTGATGGCATTCCTTATATTTTGTGAACTCTCATGTTTGTAAATTAGTAGATAAGTAGAGTCCTAGGGCTCTGCTGGGACCCCCTGTTGCTATTATTTCACCTGTTGTTTACTTGTATTTATGTGTGGCTTATTTATTGTTCACCCGTACTTATCTATAGTTTATCTGTTGGCTATCTATATTTATTTTGGGGTTTATCTGTTTCAGATCAGGAGCACTGGTATAAGGTTTTATGTCATTTACCCAGAGGGTATTGTTTATGTTACTTGTTTCGATATCTTATATATATATATATATACATTGTACATATGTTTATCTCCATGTTTCTTTCCTTGTGATAAGTTAATGTAAATACACTTGCTTATAGTTAAGTCTCCTGACTGTCCGGGCCTGGTTCTGTAAGGTTGGAGGGAAACTGAGTGGTCTGCAGTTCCCCCCACAGCACATCTGCCAGCTAACAATCCCCTTCAATTGGAGAAGGGGAGTATACCCAAGTTACCTGGGCTACAGGACATAAGAAGCTGAGTAAGGCTTTAGCAGCCCTACCTCCATGGCAAGTTTTTCAGATCTGCAGAGAATGTGCTCAGTTTGGTGGCCATGATAAACATTCACTTTGCTGGGCACAGATAATGGAAGATAACAATGACTCAGTCATGGCTGGGGAGGGAGGATCTCTACAGTGGCTTTTGCAATGCTGCACACAGAAGGTTTTGAACCATATTTTCTATTTCCTGTTTGCTTGGCCTTTCTTCTTTCAAACTGAACAGTTTGGCCTTGTAAGGGAGAATTGCACACAGACAATGAGATGATGCAAAGTCAGGGGTCTCCACTTCTCAGCTCATCTAGAACTTAGTCCCATTCATCCATAGAAGCAGAAGTGATGATCTAGTCAATGGTTTGGAAGACATTAGCAATGGTGCTGGTATAGTGTCAGACATGACCTTTATCACTGCCTTAATATTCTAACATAAGTATTAACTAGTAATATTTTTTTCAGCAGAACTGTGAACCCCAGCATTTATAGACTCTTTAGTTAGGTCCCTTAAAAAGTCATGGGACTGACTTATAAATCATGAAATTTAAATATATTTGGGGTTCTTTTTATTTGCTTGCTGGCGTTGGAACATCCAGGATTCACATGTAGCAGGCTTACCTTTTCAGAGCTTGGGTTAAGTCCCAGGATTGAGGGTCTGCTGTTTGATTGGTGGAGCCTGCCCACCAATCCAGAGGCAGCACAAGGGACGCAATGCCCCACCCTTTTCCAAAGGGAGGGGGCAAGGAGCATCTGGACCTGAATTGGAACTGCGCCACCCAGGTCTGGAGAACTTCAAGGGAGGAGCCCCTGAAGAGTATAAAAGGGGAGCATGCTCAGCATGCTGGGGAGAGATGATGAGGGACAGCAAGGAGGGAGGAGCTCCAGAGATGGCCATCCTCGGGACCCTGCTTGAGCTTCAGTGGTGTATGAATTGGCACACAGGGATCAGGCTCTAGGAGCCACTGAAGGCGGCTGCTGGAGCCTGTGACCCCAGCAAGTGGCTGGGCAGTCAATGTGCAGTCAGCCGCTGGCAGTCAGTGTGCAGATTGGCACATGGAGAGCTGGTCCTCAGAGCAGCTTGCAGCTGCTTGAACTTCACCCGGTGCACGGATTGGCACATGGTGAACCACCTTGGAAGCAGCTTGCGGCTGCTCACATTAGCCCCTATGCCGAGTGACCAGAGCCGTGCAGTGCAGCTCCACCTTTAACTGAAACAGCCCTGGTGCCCGGAACTGGGCCCAGGAAAGGGGAGAACCCTCAATTTGAGCCCGGGAAGTCAAAGCCTGCAAAGGCTTGGCTCCCGCGAGAGAGAGAGAGCCCTGGGTGCCCAGTGCAGGGCACCAGGCCATCAAGGAGAGCCAAAGGCTCTTGGGAGAGGGTCTTGCGGGATCGGCCACCAGGGGATGAGCCTTAGGCCTGTGCAAGTTTCCAGTGATCCGATTCAGCTTTGGATCCAGCCGCTTCAGCTGGCAGCAATCCAATCCAGAGCTCCAGACTGGTTTTTTGCCTCGATCCGGCTGAAGCGGCTCTGAAGCTTCAGAGCCGCCTCAGAGATCCAGCCATAGGGTATAATGGGGAATCAATAAAATATCTATAACTATATTCTTTTCTGTCCAATTTGGATGAAACCTGCAGAGATGGTAGCCTCTGCTGAGAGCATGGAACCTGCCAAATTTCAAGAAGATTGGTGCAGGGGTTTGGGAGAAACTGTGCCACACATTCTTGAAAGCCAAATTCATGTCACATCTATGTGTTACAACATGGGGGGGGGGGGGCAAAACTGCAGGGCTGGTAGCTCTTACTGAGGCCACAAAGCCTGCCAAGTTTCAAGGAGATCGGTGCAGGGGTTTGGGGTTTTCACCCTGCTATATTTTAATGCCTAGATGTGACATGAGTTTTCTTTCAAGAATTTGGGATGCTGTTCTCCCCAAACCCCTGCACCGATCTCGAAACTTGGCAGGCTTCATTCTCTATGCAGAGTCTACCAAACATGAACATTTCATCCAAATCAGACAAAAAGCAACAAATATCCATTACAGATATTTTATTGTTTCCCCATTATACTCTATGGCCGAATCACCGAGGTGGCTCCGAACTGCTTTGGGAAGTCTAACGAGGCCAGCGCTTCGACCCGGATGTGCTGCTTCAGACCCTGAAGCATCCGAAGCTTCTCCGGATCCGAAGCTCTGTCCGAAGCCTCGCACAGCCCTAATGAGTCTCGGCTTCTCCAGAGAGGAAGTGTGAGTTACTGTGGAAGTGGGTCCCCGCAGGGGAGGCTGACACAGGTGAGGAGAGTCTGCCACCTCTACCCTCCATTGCGGGAGGGGTGTGTCATGTCCCAGGGCCCTAAAGGAGAGGGGCTTCAGGGAAACCCCCAGGTGCTGATTGCACTCCCTATTTCAAGGTTGTTATTGTGTTAAGGGCTATATAGCTAGGGGTATTCTTTAAGGGGGTTTATATGGTTTATGTGTTTTAATGCCTCAATGTGTATATTGGTATTGCTATTTGTGAAGGTTTAAAGAAATCTTATGGTTACTTGGATTATACAGGTTAATATCCCTATGTGTTAATTGTGTTGTATAGGTTGTAAGTTATTTGGTTCATATTTGGTATTATATGTGAATTATGGAATATTATATATAGTATTATATGTTAAGCCTTGTAAATATTCTGTTTTATATTAAGTATCTGTATTTATTCTTGTAATAAAATGTACATAGTTAAGTACTTGGTTTCAGCCTAGCTCTATAGAGAGGGGAGGAAGCCACTCTAGTAGCTGACCCCTTCCTCAGCTCCCTGCCTGACCACCACCACTGTCATCGGAGGACAGGTCATCCTCCCTCCCCCCCCCCCCCCCCGACGTACCCGGGCTACACATGCTTTTAAGCCTTTTCCAAGTCATGAATGTCAGAAACTTTATTTGTAATGAAAACTGACAGGATTCGGGTTGTGATTTGGTTACAACAGGTGTGGCTTCAGTATTCCCTAGAAAATATTGAGGATACTGAGGGGTTTTGTTTTGCTTTAACCTAACAGACAATTGGTAAATCTGTAAAACTGACCCCGGGGCACAATTTCAGAAATTGGAAATTCTTTTCACCATTTAGGGAATACTTTGCTACTGTTAACCTCACAGTCAGCCAAGATTTGTTATTTCATGTCCAAATCCCGCCCCCGATGCATGCCTATGGCTCACACTAAAGCAGAATCAATAGTTTGTGTGTGAAGCCTGTAAAGTTCATTTGGGGCACTCTATAAATGCAAGTCATTATCATCATAAAAAATGTAGTCACTCTTCCTCATTTTGGTAACAATTGTTATGAAGGGGGCAGGAGAAGGGTTAACAGGAAAGAAAATACTGCTATTTTTGCTATTTATGCTGAAATTCTTCAGCTATAAATATAAGAATTACATGAACATTTAGGTGCTTCCTTTTAAAACAAACATATAAGGTACAAAATATATTTTTGTTTGGTATTCTACATCAGATCTGATAATATTGCTGCCGTTTTCAATTATACTTGTTTCAAAGAGAACATTACACAGATGACATAAACATCCTGGTAGATAAAATAAATCAACAAAAATAGCATTCTCCATTTATGCAAACGTTATTCTTGACTATTATAATGAAGGTCACACAAAGAAGTTAGTGCATTTGCCGTAGCATTCTATTCATGCCTTCAGCTTTTTTTAAGCTTGGTGGTTTTAAACACTACTGAATAATTATGTGAATAGATTATGAAGCACAAAAATAGTTTGCTTTTCATTTTTAATAAGGAGTCATTTAATTGTTCTTCTTTATATAATGCAGGATGTTCAAATCACGTTGAAAAAATCACAATATCACAAAACTTTTCTTTTAATTTCTTTTTGTTTAGGGTTGGACAATTTTAATTTTCTAGGTTTGTGATAAAATTTAGCACAAGTTAAAATGTTTGTAAAGCTCATGAAACTTGGTCAAATTTCAGGTTTTGAATAGCTTTCAAAACTTGACTTTCACTTTTTTTCACTTTGAAACACCTGTAGCTTTTCACTCCAAAGTAGAGCTTTCTGCTCGCTAAGACCCAAACGTATGATAGAACATGTGGTCAAAGGGACTCAAACACTTTTGATACTGGGAATTTACTACTTTTTCTGAGATCTATTTCATGATTATTTATGCTGAATGGCTAAGAAGAGCATCTAAGACAGAATTTGGCAGACATTGTGGGCTTATGTCCCACAAAACTGAAGTCAATCACCTCATGCCCCCATACTTAAGCCACTTGCTACCAGACTGCTCTCCCTGCTGATTGGAAGTGATTATTGCCATTTGTCACTGATTTTCCCCTACCAACACCAATCACTGGTGCTCCACAATATGGGAAACACTAATCTAAATGATACAGAAGCTTAAGTTTAAATTAAGGTCAGTGGAAGTTGGTCTTTTAACATATCCAGGCATTTTTGAAAACTGCATTTTCAATAATTTTCAGCAATAAAAGGGAGGGGAGAATAAATGTATATAATAAGGTGGTCCCTGTGGATAATGAAGAAAATATTGTATGCAAGAAAATATACTGTGCCCCCAAATAAAACATGTACTTTGGTTTTGGAGACAGAATGTAGAGGGGAAAAAGATTTTTTTTTCAGAGTCATGGCTGACTGTCACATAGAGTAAGTCCTCTTGGAAACACAGTGTCTGGAGAGTGTAACACTCTCAGGAGTGTCTAGAGAGTGTGGCATCCCAAGAGACAGTTTGGATGAGGCAGCAGGCAGCAAGAACCTTCTTGTGTCAGCTGCCTTACCCATGCTGTCTCCTGGGATGCCATACATCCTGTTTCCCGGAAGACTTACTCTATGTCACACAATGTTATGCCCCTTATAAGGACAGTAGCAAGGCTGTTAGTTCTTTACTGCAAGTAGCTCTTTATATGACTTTCTTTAAATAAAGTGTTGTTTCCATATCACAAGCCTCATCATCAGAATACTATCAGCAGCTCACTTGCTTCAGGCACAATTTACAGTGCTCAGCCAACAGCTGTGGCTATGAGAAGGTTAACACGGGACTATGCCCTGTCAGCTTTCTAAGCCATGCAAGTGGCAGTCATCTTGGCAGCTGCATGGCATGCAGTGTCTCCAGGCTTGTGTTTTTTTTTCCAGTGAAGAAAATTGGTTCCATGTTTTAGACACATTCCTTCATACCTTTGTGGTGGGGGGAGGTGGGTAATTTGTGTGTGTGTTGGGGGGGGGGGAAGTATATGACGAGAAAATATGGTAGTTATATTATTAGTTTCTTATAATCATTAGATTCCCTTTAGTGTACATAGTCGATACTATCTGGGGCCAGGGGTGATTTTGGGGGAGAAGGTGCATATCATATATGAGAAAATATGGTACCTATATTCTTTTTCTTTTTTATTTATTTATTTATTTATTTATTTTTTTACAGGCATTACTTGCCCCTTAGTGTACATGCTTGATATTGTCTTGTCTGACTGCATATAGTTAAATCAAGAGAGGTTCTTGGGAGCAAAATCCAATAGAAAAAGTGGCAACAATCAGATACTAGAGAATATTAAGTGTTTTTGGGGAAGCTATTAATGCGGTGGGGAAACCCACCTGCATAACTCCAAATAAACTATCAAGTATAATCCATCTAAAGTCCAAATGTAGGATGACCTTAACATTCCCAACCTAGGGAGTAATGGACGTTTTGTGGGGAGCAGCATTTGGAGAAAAACCTGACAGAAAGAAATATAGAAGGTGGTACTGGGCTAAATGGGGTTTATCAAAACTTTCTAGAAAGGGACAAAGTGTAGGTAAGGGCTAGCTATCTGGACTTTAAAAAAAATCCTTTTTCTGCTTACTATGTACTTTTTTAAAATAAGGATTTTTTTTTTAAAGAGGAAGCTGTTTTTGAGTCACTTTCCTCAGTTTTCTGGTCATGACCCCTGAAAGAAAAGGGCTTTCAGTGCCAAACACAATTGGACATGTTGTGTTAACATAATTGGGAGAGGCGCAACTACCAAGAGATTCAGCCAAAAATAGCTGAACCACAAGGCCCCTTTGAGAGATGATGGAATCAAAATGTGCCATCTGAGGTATCTACTCAAGAGGGACTAAATAGGGGCTTGCCCTGTAACCCGAACATCCCTTCCCACTTCTATGTTTAAGAGATATGATCCAAATTGCTGTCATTTAGAGACTAATGGGAGATAGCCTAACAAGAACTAATTCAGGCAACAGTGAGCCAAATTCATATCTAGCCCCATTGTTGAAATCAATAGAGTTATACTGAAGATTAATTTGGTTCAAAATGTTTTTGTTTATATAAGAAAATGTTACGTTTCATAATGTGGTCCGGTACTCAGATTTATCTGGAATCCTATTATTGCTGCTCACAATTCTTCTGCTGCTAGGCATGTTTTACAATACTTGGACTTAGAGCTCTACTTATGCTCACTGTCCTTTATTGTATTTTATTTATTTTCCAGAAAAGGCAGGTCAGGCTGAATTTCTAAGCATTAAAATATATGCAGAAATAAAGATTTAATCCCACACAATGGATGCAAAAGAAGTAGTAATATAACCACAAGTAACATATTAGGCAAGTTACATGTTACTGGCTGCATCTACATGAGATGTTTACTGGGGAGCTGCCTAATTAACTTCACAGTAAAATGTCAGCATCTACATGTGCAGTGCTATTAGGCTGTAGTAAACTAATAAACACCACCGTAGGATATTACTGCCCAAAACAAGTACTATCCTGCAGCAACATTATTTAGCGCACTGTAATGCACATGCAGACATTGACGGGTCTGACTGGGGCATGAGGGTGTGTAACAGGGAATCCTAGCCTTGTTACGAGAAGTCAGGGTGGCCCCTTGAAGACCCGAGTTTTCAAAGCACAGCCTGCCAGCAGGGCACCTGTTAAAGGCTGAGCCCACAGGCCCGTCAGCTGATGGGGTCTATCAGGTGACTGAGAGAGCCTCAGGCCAGAACTATATAGGCCCTGGCCTGAGCAAGCCAGGGGAGAGGCTGAGATGGACGCTGAACTCCAGCAAGCTCCTAGCAAAGCTACCGCTGTTCTATAAGCAGGAGCATCTGGTAGTGGAGACTCGGAGACAGGGAACCCATGAAAAGAGAACAAGTAAGAAGGCTAACTGCCATCCTTAACTTTTTGTTATAGCCCAGGGGATTACTATGTATGTTATAGTTTAAAACCGGTGGTTTGTGGCTGAGGCTATAGGGGAAGCAGAGGCATCAATAGTGTCCAAAGGGGGCACAGCTTTGGGGGGGGCAGAGAGCCCAGTCGCAGAGGGGTGCAAGCCACAGGGGGCAGGTGAGCCCAGCACCAGAGGGGCACAGCAGACAAGGGCCTGGGGCCCAGTGATAGTCATATTTTACAAGGCCACAGGCCCAGAGCACATTAAAGAGGTAGAGCCTCAGAGTCGGTTCGTATCTAGTGGGTCTAGGCTGGTGGGCCTAGCTAGAGAAAAAAGGGGTAGAAGCTGAGTAGGCTGAAGCCTCAACAGAGACATACGGATAAAACCTCTGAAGCATGGGACACGTTAAGGGAACGTTGGAACGTACAAGTAGCCCTTAAGGCAAAAGCTCCTTACCTTTGTGAATGCAAGCATAGATCCTACCTTGGAAGCCCTAGGGCAGCCTCCTCTTCAAGGACCAAGGGACATCAAGTCTTGGCAGGTGAGTGAAGGGGAGTTTGTTCCCAGAGGAAAGGTACAATATAAAGGGACTCTAGGTGCCCTTGCAGGCTTTTCAAATGCTGCTGAAGATCCTGTACAGGATGGTTCACAGTGGGGTTGCCTGCAGGCATACCCCAGTCAAGCCAGCTCATACCACAGCCAGCCCCTCCGCAGTGTGTTGAGTTGGGTCAGAGCAGCCCCAGACTGGCTGACCCTCGGGGCTCCCTGCCAGCTGGACCTGGTCTGATCTGGCTCAATGTGCTGTGGTCCCAGGCGCACATGTAAATGCTGCACCCGGGAGCAATAAACTCTGGCCCAAACTGCACCAGAGTTTATTCAGTCAAATTAATTTCACAAGCAGACACACCCACACAAAGGCAAATAATCTGAAAGCATAGGAGATCTCCCCCTCGGTTGGATTCTCAGACTTGCAAAATTGGCATACATCCTAAAATTAGGATATCAAATGCAACTTTAACTGGTAGCATAACTAGGGATGGGTGATTGGGGGGCACCAGCCCCAAGTGCCAGTTGTAAGGGGTACAACAATGGCAGCTGCTGTTGCTATCACACAGGTTTAAAAAATGGTTACATCTCTGATTTACATATATGGAGTATTTTCTTTTCCAGCACAGAGATAAAACAGCATTTCCCAAACTTCTGAAGGATGAACCATCTTTCAGGAGTGTTAAACAAGTGTATGTCCTTTAACTTCTCCATATTCTGATAAAGACCTGCCCATTTTAAATATATACATCTGTTCTTATTCTTGGATTCCACATTTTGGGAGATAATGCACAAGTTAAAAAAAAAAAAAGGTGCGACACACATCAGTTTTCCTCAGACATGCTAGCTTATGATGCTCAAAAGACTGTGAATGAAAGCATCAAAAATTGCAATGCATGTACATTTCCTGTTAATCTCAGCTGGAGCAGTAGGAGTGCTCAAAATGTGCGTTCAAAATACGAAGTGTCCAAACACAGCAAATACATACTTTAATCTCTTTGTGCCTGGGTTTCTTGAAATGTAAAATGTTAAAATAATCGTCCTTCATCAGCAAAATTCTCTGATGGAAGATTCTGTAGGAGATGCAAGGTGCTATACTGAAAGATGCCAAGGCCTGCCATTAGGTGAGTCTTTGATCCGAAAAGAATCATCAGCCTTAAAGTTAGTGGATATGCCAACCATCCCTTCAGACTCAGTGGAAGAGTCTGAAGTCAGAGACAAGTACTAACAATGGTCAAATCCATGGCAAGTGAAGCAAAACTTTGCCAATCAAAAGTTTCCCTAATTGCAAAGACAAGGGCCAGCATATTGGTTTGGCAGCCTCTGTATATTGGAAGCAGAAAGCTTGGAGATGTAATTGTAAGTGTAATTTGAGATGCAGGTTCTTGGGTACAGTTTGCTGGAATAGCAGCACTGCAGATTTCTGAGCAGACATTACTTGAAGTTTGTCTTGACTGCAGTCAGGTAAATAGGACTTTGTGTTTTTGGTAAATAGGCAAGATTATACAAAAGACTAATTATACCTGACTCATAATGTGCTTTACATTCTACTGAAATTTTCCTTCAGGCTTTTGAATATTGGCTAACTTCTTAAGTTAAAGAGGCAATTGTGTTGCTGTGCATTTTGCTGACATGATGTCACAAGTATTCATAAGCTTCATTAACCATGTCAATGTGTATAAGCATTTACTCTTTACAAACTTCAGAATAAATTCCAATGTAAACTATAACAATAAAGAAAAATGAGAATAAATAAGGAGACAGAATTCTTATATTGTACTTATTCTTATAAAAACATTTGTATAAGAGTGAAGTTCATTGCAAAGTTATTGTTTTGCATCAAAAACAGGCCATGTACAAGCCATATAGTTTTACTGGGAAAATCAACATTCTCCTGGTAGAAACAAAAGTGTACAAACATTCACACCATTTCTTCCAAAAATGGAGGTTCTAGGAGAAGAAATAACCCAACTCCAATGAGGTAGAAATTGCTTCTGAAAGAGTTTCTTCTGGGGGAACAAACACTTGTACACTTCCCACAGATCAACTCCACCTGGGACCAAGGAGAGCTGAGCCACAGCAGCAGGCTCCCGTGCTACAGACTGGGAGGGGAGGGGAGGGGAGGAGCAGGTGCTAGCGGCTAACTGCTCCCCACCAGCTCCTCACATACAGGGGGCTCCAGTAAGAGAACTGGGCACAGGGCTTGTGGTACTGCTTCTTCTGCTCCATTCCCAGTACCCAGGAGCTGAGCAGAGGGAGCGGCACCGCAATCCCTCTACCCACTCCTCACACTGGGGACTCCAGTGTGAGGAAAGGACAGGGGCTTTTCAATGCTGTCCCATATCCCCTGGGAATGGGAGGACTGGAACAGCTACTGCACCCAGCACTTTTCCCAGACGGGCATCACCCCAGTCCTGGAAGATGCAAGGAGAAGGGAAAAAGGGAGGCTGCATGCTGAAATTTTCCACCAGTAGAAATGAACACTGGTGTGCAGCCATATTCAGAGTCTTACATTCTATGAGTATAAGGTTTTCAGCTCTCATCTTTAAAACACGTCTCCTGGTTATGTTTTATTGGGAAAAGCTTAAAAACATAAACTGAGTATAAACCGATGCAATGTCACCTTCCCGAGTTTGCAAGCAACCTGAAACAATGACCCAGAGAGCTCTGAGCTGCACAGTTACTCTCAGTGGAATTTAAAGATGAAACAACAATATTATCATCATTATTAACTGTTTTACTGCTGATCATTTTTACAGAAACATCCAGCAAGTGTGCTTTTTCAAGAGTCCCCAAAAAGTCTTTTATACTTCTCCATGTGCCAAAAGTCCCATTCA
The DNA here is from genome assembly GCF_000455745.1 of Alligator sinensis. NCBI lineage: Eukaryota > Metazoa > Chordata > Crocodylia > Alligatoridae > Alligator > Alligator sinensis. The sequence continues at coordinate 3,010,495 of NW_005841915.1, read as the reverse complement.
TCTTAGATACCTAACTGCCTAATTCTCAGTCTTCATCCTGATAACCAAGATGAAGCAATTATGGGCTGCTAGTACAAAAAGCAACAGCATGTTGAATACATAATTTAATATTAAGCTTAAGATAAACAACACAGGGGCATTTGTAACAGTTATATCACCCATTTCCATAATTACTGGAATAGGAAACTCTTAAGATGTGCCTAAAAGTGAATTTCTAATAGGGTGTTGTAGGGACCTTTCTGTGGAATTCAGATCCTGCTTGCTGTGGGGCATTTATAGCCCTGATAGTATTCTAGTAGTTTTTGGGGGGAGAAAAATGTAAACTATATTAAAACAGTCTGGCTCTTTGTCTCCTTCTAGTGGTAACACCAAGACATAGAGGCTAACAAGTCTGAGGCTACCTCCCAATTACAGAGTGGTTCCTTAGCTTAGATAATAAGTAGGAGCTCATATGTTTAGATATTGAGTTCGATCTCTGTGGAAAACCCAGCCAAAAGAATTATAGCAATGGTGCAATGGTTTGCAGGGGTATTGCAAGTGGGAACCAGGGATAGCTTCTGATATCAATATCTAAGGTAAAATCTGGAACCCTACAGAAAATGTAGTGGAAACGGGCCTGTGTGAAGCGGTTAGTATTCGCTTGGGATTCGGATTCGGCCGATTCAGGGGATAGTGAATCGATTCGGTGATTCGAATCACTGTCCTGAATCAATTCGGCCGAATCTGATTTGGAGATTCAGCTGCTGCCAAATCTCAAAATCACACAAGTCCCATCTCCCGTCCACTCTCCCAGCTAGGCAATGTCTGCCCCACCCGCCCCAGCTCCCTGCACTTTGAAAAAAAAAAAAAGCCCCAACTCACTGGGTTCTGTTGGGTGGGGGGCAATACCCGCTGCCCCCCGCTGCCCCATGCTGCATGGGGGGCTCTGCCACGAGCCCCTAATCCCCCCCCCACTGTCCCAGCACCCCCATGGCTGCCCCGTCCACCTCAGCTCCGGCCCTCTAAGGAAAAAAAACAACAAGAAAGCCCAGGCTCACCGGTTCCTGCCTGGTGGGGAGTGATCTCTGCTGCCCCGCACTGCCCCCACTCCCTCCCACCACATGGGGGGGCTTTTCCACCAGCCCCCTGAAGCCCTAATGCCGCTGCAGAAACTGGTGAGTCGGGGGTGGGGTTCAGGTTCTTTTTCTTAAAGGGTCTGTAGCTGGGGCAGGTGGGACAGCTGTAGGGGCAGCTGGGAGAGGGGTTGAGGGTTGGAGAGCTCATGCAGAGCCCCCCCATGCAGCATGGCACAGTGGGGGGCAGTGGGGATCACCCCCCCACCCGACAGCACCCGGTGAGTGGGGCTTTTTTTTTAAAGCACCAGGAGCTGGGGCAGGTGGGGCAGTCATGGGGGGAGTGCTGGGGGAGCAGGCAGGGGTCAGAGGGTCTGGGCAAGCAGGCAGGGGATGGGGCCTGGCAGGGGTCCCCATGGTCTCCTCCCCCCTCTTCCAGCCCCCCCTTCCCCACCGCCTACTTACCAGCTCCAAGTCCAGCTCGAGCTCCCTGCTGCAGCAGGCAGGGATGCCCAAATCATCAAAGCTCTTTGAACTTTTTCTGAAGATTTGGAGAGCTTCAAGTTGATTTGGACCTTTTTATTGGTCCCCTGATTCCATTCAGATTTGGAGACTCAGCCACCAAATCGGGCCAAATCTCCTCGAATCAAATCAGCACCCAAAGCTTCACATAGCCCTAGAAATTAGCAAATTGCTAAATTAGCCACCAGGGGGAGCCAGCACAGTCCAAAAAATATAGGTGTATTGAAAAAGAAAAGTGAAAATCTATTAGAGAAAGAGCCTGATTCTTTTCTCTTTATGGGATTTAGTGCTTATTATATTGGAATTATTCCCAATAGAGAAGCTGAGTGGAAGGCCACCAAAGCTTTATATAAAAGCAGATATCTAGGTCTTACAAGTCCTAAATGTAGAGAGCAAACTTTCATGGCAACAAAATGTAATTGATTATGTATTTCATAGCTTCTCAAAAAAAAGTGAGGGGGGGAGGGGGAAGCATGGCCTCATTTTTATGTGTTGTTCTTTAACTAATGCATCACAATTTGTAGTTAAAAATATAGTGGCTTGAAGATTTTTTTCCATTTGTGGTGCAAACCAGGAAACTAACCTCTCCTCTTTTTGACCTTGCTACAGTTCTCCATATCTTTGTCATCTCCAAATGGGAATGTTATCATACACTGTATTTAAAACTGCTCTTCTAGTAGCTTCAAACTAGTGAGGTTGGAGAATTAATGGGTAGTGTTGAAATTGGCAGAGTTATTGGTAGCATTAATAATCACAGTTCAAAAAAGTAACCATTGAAAGATGTAGACTTCACATTAATGAAACATTTCTGCAGTGCTGGAGAAGTTACTAAATCACAAATGATAAACCCTGATATACCAGAAAGGAAATAAAAAAAGCAGCTGGTGTAGATGTCATTAAAAAATAGGTCCTAAAAAAAGTATGTTTCATAAAAGATCATCAGAAGCAACATGCAGTAAACAAAGGGAGAAGTTGAAATGGGACAAGATGTACTGAATATAAAAAATTCAGTTTCTAATTTGTACCATAGACCTATCAAGGCCTCCCTTTTTGTGCTTAAAGTCTTCCACAGGAGGACCCAGGATTTTGTAAAGACTGCACCCCCAGTTCCCAGCCTTCTCTCAGCTCTGGGGAGGTCTGACTGCCCTGCAGCAGTGGGGAACATGAAGCCCCACCCATTCTCCACCCCCTGGCCCACCATGGCCACTGTCCCTATCTGCTTCAGTCCCCATCTGCCCTTTTTTTGTGGAAAAAAGGATGGCAAAACCCCCTGCCTGTAAATTCCATAAAATAAAAACTCACCTGTAAAAAAACAAGATAGACCTATGTGCACCACTTGTTTAAAGATTCGACATCTCCTCCAATGAAACTGGAATGCAAGTGTCCATGGGCAGAGGGAATGGAGCAGTGCCACCTGGTGTCTAAGTGGGAGCAGTGAACTGTCAGGGCTTTGTGGCTCAATGGAGCTCTGTAGTTTCTTGCAGATGTGGGGCAGGGAAGTGCGGGTTGAGTAGGGGTCTGCAGAGACATTGCAAGCTTTTTCACAATGCCCGCATCTGGGAAAAGAATTATACTGACCACTAGAGCAGGATGGGGGAAGCAAATGGGAAGAGGGAGAGGAGTCTTACTTGTTTAGGCTCTCCTCATATGAGTGGCAGCTACTACTGCTGCTGCTTTAACAGCAGGGCCTTAGCTGCTCTGCTAAGGGACAGGCAGTGGCACTGGCTCCACGGAGTCCCTTCCTAGTGTCCAATCTCCTGAGGCAGGACTGAGCCTCCCATGTCAAAGTCCCCTGGAAAGAAGAGGCATCATTCCACCCATCTACCCCCTATCACTGAAGACCAGAGCACTGCTCTTGACTGCCTGCATCTGCCTGGCCTCCTATGTAGAGCTGTGCGCGCCATGGAAAGACTCCTAGTGGGAAGGGGCCATAATGACACCCCCTCTCAGTCAGTGCCTGGGGCTGGCGGCCCGCTTACCCTGCTCTAGTTACAGTACTGGGGGTCTATGGGTGGAGTGGGACCAATAGGGGTTAGGCCAGAGGCAGGGTACAGCATGCTGCAGGGTACTGTTAGAAGTGTCAGTGTATCAGGAAAATAAAAACATGTATCAGTAAAAAAAGTTTGGTTGTCAGTAAAAAGTTTGCAGGTTGTCAGTAAAAAAAAAATGTCTTGGATTGGCAAGCCTGAGCTAACACCAGTTAGTTGCTGTGTTGTGGTGAAAGGGAAACAGAGCCACTGTTACAATGGACAGTTAATAGAACAGAGTGGCTGTCAATTCCATGCTAAATGTGAAATCAATGAACTCGTTAACTGTTATTCAATCTTTGTGTTACACTTTTGCAGCCAACCCTGCCTTGCAGATGCCACCCTGCACAAATCTCTAAGCAACTGCTGGAATGCAAGGAATTTGAGTATTTTTTAGAGAAAGTCTTTTTAAAGCTGCAGTGTGAAGTGGAGACTGTGAGAAGTTCCAAAGCAACCAGCTTCCAGAATGAAGAAGCAGGAGACCCTGACCCCTCCCCACCATGCACAAACACCTGGTCAACCCCTATCTGGGTACCACCACACAGAGTTCAGGGATGTGCAAACAAGTACAAGCATGAGATGGGCAAGTGAGGCATGCCAGAAAACTGAGACATAGGGGCAATACACACTTGGTGACCCCTCTAATTCTTCCCCCGACCCAAAATTGAATCTGGGATCCCACCATCCAGGATCCATAGCAGGGAGGCGAAACTGACAAGGTGGTTTTCCAAGGTATGAGTGGGAAAAGATGGGGACATTGTTGAGGGTGGGGGAGGAGACAAAGCACTCAGACCCCCAGGGAATCACAATCAGGGGGCCACACAGCCCCAACCAGCACCTGGCAGCCTCTCCATTTCAGCCCTCTACCCCAATCCAGGTCTTCCTCCCCCACAAAGGGAACCCTGGGGAAGATTCAGGCACTGACCCCTAGAAAACCTGGTGGTCTGAGTGCTCTACCACCCCCTTGTGGTGTTTTGGCAATACTACAATCCCTAAAACATGACCATTTTACTTGGAAACTTGAGTAGTGTACTTGTGGACACTTCTGTCCCAGACAACTATGACACAGTTCCCAGTCAGTGATATTTTTGGAACTGTTCAAGTGTTATGTCTGTCTGTACCCTAAGTGAATTCATAAACCTTTCCCCACTACAAGAAGGTCCTTGCATCAAAATGAGGAATCACACACCAGATTGAGAGGCACATAACTAAGAATTCCCTAACTTAGATGTTATATTTTTGTCCCTTAGAAGTTGTCATTTCAAATGTTGCAGTTGATCTCTACTCTTGGATTAAAGCAAAAAGGAAAAAAACAGTGTCTAAAATACTTAGAACCTTAAACCATATGAAACATTAGTCAATCTAAACCCCTTGAACAGCATTTAGGCATGAAATGCAAGCCAGTGAGAAAGGGTGTAGGTT
>NW_005841915.1:3000828-3005335 GCF_000455745.1 Alligator sinensis | reverse complement strand
TCCACCCCCCACCTCCGAAACCTCCCTTATTCTGACGAAGGGTTTTTGAACCCGAAAGCTTGCTTAATAACTATTCTCCAACCCTTTGGGTTGGTCTAATAAAAGATATTAAATTCACCCAAGGAACCTTGTCAGCCAGTGAGAAAGGCTTGTAAGTCACAGGTGTAACATATTCTCTGTGTGAAAACCTGTTAATTGCCTAAGTGTCCTTTAGCCAGTAGCATAACTAGGGAGGGGTGATCGGAGTCGGCTGACCTCAGGTAACCGGCATTTTTAGATACCCAGCACTAGGGCTGTGTGAAATTTTACCAGACATTTCGTTTCTACACTGTTTGGACCAATTTTGAGGTTGAAACAGCAAAATTGGAAAGAAACAAAGGCCATCGAAATAGCTTCGAAACAAAATGAGCCTAGTCAAAATGTTTTGACTTTCGAAACCTTTCGACCATAGGCTGGGGATGGGAAGTCAGTCCAGCTGTGTCGACTTCCCATCCTCTGCGATAGATCCCCATCCCTGGCACTAGATCACACTGGGTGCAGGAGACAGCCCAGCTGGGCTGTTTTCCCATCCCCCCATGCTAGATCATGCCAGAGGCAGCTGGGTTGCCTCGCCGCCCCCGGTGCAGTCTGTTGCAGGGGATGGCTGCCTCACTGCCTCCGGCACAACCTAGCATGGAGGTTGGGGAAGCAGCCCTACTGGGCTGCTTCTTGCCCCCATCGTGATCTAGCGCCAGAGATGGGGAAAGCAGCCCAGCTGGGCTGCCTCCTGCCCCAGCAGGATCTAGTGCTGGGGATGGGGTGGCAGCCCACATGGGCTGCCTTCCCATCCCCAGCAACACATCAAAACAGCATCAAAACAGCCTTTCTGTTCCGACAGAATGAAATGGAACAGCTGTTCCGACTCGAAATGAAATTTGAAACGGAGTGCTGTTCCGCTGAACCGTCAAAACTGAAAGTGAAACAAAACAGTACCATTTCATGCACCGCTACCCAGCACCCCCCAATCCCCACTCATGCTGGGTAACAGGGATTTGACTGTACTTGTTTTGAGTATGTTAGATCTGGAACCAGAAGCTGTATGAGTACAGTGCTGAGGGTGGGCAAAGCTTTTTATTACTTCCCAGGCTGTGCCTTTTAAGCCACATCATAAGAAGCTACAATTTTTTAAACTGTCATACATCATTAGTCAGATCTACCTGGCAAAGCTAGGCTGTGATTAAAATCCAGTTCTCAATAAAACATATAAAAAAGACAAGGTTGAGGCAGTGCCAGGTCCTGCCCTTCCACAAAGACAGGTTCTAAGAGCTAAGTCTTTCCCATTTCTAACTAATAAGATCCTGTCCTACAATATTTCCAGCAAACCAAACACATTCCTTAACTATCTCCAATCAATGAAGGTTGCATAAACTTTTTTTCTAATAAACATCTTATTAAAAAAAAGCACTTGTTATACTTATTAGAGTGAACAGGTGAAGGAAGGCTGCATAGTGCAGTGAAGTTTGCTTCATTCATTCACAAACAAGCAAGTTCTGACAAGATGCCAGACCTTCTGCTACAGAATTTCCTTGGTCTGAAATGCTCCACTCTCCAAAAGTCATGAGACAGCGGCAGTGAAATGCTTACTATATATGTACCAGTGGGTGTGTTTTGGCTACATACTGACCGAATGATGATAACAGCACAAATGTTCTAGGGAGTCAGGATGTCTTACCTTTGTCTTAGAGCTGAGTTTAGTAGTACTGGTTAAAATACAAAGACTCAAAATGGCAATTAATGAGGAACTTTTGACAGATAAATTTATTGTGGTGAGGTCATAGAAAAGAGAAGAATACAGCTCTTTATGCAGAGCCTAACAAAAGCACTTCGGCTTCGATTCCAAATAAAATTCAAAAACAGGTTTAATTTACCCACATTTGTAATCCCATCCCCATTCAATGAAGTATACACAAAGCACAGGCTTAAACAGGATATAAATATGCACCCTGAGAGGTGCCCTGAGAGTTTAACACATGTATATGTACCTGGCAAATTAGGGATGGGAATACTCATATGCTTAAAGTTCAGCATGTGCTTAAACACTTTTCTGAATCAAGATCTTAAGGAAACTGAACAATTTGCTTGCTTATAAAGAAGACTGCTATTTTGAAGCTGTACTGCCATGGAGAGGGCTTTAATGGTCAAAAGACATCTGGTTACTGGGATTGTTTCAATATAATCCTTATAATAAAGAAAAGTCTGGAGTGTGTAAAATAGATGCAAAGGATTAATCTTCTGTTTTCACATTCAATTAATAATCCTAAATGAAGTACAGATATATTTTTTTTAATTTCCTGAAAAAACCCTAGAAAAAAAACACACTCATTATAGAAACCAACAGTGACAGCACATGGGGTAAGAGCCCAAAGAAGAGGTTCTATATAGAAAAATGGAATAAGAAAAGGCAGCTGTAGAATCAGTCCCCAGTTTGTGAGGTTCTCTAGGGGCTTCAGTTGATTTTGTAGTGACAGCAGACACTGTGCAAATCTCAATTGGGAAACAGTGGGAAACTGCTCAAAATAGCTGTTTCATCAAAATAAACGGTGATCTCGGTAGCCAAGAGCAGGTAAATTGAATTTGACAAAGATAAGCTGCTGTACTGATTTGGAATTGAAACATGACCTGCGGGGTGAGAATACTCTCCTCTTGGGCTAAATATTCCTCCAGATGACACAATAGCTTCCAAGGCACTTATTAGCCAGAAGTGCAAATGCTGGCCAGATGGTTTCCTTGGATTTTGAATAGTCAAGAGGATCAGACCTGTGATTTACTGGAGCTTCAATAAGGTCTGCCATTACAATAGATTCTGCTGCTGCTGTTTGGTCAGCAATGGTTGCATGTTCATGCTGCTCTTATTTTACTAAATCCAGATGCATCCATAAATCTCCAGGTGAAATGGTAGAGTCACCAGAAGCAGAAACAACAGCAACCAAAGATGGTTAAACAGATTGCCCTGCAGTTCTTTGAACTGCTTCATTGGTCATTTGACTATTTCTCGCCAGATTTGATATAGCATGTTCCATTATGTCATTAGCAAGAATCAAGGAACCAGAAAATAGCTGAAATGAGTTTCCTGAAAGATGAGATCAATTCTGTCTAGTCCTTCTCCAAATCTTTTGGGACAATAGGAAAGGTTTCAGGATATCTTCTTTTTACCTGGAGTTTTCCCATTAACTGAATCAAAATATAAAGTACAGTATTTACAACGTACAACTTGGTTCACGTCTAGTTCTGAGGTGGCCTGTTTAAACTCTATATATTTCCAAAACTTCCTGGCTGGTGCATGGTCAGCCAGGGACTGTAGCTTGCATGTGCTCCATGCCTGGGAGGAAATAAAGCTGGAGCTATGCCCGACTGTAACTGTGGTGGGCCTGGGGGCAGAAGCTTGGGGCCAGAGTCAGAGTTGCAGCAGCCGCCTGTTCTCCTTTACTTGTACTCAAATGCAAGACCAGAGGCTTTCCCTCCTCAATATTGAATAGTGGGGAAAAACTTGTCTTGGGTTGCAGTAAATAATATGTTATTAAGCACCTTGTATAGTCTAAACAAATGTGTTGTGAACCACAGAAGTGTATAGTGAGGCATCCTCTTGTATGTATAAATTTGGTGGAAATCTCAATACTTTACTTATATTTACTCTGGCTTTTGTTAGACAGACATTATTCTATTGCCTTTGGTAAAATTCAGAACAAGAAGATGTGTGCATGTGGTAAAAGATGTATACACATAGCCCAATTAGTAGGTAAGATATTATATCCATGTGTGTACAAATGTTTTAAAGGAACATAATAAATATTAGCCTGATTCTTTGCTGTCTTGCACCTTATGTAGGCATTTACACCTATGCAAAATGCATACATAGTGAGTGTGAAATTCAGATATGGCAGCATTTTATTTCTACTGTGCACTTAATTTATGCAAGGTGTAATGAATATACAAGGTCTAAGTCCATGGAGAATATGAAATAACGCAGTGTTTTTAACTAAAGTTGCAAGCAGGTGTATGTGACCTGTCTGAAATAATGAAAGACTCGTCACTTAATATTTTTTTAAACACCACAGCACTTTTCCTCAACCCTCTCCATACAGTTCACTATCTGAATATCATTTTTTTTAATTCTTGTATTCTTTTGACCATTGAAATAAATGTATCCTGTACCAGGCTCTCTCTTAATAGAGAGACTCATAAGAAATTATTTAACTTGTTTCTATGGGCATCTTTAATATGCAGTGGTGTTCTCATGATGAATTACTTGTTCATCCTTGTAGTCAGTTACTGGGAAACTTCTCTTCACATTCATCTACATTCTGGATATTTTAGAACAACACCATCCATTTCAAATGAGCAATAGAGTTCTCCAAATAAATGTCTTAATCATATTTGACATTGTTATCATGTTACATAAAAATCTAGGACAACTCCTGATCACCCTAACACATGATGAGAGTAATTCCATTGGGTAGGAAGAATATGG
>NW_005841915.1:2997805-3000797 GCF_000455745.1 Alligator sinensis | reverse complement strand
CTTATTTTTTAAGTTGTTTTGGGAAAAGCAAATACTGGAAAATTATTAAATATATAGATTGGTTTGTTATTCATAAACTGAAGATAACATGTGGACTGAAAGTCTCCTTCATATTCAAAACTAATAATAGGAGTTTTGACTAAGTCATCCATCGTACACCCTAATTCCAAAATGGTTAAACAAAGAAATGACCTTGGCATTGCCTTTAAAATGGTATCTGCTATCCTCAGTGACATTACTAAACACTATAAAGGAGCACCCGATCATAAAATTCACTTGAAATGCTTTAACAGCCCTAGACCAATTGTCCATAAAATAACCTCAAACAAATCTGCTTCCATATGGCACAATGCTGTACCTTGCTTAAAACTGATTAAAAACACCTTACACTGGACAAAGCATGGTGAAAAAGGTTCACATTTCAGGTTTTGGAAAAGGACGTAGGAAATTAGTGCACTTTAAAAACTAACGAAAGATGTACTTCAGTTGCAAAGTTAATTTGCCAGAAGCTTTTACCACGTAAAGTTGGAAAACTGGGGGCATCAACACATGTGCTTTACTGCAGTTGACTAATTAGCTCCGCAGTAAAGCATCACTGTCTACATATGTGGCACTATTAGGCCAGAGTTAATTAATCCCACCATAGGATAGTACAGCCTGACACAAGTACTATCCTACAGCAGAAGTTATTTACTCTGTCACAACGCACCTGTAATGGTGACCGGGGCTGGCTGGGACATGAGGGTGCTGCAGTGCAGGGCTGCCTGCCAGCTAGCCCCACACTGTAGCACCCTTTGTGCCCCAGCCAGCCCCTCTGCAGCCATGACCCAGGGCAGAGCAGCTTCAGGCTGGCAGGCTGATCTCCCGAATCCCCTGGCAGCCAGGGTTACACTGCCCCGGCTCAAAGTGCTATGGTCCTAAACTGCGTCAGCGTTTGTTGAGTTGCATTCATTGCACATGCAGGTGCACTCACTGAAATTAAGCCCAGTTTGGCAAAGCCTTGGCTGGAATGATCTAGTTGGGGATGATCCTCCTTTGAGCCATGGGGGAGGGCTAGAGGAGTGGGTAAGGGTCAGGGGCAGGGCTGGAGGAATGGGGGCCTGGGGGAGCTGGCAGAGGTACCCCATGATCCCCTCTCCCCTCCCCCAGCTGCCCTCCCCTGCCTCTGGTACTTACCAGCTCAGAGTGGCAGCAGCTTCCTGCTGCAGCCACCAGGGACTGCCCAAATCATCAAAGCTCTCTGAATCTTTTCCAAAGCTTCAGAGAGCTTTGACTCAATTGGGACCTTTAAATTGGTCCTCTGATTTGATTCGGATTTGGAGATTTGGCCACTGAATGGGGCTGAATCTCCTCTGAATCGAATCAGCACCCGAAGCTTCGCACAGCCCTACTCTGTAGTACCATAAAAACTTGATTGCTTGTATCTGGGTGGTTCACAGCCTGCTTAATTTGTAATGGGTTGCCAAATTAAGGAACCACCATTCAGCTGTTTGCTGTGGCTTTTACTTCAAAGGGTGCCAGTTTTCCCATATGCTGGAGTTCTTCGATGGCCCCATCTCCTGACTGCAGAAGTTATAAAAACTTCATTAAACAAATGCAATCCCTCAACTGTCCCCAGATGATTCACAAACTCTTGTCTTCATAGCAGAACCTAATGCACAGTATCCACTCAATAAATCTAATAAATAAATAAATAAATATTGTATGCCAAAAATCAAACCCACGTAATCAGACCTTCTTAAAAATACAGGTAGTATATATGGTATTCTCCAGTAATATAGTGCCCCTCCTTCATGGGCCAGTTTTTTCAGTGTGCTGGGATAGAAACTATCTGGTCTCTCCAACTTGGGCTCTTTAAGCTTTCCTTTCTGCTTCCATATTAAATATGATCATTTCCATAAGTAGACACTCATTCTCATTAGCAGGCCTGCCCACATGTTCTACATCATCATCCTTACTGAAATATTCATTTAGGTGGAGTGCAGCATTTAAATTATTTTTAATCTTGACCCCCCTCCTTATTATATACCAGCCTCAATTCTTCTTTCTTTCTCTTCACACTGGTTCTGAAAAGACCTGACAAATAACTGAACATCATATTAAAAGCTTTTCTTTGGAAGACTATGAACCAGGCCAGAGCAAGTATTTGCTATTCCTTTTTACCGCAATCATTTTGTTTCATTACAGCTGAGACAACAATTCACAACTGATGCTTTTCCCTAACAATTTTAGCACTTTTTGTGGTCACAATTGGTCATGGCCATGCTGCCATTTCCTCTTATGTATTATTTATTATTTCAAACTATCCCTTGTGTTTATTTAATTTTATTATTTTAGTCAATTAATTTCTGGCAAGAATATTCAATGCATTGTATTTGAAATTTGGCCTGTTTGCTAATTGTGATTAGTCACATATGCCACGTAGAACTGTTCTCTTTCCCAATAGGATGCAAATGCCTCTACTTCCAGTTCGAATATAATTTAAAATTTGGTTTCCACATATAATATATGCGACTTTGCAATTTATTTTCTTTAAACATTCCTTCCAGTAAACTTAAGCCCTCATATTTAACCAAGTCAAAATAAGCTAATTTAAATGAATCATAAGTGGATTTTGGCAGCTTTACTCTTTATCTTCTCCTGGGTAGTATGCCATTCCAACCAACTAAAAAGGGATAAATCATTGTGATAAATCTATGGTGATTACATCAAAGAAACAGTGGTAAAAGCATGTGTCATTGAAAAGACTTGTGATGGAGAGAGGGAAAAACATTTTAAAGTATACCTAACCATGCTGTCTATATCTGTCTGTCTGTCCATTTCAAAATATTTGAACCAAAATCTGGGATTTTATCACTGACCTCCTAAATTTTGGCACACGTTTAAAAAAAATTTCCCTAGAAAACTATTGTCGTAAATTTGAAACATCCTTTGAAATTATCATCAGTTATTAAGAGGATTAGTAAAATTATCTTACTACTGAAATACAATA
>NW_005841915.1:2979072-2997774 GCF_000455745.1 Alligator sinensis | reverse complement strand
GAGCGTCACAATCCATTTTACTTAACCTTGAAAATATCTGATCTGTATCAGAATAAATGTAGAGAAGCAGGCTCACTAAAAACTTCTTGCCCTTGTCAGAGATGGCACCTCTTACTCTTTTGTCTATATGTCTTGTCAAGTACTATTGCATGCACTTGATTCAAGTATGTAATTGTGCAAATGACAAATCTGCCCAACTACTTATCCCTTTCACTCTTGTCTTCACATATTTTCTACCCTTACTTCCACTTATTTTTCATATTATCTTCCTTTATGTACATAGTAAACTACTCTGAGAAAGGTTATTTTTTCTTACATGTTTGTATGGAATTGTGTTGTCCCCTCTCTTCCCCGAATTGTGATCCCATCCTGGTTACCTAGGCACTATTATTATATAAATAGTACATAATAGTAATAATGAAATCTTTCTCTGTCCATATAGAGCCCTCAAGTAGTGTTCAGCTAGGTTAAATCATTCTGTTAGGGGGAATATACTATTAAATCTTACAGACTCTCTCTAAGAGTCCTTACAAATGATGCATGAGACAAGAATATGCCATCTATCTTGGCAATTTCCAAGCAAGCTTTATAAAATGTTGTGAACTTCCCCCTTGGCCTTAGACTATTTGAAGCCATTTGTCTTATAAAATCTGTGAGGTTAGAGATTATGACAACTGGAATTGTGTCTTCTGTCTCATATTTCTCTTTTATATAGTCTATGACTTCAGCTAACCAAAACTATACATAAGAGTCATTTAGTTCCAGTCAGTACTGTGTTTGGTGGTGTGTCTCATATGGCTGAAATGCAGAGCCAAGCATTTATTTTTATGATACTTGGCCTTGAGTATAAACATGTCACCTCCAATGAATTGGCCATCAGTTTTTTATCACTCAGTCATACAGCAGCTGCATGTTTATGCTCACTGATGACCAATACCACTTCAGAAGAGGCGTCCTATTTTTGTTGCTTTTGCAAGTAAAAAGAACAAGCAATGTGCCTTCAGTAATGATGAACAGCTGAATGCTTCTTATTCCATCCTTATAAAGAGGGTGCTTCAATCTAAATATAATGTTGATAGGCTTAGTTCAGAATTGATTTGGTAAACTTGTTTGAACAGAGCTTGTGATGCACTGAATGTCTCTTTAAACAGGTTATCTCTAGTCCATTAGTCCATCATCACCAAGCAGACCCTGTAACAAGATAACTCCTGCATGGAGAGAGGGAGACCAAACTATTCTGCATAGCTAGCCAAGCCCTAAGACAGAGTCTGTGCTTCTTTTACCTTCCCTTAGAAAGTTTTTCTTGATCTAAGATGTTCAGCTGATATTAACTCCAGATAAGGACACCTGTGTCTTTTCAAAATACTAAAATGAATTCAAACTTTATTTTCCATGATGTTATGGTGGATGATTATAGGCCACTCCTTCAAGATGCTGAAAGATCTGGAAAAAGAACATGTTGGACAGGGCTACAGTTCTACTTGAAAGACCAATCACCTCAAGAAAGGATATCAATCCTAAGTGGAGACCCACCAAGGACTGGAAAAGAAGGACTGGACAGCAAAGAAAGAAATACTGTCTAGAGATATAAAATTTGCCAGAAGTCATACTGAGGTAGAATTTGCAAGATAATATTAGAAAAGAAATCACGTAAATAAAATGAGTTCCTATATTTAAGAAAGCTGAAGAAAACAAACACAGAGACATTAGTTAGATCTCACTATGAAATGCTTTACAATGAATTTGTAGGAAAGAAAATTAAAAACATGGAGGTAAATGAAACGTATGATAAAATATAACAGATGTTTACCAAAAAAAGATAATGTTAAACTAATCTTACATCTTTCTTTGATAAGTTAACTAATTTTTAGACAAGAAAAATGCTGTAGGTCTAATCTCATCAGACTTCAGGGGTTTCTGTTTTATGTTGATATTCTAGTTTCTATTAAAAAAAATATGGATTTTTAAAAGCAACAAAAATCAGAAATTTATATCTACTACAGATATCAACTTGAACTACATGCATGACTGTCATAATCAATTATCAATAAATGGGAAGAGAGAGAGAAAGGGAAAAAAGAAAGGGAAAAAAGGGAAGGAAGGATAAAAAATGGGGAGGATAGAAGAGGAAAAATAGAAGTGTACATGAAGTGATAATTTAGTTATATGTGACTCTCTCCATAGATGCCAGCTGAGTATTAAAATATTTAAGAATATTAACATTATTGTCCAGCAAAACTTTCAAATTTTCAGTACTGTATTACAGGATCTGAATATGTGGAGCAGTCTGGAAAAATCCTTGTGTGGACATGTTAATATTTAAAAAAATGAATGCATAACCTCAACTAATTTATCTATTATGTAAACTACCATTTCTAATCCCGCAATCTTTTTTGATAAAAATCAACCAAATGTTTAGCAGGTTTCTATGAGAAGAGGATAAAAGGGCTTCACTTTCATTGAAAAAAGTGCAACTACCAGTTGAAAGGGGTGGCTTTCATTTTCCAAACCTTTGGCTAGATCACAAGGCCTTCTTAGTAAGACGGGCGATGTCCTGGATAACTGATAACTCAGAAGTCTCTCCTGTATGGGTGGAAATTGAACAGGCACTTATGTTTCCCCTTCCCTTATCAATATTTTTTGGCTAACTATATCACCATCTTTTTAATTCTCTAATCTCCACAATTTTTGCAGCCTGACAAGTTTGGAAAAGTTTAACAAATTTACTGAAGTTTCATCCTTTGTTACACTGTAATGCCTCTATTATTTGGGACAATCCCTCTTTGAAGTATGGGTCCCACAAACCAATGTGGAGAAACCAGATAGAGAAGGGTGTTATATATGTAGAGCAGCTTCTTTTTTGAGACATGTGATTAATTTGACTGAAAGCAGCTGAATCGTGCCATGGCATCAAGTATTGGAAACATCATTTTGAACTTGAAGCTTTAGATGTATCATGCCTTAGTTTCCCTTTATATTATCTTGTTCTTTTGTTCATTCTCCTGTTTTATAAGGTATTCTGTTCTCTTTTTATAAGCCACCCTAAGCCTCTGTTGGGAAGGGTGGCAGATAAAACCAGTGTCCCTCTCCAGCCCCTAACAACTATGAAACTAGGAAGGAAGGAAGGTAGCATTTTCTATGGTTGACACAGGAAATTGTTAAACTGGAGAAAAAGGTGATATAGTTAGCAAAAGTTGAGATGACAATGGCTTTTACTGAAAGGAGATCTGTGGAGAACAACCAATGGAATTCATAAAAAAATAATTTGGGGACTGATTTATTTAATAATGTCATTCATATCCTTACTACAAAAAGTAAGATATGATAATAACATTTGCTAATGACACAAAGTTGGGAGGTATTGTCAAAACCAAGGAAATTGGAAATCTCATATAGAAACAAATCAAAGATTTTGATTAATGAAACAGTTTAAAATTGTAGATAGAATGAAATTTAGTGGGACATAATGCCAGATGACGCACTTGGGTCTACTAACAAGTATTTTTGCTATAAACTGTAAACACATTGGCTTGAAACAGAGGAGGAAGACTTGTGGTTATTGCTTTATCTGAGACTAACTAGAGTTTCCAACAATTATGAAACAGGCAAGTATGAACCTAGGATGAATCAACTTAGCTATTTCCAGTAGAGATATATAATTATTTATGACACTGGATCACTGAACAGAATTTTTGGTCAGCCATATTCACTAGGAAAAATACTTCAAACTGAACAGATGCAAAGAAAGCTACTAGAATAAGTAGCAGAATGGAGAGTCTATCCCACAAGAGGGATCTATAAGAGATTGACTTGTTAAGCCTAGCAAACTGAAGGCTTGGAGGAAATACGACGGTTCCTATAAACAGTTCCTATAAATATATGATGAATAGACATCAGGAAGCAAGAACTACTTCAGTTAAAAAGTAATGCTGGAATAAGAACAAAGAGCAATAAACTGGTCAAGAACAAACGTATGCTGTAAATTAAAAGGAATCAGGCAAAGGAATGAAATTCTAGGATATCCTTCTTGATAGTACTGGAGCAAAAAGCCTAACTCATTTTAAGAGGCAGCTTGGTCAGTTTCTAAAAGG
Organism: Alligator sinensis; assembly: GCF_000455745.1. Taxonomy (NCBI): domain Eukaryota; kingdom Metazoa; phylum Chordata; order Crocodylia; family Alligatoridae; genus Alligator; species Alligator sinensis. Next base: position 2,993,683 of record NW_005841915.1, on the reverse strand, counting down.
AGTTATACGGTGTTTGTACTTAGAGGAGACTGGACTAGCTGATCCATAAATTCCCTTCTCATCCCATGTTTGATTTTTTTCACGAAAAATACCAATGATTTTTTTAAAGATTATTCATACATTAGAAATACTATACTTAGATGGGAAAATAAACACATACTATCAAAAGCAGGTTGAACAGACACTTGGCTGGTATGGTTTAGTCATGGATAATCCTGCCTTGAGCCAGGGGCTGCACTAGATGACCTTGTGAGGTCCCTTCCAGCCCTACATTCCTATGATCCTACAGTGAAAAATATCCTATTTGTGAAGTTACAATAGCGACACTAGAATTTACCCTTTCACTTAAAACAGCAAAATAACTCTGATGATGCTTTATTAACAAACATCATCTGTTTACCAGTGACCACTCGCTTTATGGAAGTTATGTGTAATTCCAATTTAAAAACAAAGATAGCAAGCAAGAAAAGAAAGGCTGTTTTATATCTTTAATTTTAGATAAATTTTAAACATGACAAGAAAAAAAAAACCTGTTATAGACCAGTTTGCTTTATTAACAAATAAATGGCCTAATTCTGTAAATAGCAACACATGGAACTGTCACTGACAACACTCATCTACACATTGAACTCCTGCAGAAGCCCAGCAACTTAAAATAGAATTTTTGCTTTTGCTGTATGAAATAATTAGCTTCTATAAATCAGAGGTTCTTAGAGCAATTTTAAATAATTCTAAATATCTCTATTCTTCAGTGGTCCGCTTCATGATAAAAGCTGAAAATTGCTACCAGATTTGTATTTTGGTCTTTGATATTGTAGCTATACATGAAAAGTAGACAAAAAGATAGACAGAAAATCAGGAATAAAGTTTATGGTTGTCTGGCTTATGTACAATCAAATGTGATACAGCCCTAAAGCCATATTACTTTATAATCTTCCCTCACAAAATCTAATATTTTAAAAACTTTTTTTCTGGGGAGAACTGTTTCATTTTCCAGATGCTAGTACTTCAGGAAATATTAAAGATCTCTTGCTGAAATTTTTAGAAGCAATTGCTTTATTGTACATTTTGCGCTCCTAGTCAAGCTGTCATCACCACCTATACATTTCCATAACTACCTGCATATGCCCATTTACTTAACAGGGATAAACTGAAGGACATTAGCTTGGCTAGAGTTTGACTCGAATCTAAATTGTTATCTGACAAACTGCAGCAGTGAAAAACCAGAACACATGGAAATGCTCCCTTGAAAATGAAATTCTATACAGAATGGTGTTTTAATGGAATGTACTTTAAAAAAAAATGTTTGTATTGCAAAGTTGACACACAAGGTGCATCTACACGTTCAGTTACCCCGACTGAATAAACTCTGGTGCAGTTCACCCTGGAGTCAGGTGCTCCCAGGTGCAACATTTGCACATGCGCCTGGGACCACAGCAATTTGAGTCAGGATGGAATAACCCGGCAGGGTGCCAGGAGGGTCAGTCCCAAGCAGTCGAGTCAGGTGAAGGAGGGGCTGGCTGGGGCACAAGGGTGCTACAGTGCAGGGCTAGCCAGCAGGCAGCCCCTGCACTATGGTACCCTTGTGCCCCAACCAGCCCCAGTCACCATCTACATGCAAGTTTTGGTGCACTAAATGACTCCACTATAGGATAGTATTTGCTCCAGACATTATTATTCTGAAGTGGAGTTAATTAATTTACTGCACCCTAATACGGGTGTATGTGTAGATGGTGACACTTTCCTGCGGAGCCAATTAGCTCTGCAGTAAAGTGCACATGTAGATGCACCCACAGAGACTTCTTGTCAGTACAGAAAATACAGCTAAGTGTTGCAAAAAATTCACTGGGCAGGGAGCACCTCAAATAGTAATGAATCTAACGGAAGTTGAGGGTACCTAGCTTCAAACCCTAGTTTACCTTAAAGTGGCACTTAGCTTTTAAGCATCTATGTTAATAAATATGATCCTTTTCTGTCCTGTACAGCAGCTAGAATTCCTTATGCAAGTCTATGTTAGGCCGAAAAGCTCCTTATGCATTTTGTATTAAACATTTGTTGGGTGAAAAGAGAAGAATAACTAGCACTGGAAGCAGGGGCCAAGGCATTCCACTTTGTGCTGTATGCCCACAGCACTAGGCTACAGAGTCATAGTCCCATTTATATGCTCTCCTTCTGGTAGGGTGACCATATTTTTCTGCCCACAAAACAGGACACTACACTCCCTCCCAGCTTGCAGGTCTTCTCAGCTGTCTCCAAACTCCAGTCCTAGCTAAATGGAAGGGAAGGGGTTGGGGAGAGAGCAGGGGTAGGGAGCAGTTCCGTTTACATTGGGAAATCAGCATTTTAAACCCATCCTGGACAAAATACTTCATTTTAATGCGCTGATGGGATCCCTGGGACCGGCGTTTAAAATGGGACTGTCATAATGAAAACAGGATGCCTGGTGACCTTACATATTTACAGAAGTTTAGGGCTGGAAGGGACCTCGTGAGATTATTGGGGCCAGTCCCCCTGCTCTGGGCAGGAAAGACTGCTGGGGTCAAATAACCCCAGCAAGGTGTGCGCCCAGTCTCCTTTTGAAGATCTCCAGGGTAGGTGCCTGTACCACCCCCACTGGGAGTCTGTTCCAGAGTCTTGTCACACGAACCATGAAGAAGTTTTCCTTTATATCCAGTCTGAAACTTTCTTCTAGGAGTTTATGACCATTGCTCCTGGTTTTCCCATGGGGCACTTTGGTGAATTGTTGTTTGCCTAGCCCCTGATGATCACCCCTGATATATTTGTAAGCTGCCACCCTATCCCCACAAAGTCTTCTCTTTTCTAGGCTGAACAGCCTTTCATTGTATGGCTTGGTCTTCAGGCCTCTAATCATACGAGCAGCTCTTCTCTGGACTCTCCCAAGCTTCTCCACATCCTTCTTAAAGTGCGGCTCCCAGAACTTTACCTTTTACCCCATGACTTTCGTACTCCTTTTTACCCAGTGGTCCAGATCAATAGAAAGGCTGGAGGTGCTTTCAACCCTGCCAAGGCCATGCCTACTTGTCAGGATGCTGTCCTGTGGCATACGCTATGCAAGTTCATATCCATCCAGATGAGTGGGGTGGAACTAGAACTTATTTCCCACTTCCTGGGGCAATGCTTTAACCACTAGTAGGCAAAAGATGGGCAACCCCACCACTGCCGGTTTTCTCCTTTTATTTCTACTGAAGTCAATGCAGCCGTCTGTCAGTAAGGTGCACTGGTAGGTACCTCCCTGGAGTGAGCTGAATCCAATCAGGCCACCTCTCCCTTAGCAGGCTAGACAAATTGTGCTAGGCTACAGGTACATTAGACTGCCCACACCTCGGCCCACTGGGAGAATTTCTCTGAGTAGGATCAGATTGGCCTCAGCAGAATAGTATTGCCCTGTGGAGGTGTGACAACTGCCAGCTGCGCATTGCCAGAATGAGAGCACTGTGGAATAGAATAACTTTTCTAAAGTACGTAAGAAACAAGGTCTCTTCTGAGGTAGACACATAAGTTGGAGGCAAATGCCAGCTTAGTCATCAAATGCCAGCTTAGTCACCTTAAAGACAAAATATGATCAGAATCCTAAAATATCTCACAGTTTAATTGCTCATAGCTGTGGAGCTAGTTATTAGGCCATAACTTAAATCAATCCATCTTGAAAATGATCCATTTTAGGTAGCCCTAAATAAAATGAAATTGTGCACAATGAGGTACTATGGAGACCTGACACAGTATTCACCTAAGTGGTGTGCTTGACAAAATGCATCCACATTTGAATTTCCAGTGGAAATATGAAACAGAATTCTCCTTCTCAATCCCTGTTGGTCTTTTTCCAAACATGTGGCTTTTCCCTAATGCACCAAAGTACTATGCATCCATTAAAACTGCACAGTATGTCCTCAAATGATGACATGTCATTTTAAATTGAAATCAAAGATACCATTCCATTAAGGAATAAAGAAGTAAACCAGATATTCACAGTGGAACAGGAGAGATATTGTTTGGCTCTTTTGAAATATCTTCCTGTGTAAGCCAGAGAAAGAATAGTTTTGACCCATTAAAACAAGTCCAGTACTGGTGTAACCCCACTGAGTCAGAGTTACACTTAGGATGAATCTGTCTCATAGCTGTGAGAATGAGACTACAGTGCAAATAGTTGTACTTATTTTTCATGTTATTAAAAGTGCACTCATCAGGATACATGGAAGCATATGGAGTGGTCACCTTACACAAAGTGTACCTCCTGTCCTTAGCCTCTGAAAGAAAAGCTTGCCTACACATTCTGCTTTGGGCATTCCAGAATAAGTCCATCGCTCCACCTGTCAGCACACTTATTTTAAAATAAAAGAACTTTTAAAAAAGATTAGCTTTATCTACTTTGAAGGCAGATTGAGCTGAACCAAAATAAGATGCACCTTTTCCTTGAAAAGTAATACCCATACATTGAGATAGTCCAGAACAACCATTCTGCTTCAAACACTATTATGTTTAGGTAAACCCTAATAAACGAGCTCAGATATTATTATGTGCTCACCTCAGTCTTCCCCAAGACACTTAAAACTCTCTGGATGATGGTGCCTTGAGGGCCAGATTGTGTTTTGCTGCTGCGTATAATCCAGCACCAACTAGTGCAAGGGAAGGAGAGAGCATAAATTATGTTTCTCCACATACTGTTTGGAAAGGGCTAGACCAGTGGTTCTCTACTTTTTTAATGAAAAGGCACCCCTAGAGAGTTTCAAAGCACCTCTCAGAAATGCCAGATCTTAGTTATCTCCTGTTGGAAAAAACAGAGTAATTCTTCTGTTGGAAAGAGCTCAAAAAAAACATATCAGGGTAGCATCTCTGGGTTTATTTGTGAATCACATTTTCACACCTAACAGTGCTAACATCATGTGGCACCCCACAGCACCTTTGAAAGGTACTCAGAGCACTTCCACTAGACTTTAAATCAAGAAGCACAAGGACTTTAAGCACAAGTGCTACTATTATGGGTAAGGTTATAATCCCACATCAACTAGTCAAATAGGCTACTCTCCAAAATTGATCTTGCAGCCATGCTGCACCTATAATTTGCTTGTTAGATCCTAAAGAATCAGCCTGTACTTGACTTTTGTTCACTGCTAGAACATAGCTCAGGTATGACTCTATGGGTCTTTCGACTCACATGGTGCATGGGAAACCTCCTTAATCCTTGATCGTTCAAACCTCCTATTCACTTACATGAGAATGACTGTAAGAGTTACCTACTGAAAAATACTTAGTACTCACATGGCACATTATGGCTTCAAAGTCCCTGTACATGCATTAATTAATCCACACAGCATCCTTGTGAAGTAAAAAAAAGACATCTCAAAATTAATATAGCTATTACTTAAATAAACTATATTAAGAAAGTTATTTATATTGCAAAGTCAGGCACTTGAACACTTGAAAGTGAACAGATACCACTGCAACCTTAATTCTGTCCCCCTGCATGTCCTTTTTGTGTAGTGAATGAGGCAGGGACATTGAGGAAAAACCATATTTGATTTTGTAATTAAAGATTGTATCAAAATGCACATGTACAAAGAGGCATAATTAAGGTTGCAAAGGCAATCGTAAATCTGGCATTTCCTAACTTTTACTTGCTTGATTTTGTAACCTAAATATTTAGGATTTTTGTATATAATTTCCTAGGTTTTATTAAGTACAGCTTTAATAAACCCCTACATGATGCAACATCAACAAGGTGCGAGCTCTTATCTGTGCAGTACAGACTTCTACCACTTGTGCTATAGGACAAAAGAAGGCTGTCATTTCAGAGGAGACATACTACTTAGTCCAAAGGGGTGGTCAGAGTGGCTTGACCAAGCCTAACTGTCTCTCTTCATCTTAGCTAGGGGACTTCTGTCTGGTGTGATGCTATAAATGACAGGGATGGGCTCCTGGGACCATGGGCTACCTCTGAAGAGGATTTACAGGGGGAGTATGCAGGAGCTTATTCATCTCCTTCCCTTCCCTCCCTCCCTCCCCTCACCTCTCCACACACCCCTGCCCAAGACCTGGAGAAAATTTCTGCCCCATGTGTTGACAGAAAAGGGTGAGATGTTGGGGCTGAGTCTGGGATTATAGCTGGAGGGACTAGGAGTCCAGTCCAGTTCTCCTCCTTTCCTCACTCTTGAACCTTTGCATATCCCCAGTTCAGTGTGTACACTGATGCAATTGATTTGACAGCAGTGTGGTCCTGGCTCTTTAGAATATGGTAGTTATTAGTTTTGTCAAGGTACTCTTAATCTTGCAAGAGAAAGAATGGAAACAGCAAAATTTCAACTGTTTATAATGCTACCTGAATCCCTGAGATATTTTAAAAGCATGATGCAAACAAGGAAGGTCTAAACAGGGAAATGGGGGGGGGGGGACGGACACGAGGGGTAACTCAAAGTTTAGTTTTTTATATTTATGATACTTCACAAATTATCTTTTTATTTCTGATTTTCTAACATATTTCTTTGTTGGTTATTTGCCATCTAAAGCACGTTTGCAAATTTACTAGGGGGGTTAAAATATTTATAAATGATGTGTACAGCTCCCACCTCTGGCACACTTCCGGCTTTAAAATAGTCAGTGCCAAATATTCAATACACGTTGCCATCACTTGATAGGATACAAGCATGCTTCAGCCTCAGTACCAAAAAATCCCAAATGGTGATTGCCAACCACCCCTATTAGAGGACTTCAACAGTTAAAACATATGCAAGGAATGAAAGGCTTCCTCCATGGAAATGATCCTTAGTGTTAATGTGGTGATCTCCAGCTCAGTCCTTCATAAATGTTTCCCAAGAGCCATGAAGAGAAGACTAATGCCATATTCACTATTCTGGCTCAGAGAAGGAGTCTGCTTATTGTTCTTATACGGCCGTGGAGCAATGAATACTCTGAGCCACAGACAATACTTTGATCCCCACTCAGAAAGCGGTAGCCCAGTGGGAGGGGAAAGGGCCCAGTTAATTTCCAAGGTGACCTCCTGCTCTGCCTTCAGTCTGGCAATGCCAGATGGGTGGTAAAAACCCTGTGAAAGGTCTGTGCCCAGGTGGGAGCTCGATGGCTGCGGGATCCAGAAGCAGGAGCAAGCTGTTCTCAGAACAGCAGTGCAGGCAGCTGGGCTTCTTTACCCAACCAGGTTGAATCCAGGGCTTGTGGCCTTTTCTGGCACACCGGTGGAATTGGCTTCTGAGAAGGAAACCTGAAATTCATCCTTATACCTGCTCTGGGAGCACAGATATATGTGAACTGCAAAACTGTGACTGTGTAAAGCTTTTATTATTAAATAGTTAATGTACTGTAGTCTTTAAAATAGTAAGAGTAGGTTTCTTGCCTCTGGACAATCCAGTTCTTGGCTTTTTTAATCAATTTCCATTGCTCGTATGAACGTCATGTCATATGGTTTCAGTACTCACCTATCCATGCTGCTTTCAGCAGGCCTTGGCATGTATATAGTGACTCCTGGTTTTGTTGACTGGGGGCGCATCTACATGTGATATTGATGCACCTGAATAAACTGAGTGCAGTTTGCACTGGAGTCAGCTGCTCCTGGGTGTAATGTCTTTGCATATGCTCAGGACAGCAGCAATTCGAGCTAGGGAGGTCCTTGGCGCACATGAAGATGCTGTGTCTGGGAGAAGCTGACCCAAAGCAGGGAGCTTCGGGGTCAGTCTCGGGCTCCAGTTGCCAGCATTGGGCAGCAGAGGGGCTGGGTGGGGGCACCAGGGTGCTACAGTGAGGGGCTAGCTGGCCCAGCACTGTAGCACCCTTGTGCCCCAGCCAGCCCCAGTCAGTCTCCATGTGTCTCTGAATGCACGTGAGTACTGCACAAGGATAGTACTTCTGTTGGGTGGAGTTAATTAGTTTGCTACGTCCTAATACAGCCGCATGTGTAGACTGATGCTTTACTGTGGAGCTAATTAGTCAACTCCACAGTAGTGCATGTGTGGATGTGCCCTGGTTTACTTTTCCTGTATTAGGGTCCATCCCAAACTCATTGAAAGTGATCATATACAGGCCTTGGAAATGCCTGGGGAAAAATACAAAGTGGTGTAGGGCAACCAACGTAACAGGCTAGATACTGCTGGTGTGAGGAGCAGAATACAGCCACAGTAACTGAATGGATCTTACACAAGGGATATAAGTTTCACACACAAAAACTCCTTCCCTCACTCCCAGAGGACAGTATGGTCACAACGTCAAGCACTAAAATGTTGAGAAATGCCATAATTAAGATAATTCTGGCAATGCAACCTCAATTTGACCCATGGGCCCAATTCTGACTCCCTCTTAGATGGTTAAGTTCTGCTCACGCGTCTAAATACAGATGTGCAAGTGGCCTTTAAAATCTTACACGGATTTTATATCCTCCCCCCCTGCACAGCTCAACTTGCCCTTCCGAGCATGCTCAGCAAGATGCAGACTTCCCTGGAAAGGGGGTGCTCTAGGTCCAGGATATTTCCCAGGGAGCTTGACCCTGGTCTCCACCCCTCCCCCCCAACTCTGGGGGTTTCTACATTTTACTTTAAATGGACACTGAATAAAATGGAGAGACTACAGAGGCAGGGGCCAGTAACCAGAGCATACTCCTTTCTAGGGTGGTGCCCATCTTTTGACCCACAAAGAAAAACGTCTTTGGGTGTGCTCTGTTTTTTGCCCCACATATTTTCTTCCCTGGGATGCCCAGGGAGCAAGCTTCAACAGGAAGCATGCAGGGTGATTTGGCCCTGCCTAGCCTCTGGCAAGATGGTTAGGAACTTTGCTGGGAAGTGTAAGATGTGGGTTCAAACTCTTGTCTGAGTAGTGCCTAGAACCTGGGTCTCTCGCTCCCTTGGCAGGGAGCATCACCGCTAGGTTACTGAGCTAAAAAGTTAAAAAATCTTCTTCTTTTCCCATTGAAGGATTGTGTTTATTTCCCTGACTGTCTCTGGGATTTAAACAGAGTTAAGTGCTTAACCCAGTGGAACAGAATTATAACAGAGCATAAGGGACATAGCAGAGTCTGTCTTCTGAGCATGCTCAGAAGTCAAGTTGTGCAGGAAAGAGTAGAAGCTAAAGTCTTTATAAGCCCTAGATGCCACACATGCATCCAAGTATAGACATGTAAATAGCTCTTCATGGCCTAACGGAGAAGGGGACAGGTGTTGAAATTGTGCATTAGTCTTTAATTACATCTTTACTGCTATTTTTTCCTACAGGATTCCTAGTCTTTCTGGGCGTAGGGTGGATGGTGCTCATTGAGTGAGTAGCTATTGAATAAATTTATTTTATCCTCATTCTCCGGTGTGTATCTTCTGGTCTCACTAAGGGCACATTATTCAAATTCTGATCTGAATACAGCATTATTAAATATCCATGTGGGCTTTTCTGTGGAGCCCATCACTATTGTATCCAAGTGCTTGATACACACTGATTGATTTTCATGCCCCCTCTCCCCCCAATGGATTATTCAGACATTTTAGCTGGAAACCTCTAAAAAGCAGAAAAGGATTAAAAATATGTACTGGGTATGTGCTGGCCATTTTCCCCACAGCATGGCCAAGTTTGGTTGCATTTTCATGAGACCAAAAGTATTTTTACTCTGAAAATACCCTCTACCAAATTTTAAGTGCCTGTTTAATAGTCTGGGGACACTAACACCATCACCATCAGAAGTCTGTAAGCTTGTTTTTAATATACCAAAAAATGTTTCTCTCTATCCTTGTTCACAGGAATGGCCAAACTGTTTTGGATGAAAATACCACAACAAATCAGCTTGTGGCAAACACTCAGCATGGAAATTGTTCAGCAAAGTTATCAACAACTTAAAGTAAGTTATTCTGATGGGGAGAGTTGAAACACCCAAAACAAGACCGCTGATCTTCATTTGACACGTGGCACAGGGAGCTCCTGTGTTGGGAGTTTTTGCCAATGGTTTAATGTAGAAAAGATCTACTTACCATCCTTTCAGCCCAGCTGGCCCATGATGGTGCTAAACAGGTACTTCTGAGAGTAGGAAATATGAAGTGCCATGCAAAACTTGTCTGTAACATTTTACTCTTTACATTGAGGAAGCTAAGGTGATTCAATTATTTTATTTGCGTAGGTATGCCAGGCACAAAAAGGCAGAGGGCAGCATGCTGCTCTTAATTTGCAATTGTACTCAATGTACATTTGCATTTTGCATAAGAGTACACCAGGGTCACCTGTAATTTATAATTCTCAAATTATACTGTGGAATTTGTCACAGATTTATGCTTTAAAAGCAGTAATTCACTTTTTTTCCCTTAGGATCACGGTCCTATAGTGCAGCTCAAATGACTCAGTTAGGAATATGGTCCTGTTGTGTTATGCACAAACACGAGAGAAATGTGTCACCTCTTTGAAGAGGTTTATGGTCTAGATTGGGGGTTTTCAACCTTTTTGGATGAGTGTACCCCCTGTGACTGGACATGGAGCAGTATACCCTCAGTGGCTGGATGTGGAGCAGGGGGAGAAGGGGTGGGACCCGTGGCTGAACAAGGAGCGGTGGCAGCCGCCGTGTGTGAGCTTCCCCTACCCGCTGCGTCCAGTTAGGCAGGTGGCGCCTACAAGGCAGCACCTGATGGTGTTTGGCAGCCCTCCATCCCCACCCACTTGCACATATCCCCTAGGCCCTTCTCAAGTACCCCTGGGGGTACACGTACCTCCAGTTGACCACCCCGGTCTAGATAGATATAATCTAGACTAAAAGTGGGATTTTTATTGGGATTATATGCTTTTAACCTAGAAAAAAAAATCTTTACAAAACCTGAATTGAATGCAAACTGATACCCTGTTGTCTTGCTGTTTCTGAGCTGGAGTGAATTACACCACTCATTTCAACAGGCTGTTCATTCATGAACCTAAAGATGACAGTTTGACAATACAGTTACTTATTTTACTATTTATCATTTTTAACAAAAGCATCTAACTCCACCAACCCCCTCTGTCATGGTTATTTTTCTAAAGCTAAGATTTCTGGACTCGCCCAACCTTACATGCATACTTCAGCAATTCTATTTTGACAAACAACTGCTGGGCCGAAGTGTCGGCCAACTGAGCATGCTCAATGGGCTTACGCAAGCAGGGGTGAATCACAGGCTGTGTGCAAGTGCCCAGCCTCATAGTTGCACAGCTACATGTGTGCTATATTTGGCACATAAGGCAACATTTAGTCCCCTGTAGCAGGCTCAGGTGTGTGTTGGCATGGTCCACTGCCCACTTGAGGAAAGCTCTTACTTGCCTGTTCTCCCAACTTCCCTGTTGCTTAGTTGTTTCCAACTGCTGCATCATGATGTAACTAAAGGAGTTGGCCCATCATTCAGCTGGGGACAAATTTATGTGCCTCTCAATCCTCATCCAGAGCTCTCTCGCTCTCACCACTCCCAGCTGTTCCCTGGGGGCGTCCTCACTCTCAGCCTCCTCACGTCATCCCAGCACAGCTCTCAACCTGCATTCAGCTTCCCAGAGCTCTCTGGTCTCAGCCCACACTCAGCTCACCAGGCCTTGCTCTTCCAGGATCCCAGCCCCCTCCAGCCACTAGGCCTCACTGTCTCAGGTTCCCAGCAGGGCTGCAGGTGCATCATACCAGTAACCCACCACCCCCAGCAATCTGGTTTTGTGGGGCCTCCAACGTGGCAACAGTTCACTCACAGGATCCCTTCCCTGCAGGGTCCCTATTCCAGCCTTCTTTTCTCCCCTTACAGCCATCCCATGCCTCACATGAACTCTTACTCAGATAACCCATCAGAGCTCTGTCTTCACCTTTATGGCCCATCCCAAAAGCTAGATCAACTCCCATGAGTCTCCAATCAGGTAATCCACATCCCACCATACTGCTGCTCTCTGCAGTCATCCTGGGAATACATCTCACACTGCAGTCATCCTGGGAATACATCTCACACTGCAGTCATCCTGGGGATACATCTCATAGTGCCAAGCTATTATTTTGCTCCAGTACCTGACCATGTCCTTCAGGGCCTTTCTCCAGGCTCAAGCGCTACTCAGCTCCTTGCCTAGGTTGCAGTTCCTCTCTCCAGCTCTCTCCCAGCTTGAGAGCCCCTACTGTCAGGCAACCGTTCTGGTGTGGGCTCCTTACTCCACACTGCCCTGCAGGCAACTGCCTGGCTCAGCTTGCACCACACTTATATAGCCAGAGAGGAGGGGCAGGATATATTCTGCATCTTCTCTCTACGAAGCATTAGATGCCTTTTCTTTCCAACTGCATAATGCAGCTTATAGGCCTACCATTACACCCTTGAGTGACCTTAAGACAGACATAAGAACAAGCACTGCCCAGCAGTCAGAAGCCTACCATTCCAAAAAAGACCTCCACATATTCTAAACAGTTCCTTTGCTTTTTTCATACTCTCCCTCTTCTCTAAAAAGGATACAGAAGTCAGCTAAACTGAGGTTCACCAAGTCACCATCCAGTCCTCTAAGTCCTTTCTCATTTCTCCTGAGAGCCACACATGCTGAATACACAGATTTAAACCACAAAAAAAAAAAAAAAAAAAAAAAAAAAAAAAAAATCAATAGCAACCTTCACGAACAAAGCTTGAGAAAAAAAAAAATTAAATAAAAGACAGAGGCTAAATCAGTTTAAAGTAAGTTCTGATGGAAATAATATGAGAAACAAAAAAGAAATACTCAAGGAATACATGGGAATCAGACAACTTAAAACAATGCTACTTAGGTACAGAAAGTGAAAGAACTGAGACAATATATTATTGCAATACCAAAAAAGCTCTGAAAGATATGATAGCGGAATTAAGATATACGAACACTAAGCAAAAGAAATTATTTCAAGAAATCTCAGGACAGTCACTAGAATCAGACCGACCACAAGGCTTCTAGACCTATAAAATTCTGGAGAAAAATCTGGGACAGCCGGGTTAACCATAACAACAACACTGCAAAAGTAAAATATAAATATAAGAATAGGAATACATGGTCAAGGGGACCCTTTAACAAAGCAAAGAACTGGAATGTACCAGGCCCAGATGGCATCCAGGGTTTTTGGCTTAAATATTTTACATTGTTGCACCTGAGACTAGCATAACACCTCCAGGCAGTTCTATAAGAGAAATCACTGCATGGATGATGCATTGAACAGAGCTAATTACAAAAAACAAAATCATGGGCTATTAAGCAGTTTCCAGCTACTGTCCAATCACATGTCTCCCAGCCATGTGGAAACTGTTAGCATCAATCAGATCAGATCACATCCATGACCACAGAGGCATGGATATTACACAGGAGAGCAAAAGAGGATGCAAAAAAATACAAAAAATATGAAGAATCCACTTTTGATTGACAAGATGGTTATGAAGACTGCCAAATCCAAGAAACCAGAGATTAGTGTGAAGAGACTACAAGAAGGGCTTTGATACATTCATGGGTATGAAAAGCACTGAAAAGGTATTTCACTGCAAACAATGTCACTAATTTCATAAAACACATAGGAAAAAACAAGGCTTAAAGGAACTTCAGAAGCTCAAGGCAGGCTCCCCCCTGTCTAAAACTTTCCAGGCAATTTAGTAGGTTTCACAGATTTTTGTCTGATCTCATGGCAGACCAATCTCATCACCCAAGGTCACAGACTAAGCTACTTTTAATATCTACTGGGAAATCTTCCAAGGGCTCTCTCTCTCACCCTGTTTTTCATTATGTGCCATTTTCTGCCCTTTTGAGGACAAATTGATTGGGTCCCACCAGGGGCAGATCCGGGAGGGGGAGGGGGGGTGCACTGGTGGGTTACATCTCCCTTTGGACCACAACGCAGAAGCAGCAGTTAGGTAAGAACCCAAAACAGGTAAAAATCCCACCCCCCTCTCAGCACCTTCTGCCTTTTCCTCTGTGCTCAGTGGCACAGCACCACTCCTCTGCTGACCCCAGTTGACCCAGGGGCAGAGGGAGCTCCAAAGCTATTCCTGCCCCTCCCAAGCTGGGCTGTGCATAGGCCAGGCTCAGCAGGGGACAACAGCAGAGATGATGGCAGCAGGCACGTTCCTTCTGCAGTGCTATTTGCACTACTACATCCCCACTTTACAAAATCCTAGATTTGCCCATGGATTTCAATATCAAACATTACCATTGTGCGGGCCGGGAGTGACCCGAGCCCTTTTCCGTGCTGCACGCGGGCTGTGGCCAGCAGCCCGGGCACGCTGGATCGGAGAGGGAGGGCGACGAGCTGGAATTAGGCACAAACGCTTAGCGGTAGTTTTAAAGATTGTTTACTTACACCGAGATGGTAGTGGTGTAGGCTGGAAAACTTGCTTGAGTTGCGGTTACAGACACAGACAACACGGACGGTTGCGTGGAGGTTGCTAGGCTCCACGGAACAGAGCTCCGGATGCTCTGGGTGAGCGCCACCAAAATCGAAATCGGAGATACGTCTTATAAAATTTGCGCTCTAAGACGGGAAGAGGCGGGCGATGGATCAGGTCGCCAAGCTCCTCTGAATCTCACACAGGGTTTCTATTACCCTGCCGTGTATCCAGAGTCCCCACGAGATGGATGTGGAGTCCTCTTCGGCTTGGGCGGAAACTGCTCAAGCCTCTTATACGGCTAACAGGCCAAT
>NW_005841915.1:2978511-2978943 GCF_000455745.1 Alligator sinensis | reverse complement strand
ATGCCTTTGGGTCATGACATCCCCCCTTGCTGAAGGCATAACAGAATTATACCTCATATCTATCACTCAGATCATCAGTAGCTCTGTTAACGGCCCGTGGAACTAAACGAACATATACAAAATTAGCTAACATAAGAAATTCGTCCTCAAGGGATCGAATCAAATAATAGCCAGCACACACAAATATAGACATAATTACATTCATAAAAAAAACTGAACGATCAGGGCTTCAGTGGGCGTCATGGCGGAGTCGCGTATCAGGCCCTCACTCCTCTCGGTGATGTGGTCCTTCTCGGGGCCTCTCTCCACCACGCACTCTGAAGTTCAGATCTGGAAAAGAACTCTCTTAAACAATTATTTCACCAATATTTACAAGACCTTTACGAAAACTATGAATTAAACTTGCTGTTACTATTAAACATATAATACAAG
>NW_005841915.1:2965893-2976610 GCF_000455745.1 Alligator sinensis | reverse complement strand
GGGAGGGCGACGAGCTGGAATTAGGCACAAACGCTTAGTGGTAGTTTTAAAGATTGTTTACTTACACCGAGATGGTAGTGGTGTAGGCTGGAAAACTTGCTTGAGTTGCGGTTACAGACACAGACAACACGGACGGTTGCGTGAAATCAGAATCATAGGTACGTCTTATAAAAGTCGCGCTTGAAGACGGGAAGAGGTGGGCGGTGGATCAGGCCGCCAGGCTCCTCTGTATCTCACACAGGGTTTCTATTACCCTGCCGTGTATCCAGAGTCCCCACAAGATGGATGTGGAGTCCTCTTCGGCTTGGGCGGAAACCGCTCAAGCCTCTTATACAGCTAACAGGCCAATCGTTAGCCGCCACGTGGGAATAATTTAAAACTAGCCAATAGCGGGGAACAAATTTGCATACTGGTGGCGGGAACTCTTTTGCACCGTGCATTTCTCTTGCAACTTGAGCAATGCACCCTGCAAAAGCAGCTGCAGAAAGGCGGGAAACTCGTCCCTGCACCGGGGTTTTCCTCTGCAACAGGAAACTCTCCCGTGCAATGTAGCTGCAACTTGGCGGGGATAATTCTGGTGCCGAAGCACACACAAAATCATGCCTTTGGGTCATGACAACCTTTAGCTGTCCCCTCCATATGGGCATTCTTAAACTGTCTGAAAAGTCACATAAAAATAGCCGAACTCTGAAAAAGATCTCCATGACCTTTTCAAGCGTCTGTGCCTTCAGTTTGCACTATACAAGCAAACCCGCTTAGTGCTCTTAATTGTTTCCTGAAAAAACGAACTTTAAGTGAAATGAGCATTAAGCAATACCAAAAGTATTTGACGACTCAAGATGGTGACCACAATTGCTTTTAATGACCCAAGATGGCAACTGTGAGTGTTATAACGAAACTCACTGAGCGCTAAGTGAAATAGGGACACGGAGGATCTGGAGAGGGTTCAGAGGAGGGCCACTCGCATGATTAGTGGTCTCCATGGAAGACCCTACGAGGAGAGGTTGAGAGATCTGGATCTCTTCAGCCTATACAAAAGACAGCTGAGGGATAATCTTGTAGCTGCCTATAAATTTATCAGGGGAGGACAGCAGGGAATTACAGATGTGCTGTTTACCAGAGCACCTCAGGGAGTAACTAGGAATAATGGGTGCAAACTAGTGGAGAGTAGATTTAGGTTAGACATTAAGAAGACATTTTTTACAATAAAGGTGGCCAGAGTCTAGAATGGACTTCCAAGAGAGGTGGTGCTGTCACCTAACTTGGAGGTCTTCAAGAGGAGGCTTGACAATCACCTGGCTGGGGTTGTCTGACCTCAGTCCTCTTTCTTGCCAGGGGCAGGGGGTCAGACACGATGATCCACTGGGTCCCTTCCGACTCTATAATCTATGAAATCTATACAATAAGGTATCCATTTAAAATGAGCATTATAGCAAAATAGCGCTAAGCGAAACTGTGTTAAGTGGGGGTTGCCTGTATAAGTATGACACTGTGACTATTGATAAGGGCCAAGTGATGGGAAGAATAGTCATGTTAGAACATAAGAGGAGGCTCCATCAACTCCTGAAATCCAAGACCAGCAGAAAAAACACACTTCTGAGCAGGTAATACCTGTGCCATCACAGCAGATTGGACTCTGAGGGTGCGTCTACACATCACCCTACTGTGACATTGTTACAGCATTGTGCTTTAGTACTTCCTTTTGGAAGAACTAAAGCATAGTGCAGTAACTGCCTGTACTGCCCCGTGCACATGGCACACAGTTAGTTTTCACCACTATTTCTCCATAGTGGCGCACTACAACAGGGGAGCATGCTGTTACAGTGAAGTAGCTGCTGATCGCTTGTAGACTCACATGATCACTACATCGCTGTAGTGCATCATATGTTGACATAGTGCATTGCTACGGTGATGTATAGATGTGTAAGGTGATGTGTAGATGTGCCCTGAGACACTAGGAGAGGGGGCCAAAGGAAAAAAAACCTCTCAATACACTGAGCTTTATACCCAAAAACAGTGTTGACAGATTCTTATACATTTGGTCAGAAAGGAGGAACAAGGTTGAAGAGTGTTAAGGATCTTGTGTTTAGGAATCATAGTTCTCTTTCTAAATCCCTTGAAGTTAGTACTATACCCATCTTTAAAATTAATGTATGAAAAGACAGTAGTGGAAAAAGACATGAAGGCAAGTCAAGCAGATGATGAAAACCAACTTAAGAAATGTAAGGCAGAGCCCTTGCATGGCAAATGGACTAAATTAAACTTGCTAAAAATGTTGAAGTGGCTGAAGAAGAGCCCACCTAAAACTATCAACTGAAGCCCTTATTTCAGATGCATAAAGCAGGCTCTTCGTACAAACCCACTTGGATACCATGCTTTAAAAACTTAGGAACACACAGATACATGCAGAAGATATAACGTGTTAAGACTGTAATCATCAATAGTTAGATGATAGCACAAAGTATGTTCTAGGAAAGGATGCTCTTCATTGTAGCTATGGTCTTCATTGGGACCTGTGGGCCCAATATTATCTCCTTAAGGATCAGAAGATGTGGGATCACAAAACTTACCCAGTAACAAATGTAAAGGTTCTTTGGGACTTTACCTTGTAAATGGATTGACTGCTGAAAAACAGAAAACCCATCATTTTCCTGGGTTGGAAGTCTTCAGGATCAAAGGTTACACTCTGAAATGTTCAGAGCATGTAGACTGACAGGACTAATGAGAGAAATCAGATATGGCCTATAACCCAAAATCTTGACAGTATTATTACACTGTGGTTACAGTAACTTCAAGCATATGAAAAAGACTCCTCAATCTCTCCCTTCTCTGCTTCCTTTCCTGTCCACTGCAAAGAGCATTTCTAGCCTCCCCTTCCTGTTCCCATTAAGCCATTAGTACTGTATAAGAAAGGCATTCAAGCATAAAACATTGCTTTTGAAGACCAATGCCCTCTATTGCTGTGCAAGCCTCAAGTAGAAGCTCAGTAACCCCGCTCTCAACCCCTCCAGTAATGTCTCTCACCAGTCTCCAACCTGCCTCTTCTCCCTCCTTGCTCATAGTCTAGCCATAGCCACAGCCCTTGCCCCCAGTCTATAGGTACACTGGTGTGGATCTTACTTTGTATTTTCTAGTTTTCAGAAGCTTAGATTAGTACTATCTCTTGATTTCCTGGTGTTTAAAGACTTAAACTTGCATTCCCTTTAAGCATACCTTCAGCACAGACCTAGGAGAGACCTCTCAAGAGGTCATCTAGTCCAACTTCCAGGTCAAATCAGGATCAGCTGCTATTTAAACCATTGCAGACCAATGTTTGTTTAATCTATACTTAAAAACTTCTACTGAATTCTATAAACTTCTACCAAGTTTAATCTATACTTAAAAACTTCTAACCCACTCTAGCTAATCTCTTCTAGTGCTTAACCACCCTCATAATTAGAAAGTTCCTCCTAATATCCATCCTAAATCTTCCTTGTTGCATTTAAGCCCATTACTTCTTGTCCAGCCTGCTCTATGGACACAAACAGCAACTGAACATCATCCTCTTTTTACGTTTGAAGGCAGCTACTTACTGTCCCCTTACTCTAAGGTTATGGACAGGCATTACATTTCTAGTAAGAAATATGCCCTTTTAGTTCTGTAAAAAAAGTAACTGTACAGGTGTTCCAGCAGCTTTTTGGGGAAAATTCATGGTAGTTCCAGGAAGAAATGATAGCTTTTTACAACACAACTTCTTGGAAGTGTGTCAATTTTTAATGGCTGTTTTTCCCCCCACTTCTGAACCTTTGTGAGGCAAACGTGATTAGCCACTACCCAACAAATACCAAAGGTACTGCAGAAACAAAGGTCACCAATTAGCAACTTGTGGATTAGGAATTTACGCTCATGTCCAGGTCCTTCAAAAATTGACTGTCAGTTTCTACAAGCAGCATATGCCATAGACAAGGTGAAGAGGAGACTCCTGAGGCTGCTCCTGAGGCAATGTCAGAGCTGGAGGGGGGATTGCATGGCCAGGAGGTCCACGTGTGCTTGCTGTAGAGTCTGGCTGCCATAAAGACCATAGCTAGGGCAAAAGGGAGTCCCTGTACCCTCCCCTCCTAAAATGGAGACACTGATGGAGCCCTTCCCCTAGCACCTACCTCTTGCAGATTGACAAACCAGGTGAATCTCAGTACCAGCATCCACTGTATAGCCAGGAACACTGTGCAAAATGCCTTCCCTATCATGGACTTGCCTACAGCAAAGGGGTTGGTGACCAGAGAGCACGTGGCCAAGGCCTCAGTCAGTGCACATCATCTCACACACGAGCTTTGTAAGCTCTCAGAAGCAGCAGTGGCAGGCTTTGACTCTGTGCCAGTAGGAGGACAGTATGCACTGGACTTAAGGAAATTCCAGGTCTTCTTTGTATTCATTTCCTGGTGGATGCAGTTCCCTGGGTGGCCAGTCAAACAGCATGTTTCTCTGTGCTTGGCTGTCCACAGGAACCTCAGCAGATGAGAGCCCCATAAAGCAACCTTAGATCTCTGTGTACTGGCCCTCTAGTTGCAGACACTGCAAATGAACTCCTTTCTATAACGTAAACAAGATTAAATAATCCCAGTTCCTGAAACTCTTCCTCAAATGTCATGTTTTCTAAACGTCTAATAATTTTTGTTTTTTCTGATGAAGTCCTTTCAACATGTCCATACCCATCTTAAAATGCGGTGCCCAAAGCTGAATATGGTACTTCAAGAGAGGCCTCATCAGTGCTGAACAGAGTAGATTAAACACTCCCTGTGCCTCCTGTTAGTAAATCCAACTATGCTATTAGATTTTTTGGAACAACATTAGTCATCTTATATTCACTTTGTGATCCACTTCCTCTCAGTACTCTACATTGGCTGTTGCTTCCCATCTGCAAGTTGATTAGAAATTAATAGTTCGGTAATATGCTCCAGTATATTTTCAGGTATCCAAGTTAATCGGCGCATTCTGTAATTCCCTGTAATTATCATTCTGTAATTTATTTGACCTCCTGGGTCAAAGAAAATAGCCAATGGTTCTTCAAAGACAGTAGTCAATGGCTCTTCAATTACTTTCACCAGCTCCTTGAGTATCAAGGATGAATCTCATCAGGCCTTGCAAATTTGAAAACATCTAGTTTATTTTAATAATCCCTAACTTGTTCTTTCCCTTCTCCAAGGTGAGTACTTAATACCTTGTCCTTGATGCTAATTGTGTTTGCCATTTGACAATTGACCTTTTTTGTCAAAACTGAAGTAAAGAAAATTCATTAAACACCTCAGCCTTCTTCCCATTGTCAATGATTAGCTTCCCCTCCTTCAGAAGGGGAAGCTACATTTTCCTTGGTGTCCCTCCTACTGTTAACCTTTAAAAATGCTTTTTGTGTCCTTGGCTAGCTGTATCTCAGTTTGTGCATTGGTCTTTCTCAGTTTGGTTTTATATGCTATACTGTACTCTTACGTTCATCCTTGGTAATAAGAAAAACCTTGGGAACATTTTGTTCAAATGACTGTGAAATGTGGTCTACCAGTGTATCTTATAAGGCATGCCGAATTTCCATTGCAGAGTCAAACTTTAAACCAGAAAGGTCTCTTAATTTTAAAATATTAGAACTGAGGCCTTGGTAAAATAATAGTTACATTTTCACAGCTATGTATGTGATAACAAAGCAGCATTGCATCTTCACAACACAACAGTAGTGCTTTTGGGCATACAAACATGCCACAACACTCTGGAAGAAAATAGGTAGGGACCTACCTGAATTGCAGCAGAAGTTCACAATGCAGTGGTGTATTTAATTTTTCTTTTTTCACCGCATGCCCCCCTCCCACTGAGTGGTTGAGAGGCAAAAGCCTCTCATTAATTGACTGTTGGCCACCCAACTGCTTTTTAATGGTCTTCATGTTCCATTAATCAAGTTATCCTTTCATCTGCAATTTTAGTGTTGGTTAGCCATTCCTGATGACATCCCTCTTGTTTCACAGCCCTGCAGATCCTTCTTCGTCCTAGCTAAAAACCTTAACTCAGGTGAACATTAACTCAAGTGTGGAAATGACTGACAGTGAAGTGTTGGATGCACTGTCAAGATGCTCAAAAATGGTAATTTTGTTTTACGATTCTGAAAAAGAGATGTACGCTCTAATAACTACAAGACTAACAAAACAATATCTTTTGAGTACTTTGCCTTGTTAGCTGTGTTTTTCAACCTTTAAATCTACAAACAAGTGCACCATCCAATAAAGTCATATTTATTTTTTTCTTTGATCTCAAATTGAATACTATAACCCTAGGCCCCTAGCATATTGTAAAGCTTCTAGTTTCTTTTCACCTGGAGAAAAAAAAAAAGTGTTGCGTTATATGTAGGCAACTTTCTTTGGGTAGATGCAATAATCTTTTATTAGACCAACTGAGTAGTTGAAACGACATTCTTTGCAAGCTTTTGGGCACAAGTGCCCCCCTTCAGGCATAGGGAGACTCTGCTGCTGTTCTGAGATATATGTGATACAGTATTGCAACTAGTGTGATTTTTGGCATCGTTCTTAAAGCCTACGCTTCAGGAATGTGAAAACCTTAGCTTTTATAGATGTATAGATGTTAGGGACTGGAAGGTATGTTACAAGATCACTGGGTCCAGCTCCCCTGCATTTGGGCAGGAAACACTACTGGGCTCAGGGAACACTAGCAGGGTGGGCATCAAGATATCCTCATGGTAAAATTGGAAAAACGTGGCCTCAATTACTTTACGGTCCAGTGGCTAAGTAACTGGCTCTGAGGTAGGACCTAGAGAGTATTAATAGACAGAACTGAGTCAACATGATTCCTGTCCCCTCAACACTTTCCTGCCTCTTGTCTCCTCTCCTGTCCTCTCACAGTCAGCAAGGAGACAGACTTTATATATATAAAAGAAAGAGCTAAGTTTTTTTTCACATTCCTGAAGCATCGACTTTAAGAACAAAGTCATTCTTGGTGAAGCCACAGCTGGACCACTGCATCCAATTCTGGGCCCCACAATTTAGGAAGGACTTGGAGAAGCTTGAAAGAGTCCAGAGGAGAGCCATGTGCATGGTTAGCGGTCAAGAGGGTAGGCCTTATGAGGAGAGGCTGAGAGGCATGGGACTCTTCAGCCTGGAGAAGCAAAGGCTCAGGGGTGACTTGGTGGCAGTCTATAAGTATATATGTAGTGTGCATCAGGAATTGGGAAAACATCTGTTCACCAGAGCGGCCCATGGGATGACAAGGTCTAACAGTCACAAACTGCTGGAAGATTGTTTTAGCCTAGACATAAGAAAAAACTTCTTTATCATCCAAGTCTCCAGAGTCTGGAATAGACTCCCCCCAGCAGGGGTGCAAGCACTAACTCTGGATACCTTTAAGAAACACTTGGATGCTTATCTTGCTGGGGTGATTTGACCCAGGCTGACTTCCTGCCCCTGGGGCAAGGGGCTGGACCCAATGATCTCGCCAAGTCCCTTCCAGCCCTAACATCTATGAAACAATGCCAAAAAATCATAATAGTTGGCACTACTGGTGATACTGCACCCACCCACCTGCACCCTTTTTTTTAGGCCCTAGATCCCTTTTTTTTTAAATTAAGTTTTCCACATTCCAAGCGAAATGAGCTGAAACAAATTCAAATCCAAGAGCCAGTCCAGAACCATAAGTGGCCCTACTACCGGCAAACATCCCCCACCCCCATCTGGGGCTTCAGACTTTTCCAAAACCTCTGGTGGGCATCCTACTTGCAGGCCTAGGCCTGTAGGCTTGGGTTCAGATGCCCCCGAGTTTTGATTGCCCTTAGCCCATAAGTTCCCAGGGGCAAGCCAGGGAGGAGTCTCCCATTTCTGTAAAGCAGGCTTAAAGCCAAGACCTTTCCACTCCAGCAGCTCCGTGGGAGGTTTACTATACATTACCTTGGCAGGTACTATCCCTGTGCCAGGACAGCGGTCTTCCCGGTGCGACTAGGAGGACCGCCTCCGTGGTCATGGCAATTCCCTTGCCAGGTAAGCATGGACTACGCTGGATCTGAGCCCACAAGCCAGTCCCCATCCCTTTGCAAACCAGCAGGCTTCTTCAGCTCCACTTGGCCTCTCACTTTCCCAGGCACAAGCAGTCAGTGGCTTGATGCTGTCAGTGCACTGGGGGGATTTCAACTCTCCTGGCCAGATTAAAGCCCCCTTCACCTCCCTTTCCTCTTCCTCCTCCTCCTCCCATCTGGATTGAGCAGCCTCCATCTTGGCCGACTCTCTAGCCCGGCTGTTTACCTCTCTATGCTCCCCCTCTCCCTCCTCCCCCCTCGTCATTGTCTGTAATAGACGACGCAGTAGCGAGCAGCAACGTGCAGCAGCAGCGGCGGCGGCGGCAGCAGCTCTTTCTCTTTATAAGCCCCGCTGTATTGCCCGGATGTGAATGGATTACAATGTATCTTTCAGGGAAACATATTATTATCAATGTCTCCATGGGGGAGTCGATGAGGAGGAGGAGAGATCTATAAACTTGGAGCAAGTTTAAGACTTTTTTTTTTAAAGAAGGACAGAGGGGGGGAAAAAAAAATCCCACCACCACCACCACGATTTTTCAGTAGTTTATTAACAGAAGCATGTGTTTATAAAAAACAATAGAGGGAAAAGTTGTTGGATCTTTTAAAACAATTTTTTTCCCTTTTTTTTGTTTTTGTTTTGTTTTTTACTTCCCCTGCCGGCTTTTATTTTTGTTCTGTTTGGGTGGGGGATTTTATGGCAGTTATTTTACGGTGGATCATCCAAAAAAGCCAAACAAAGCCAGGTGTAGAGTTGTGTGGAATAACCCTGGAACAGGACTGAGATCCAGTTCAAAGTACTTTTTTTTTTTTCCTTTTTTTCCCCTTTTTGTTTTTTTTTGGTGTGTGTTTTTGGGGGTGAAACACATGTGAAACAATAAAGCACTTTTGAAGAAGATTTCTCTCTCTCTTCTTAAAAAAAAAAAAGTCTCTTTTTCCTTGGAATATTGTGAACATATTTGTGGCCATTTAAGGTAAAGTTACAATTTGCTGTTAGAGTAACTTGTGTGCTTTTCTTTTATGATGATTGTTGTTGATGCTGATCCCAGTGTGTTATTTTTTTTTGAAAGAGCTACAACTTACTGGCTGTGGCAATGCAAAGTGGACTTGCACCGTGTGTGTGTCGAGATGCACACACCTATGGAGGGTGCATCTCTGCATACAGACACAGTGCAACTACCTGGATGGGCTAGAATAACATCTTGTGCAAACCAGAAGTGCAAGGGGGTTATAATAAGAGCTTGTGCAAGCGAGAAGTGGAATGAACTTGCTGCTTGATTTCCTGCTAGAAATGAAGTCAACCCGTAGGCATCTTTTTAATTTTTTAAATTTTTATTTTTTGTGAATAGCTGGGGCCTGCAGTCGCAAAATTGGAAATAAAAGTCTGACCTGCTTCAGGGGCTGAGTGGGAGCGGGTGTGTGCGTGTGGGAGGGGGGACCTGGCATCGTCCCCAGCAACTTCAGTGCAAAGCCAGGGACAAGGTGGCTAGTGCAAAGTTTGCAGCAATGCTCTCTGGCCGGGGGAAGCCTGGGCTCTGAAATGTAGCGCTAGAGCAAGAGGGGGGGGGGAAAATCACAAACAAACCAAAACAGAAAACGAAAAAAGAAGAAGCAAAGGTGGGGGGAGAAGCCTCCACCCGTGAACTGGATAATACGAGTGGGGGGAAATATTGTTCCTCTTGGCAAAGTCTTTGCATCACGTGCATTTGCAGCCTCGTATAAACTTGCTTTGCCGTGTGTGTGTGCGTGTGTGTGTGTGCGCGTGTGTGTGTGTGCGCGCGCGAGCGGACGAAATGTAAAGTATAATCCATCCCCAAAGTGCTCCGAAGTGGGAGGCAGGCGGCAGTCCCGGCCCCGGCTCCCGAGCCGCCCGTCGGCAGCCCCGCCCCCGGCTCCCGAGCCGCCCGTGCTGCAGGAAAATGAGGCGCCGGGCTGCGGGGTGCTGCGGGGAGCGAGCCGCCGCCGGGTCCCCCGTGCTTTGCTGAACTTGCAGCCCGGCTCGTTTTGGTTTGTTTGTGGCTTTTTCTTCCTGCCTCCTTCCCTCCCTCCCTCCCTCCCTCCGGCCGGCTCCGTCGGTGGGCATGGTGGAGGTAAGCTCGGCTCGGCTCGGCTCGGACAGGACTTGCCTGGCTCCACACGCACCCCCACCCCCAATGGGGGGCTGCCAGCTCGAGAGATCCCCCCCTTCCCTTCCTCCTCCCCCACTTCAAAGGAACTGATGACTTAGCCGAGGCCTGGGCTTGCTTTTTTTTATTATTATTATTTTGAATTCATTTTTGCAACCCGCCTGTCTTGCAGGGATCGGGGCTTTGGGAGAATTGGCAAAGCCTGATTTGTCTCCCCCTTCCCCCCCAGCTCCGACGTCCCCTTGCACCGCACTCTGCAGCCTCGGGGTGTCTTCGCCCGCTCCCGTGCATGGCAGGAGGGGAAGGAGAAGGGGGGAGGAAAAAAAGTTGGTAGTTTCTTCTCTGGGCTTCTCATTCATTCTTTGCTGAACCTCCTGTTGCATAAATGATGCGCTGAGAGCGTGGCTCTCTCTCTCTCTCTCTCTCTCTCTCTCTTTCCCCCCCACCCCCCTTCTCTCCTTCGGATTTGGGTTGAGAGTGGATGTGACCGGGTTTCCATCGTCTCTTTGGAAATACAATATCGCTTTTTTTGTTGTTGTTTTTGCTGCCCCTC
>NW_005841915.1:2940207-2965862 GCF_000455745.1 Alligator sinensis | reverse complement strand
CCTCCCCCCCGAAAAACAAATCCGATTGTGTTTCCTCTAAGGCTCGGGACTGGGTTTCTGATTGCGGTTATTTCCATGTTTCTAGGTTTGTGTGATTTTGCTAAAATGCATCACCAACAGCGAATGGCTGCCTTAGGGACGGACAAAGAACTGAGTGATTTACTGGATTTCAGTGCGGTAAGAAACAACGGTGGAAATTAACAACAGCTGTAAAAAAATAAAATACAAAAAATAAAATATCTTCTAGCTGATCTGTTAAACTACAACTAAAAAAAACCCAAACCCAAACCCAACAACAACAACAACAACAACAACAACAAAAAAGCAAAACCAAACTGTGATCCAAGTACAGTGGGTGATTTTTTTTTTTTTTAATATATATATATTTTTTAACCAGCAGCTAGACCCATGGTAAATATGGTCGCTAAAAGAAAAAAATAAACTGAACCAAAGCAAGAATCCTTTTATGATGATGATTTTATTATTAGTGTGTGTGCTGGGCGCTGCGATCTTGTTCAGAGCTCACTTTTTAATGTCTTGGATGCCTCCCATTGTTTTGACTTGCAAACCCAGCCATGCCCTGAAAAAATGATCGCTTCTCATCACTGGGGATTGCTGCTCCTCTCACTCTGACCGGTCAGCACTTACACTGGGCTCCAGTGTTGATGGCCTAGGAGCTAAGGAGTGACTTTTATCCTACTTTTCCTTCTCCCCTTGTTTAATCTTTTTTTTGGGGGGGGGTGGGGGGGGGGCATATGGGAAGTGTCCAGAGATCCACAGCTGTCTCAGTTGAAAGTTTTCACTGAAATCTCAAATGGCTTCTGCAGTCAGGAAATCTTTGCTGAGGACCCCCAGCTCCACGGTGCTTTAAAAAAAAAAAAGGTCTTTTTTGTCTCTTTGGGTTGTAGGCCAGTTTGGAGGCCAAACGTTAATCCGGACGTGTGCACTTGTCTGGTGTGATACCGCCCCCCCCATCCCTTTCCTTCCTCTCCCTTCATTCCCCTCCCTCCCCCCCCAATATGTCAGGAGTGCTCATTTCTTTCTTTATTTAAGCCCCAAATCAGTTTGGTGCAAGATGCATGCCTGTTTTTAAAGCCTAGCCCCCCCCCAGCCCACAATCCAAATAACCTTGTCAATGAGGCGATTTCAGTCTTTTGCTGCTGCTGCTGCTCAAGACTTTCCTGTGGAGAAATGGCTTTGGGAAGTTTGGCCAGGAAACCTCGCCTGAGGCAGCTTTGCAGCCCCCTCTTTGCTTGTTGCACTTTTTCCATTTGTTCCTTCGCTTTTTGCAGGCTCTGACTCAGGGAAGGTGCGTATTATCCACTAGACACGTCGAAGAAGAGGGAAACCAATTAGGGTCGAAATAAATGCTGGAGAGAGAGAGAGAAAGAGTGAGTGAGAGAGAGAGAGAGAGAGAGAGAGAGAGGGAGTGAGAGAGAGAGAGAGAGAGAGAGTCTTGCTTCAAATTGCTCTCATGTTAGAGACGAAATGAGAATTTAGGGCAGGTGGCACTTTGCATTATTATTATTTGGGTTCACATATGACGGGCAAATCCTAAAACGGGATGGAAATGGACATTGCTACATTTATGGCCAAGGTTTCAACAACAAAACTTTTTTCCTCGCCTTTGTCAAACAGGAGAGTTCGAAAGGGGGGACTGGATCCTCACTCCTAAGTTTTGCTAACCTTGCTGGGGACTGTGATTTTTTTTTTTTTTTCTCCCAAAATATTTGGGAAGCTAATATTGTTTGGGAAGCTAATGAGCCTCAGAAAAACACTGGTGATGAGGGGTGAGAGTTGGGGGTGCAAGAAATGCTGTACCATTTTCAGGTCTGAGATGGATGATGTTTCATATTAAACAAACTGTTAATGTAGTTGGTAGCGAATGTGGAAGGAACTTGTGACTAAGTGAGCACACAAATCTATTTTCCAGCAGTAATGTCTTTTTGTTTCTTTTAGATGTTTTCACCTCCTGTGAGCAGTGGGAAAAATGGACCAACTTCTTTGGCAAGTGGACATTTTACTGGCTCAAGTATGTAATTTTTTTGCTCATCATGCAGTTTAAATGTTCTTAGTTATTTATCAGCAGGCATTACGTTTGTTTTAGTTGTGCTAATCTATTTTTAGGGAGCAGATTCATTGAGATTTGCGCAGAATTATTTCTAAGCGCTGGGTATTATTATTGTCATTATTTCCACAAATCTGGAACATTTTCAAAATATAGTCACATATTTATTATTGTAAATCATTTTAAAATCCTCCCAATGTACTAATTGCTCAGAGGTAGTTAGTTTAAATCACATTCTGAAAAATCAAACATGAGAGGTTTTGAATTCAAAATTCAAGTCTTTGTCTATGAGGATCGAAAGACCAAGCAGCTAATGTAAGAACTAGTTTGTGTGGAGGAATTAAGGGTCTTTTATTTCTTTTTCCTTCATTACATTTAAATAGGCAACCCCTCTTATTTTAGAGAATAGCGTCCGATATTTTTGATTAACTCGAAAAATTAAAGCTTTGCATTTTATTTTACAACAATAATACTTTATCCTCTCCTCAAAATGTTAGTGGTTTTGAAGAGTTCTCTAACATTAACATAGTGGGGTTTTTTGTTGTTTGTTCCTTTTAAAAATATAGCTCCAGTTGTAGTGTATGGGTAACTTCTGCTTTTCATAAAAATAGGATCCTTGTTTGGTGACAAAAAAATATCATTTTTTTTGCAATACAGCATATGTGTACAATCATTGTCTGCCAACTGGAGAAGAGTTTTATATAGGAAATTTTTATATGCCTCAGAAATTACAAGTAAAACTAGAGAGACTTACGCATTTGACACATCTTTATTAACTTCAGTTAAGAGGATTCCCTACATTGCTGGATGTAGTGTTTTGGACATGTCACAGATAGATCTACAGTTAAAGAGTTACATTGTTTTTAAAGTACTGGCAATTGCACATAAAAACACACTGTACATAGCACTGTTAGATACAGAGTACTCTAAATTGGATGGCAAATTTGGACAAGTCTTTATTGCAAACTGCTAGTGGATATCTAGATATAAACACACCATTACATATGGTTTCATGTTTGGTGTTTTCAGTTTGTATTCAATTAAAGGAACCTTTTTATGCATTCCGTATAATCACAATTTATTAAATACACTGATATGTTAATTAATTTCATTTCTAAAGAAAGACTTACTTATTATTAATTTGAAGGTAATCTATTATACACTATCTACATGTCACATTAGGTGCTACCTATAGTTATTTAACTTAAATTTTACACTTTTTCTGATTTATATTTAGATTTTTAAAATGATAGAGATGTTTGCTTTATCATAAATAAGCTTGTATTTTGAATGTAGTGATGGGGGGGGGGGGGGGGGAATTTACTGAATTATTTGAATACTTTCCAATCCTAGCTTGCCTCATTTTTTATATATATATATTTTATAATTATGTTGTAAAAATGTAATAGCTGGTATTACTGAATATATAATATTCAATATATTTGTTTTCATTGGGAAGAAATGTAAAGTATTTGTGCCAGAGAAATCAATTTGTCATGCTTATATACAATCAATGCAGCAACTAATTGTTGATCTAGCAGCATTTAACTAGATGGTTTTATTTAAGAAATTTATCTTAAGCTTCAGCTTTGAAAGCAGTTTGATCAGAAATGACAAACATTAACAAGTGTATAAATTTAGTGAAATTAAGTGTATTATATTGTTTATGTTATTTCTAAAATGGAAACTGTAGAAATAACTTGGGTGCCTCATTTTTGACATGCAAATGATGTCATGAATTGAAGGAAGTTAGTAATAATAAGATGAATTGAAATTTAGGCAGAATTTCACAATCTCTGGTGAAATGCGTGTGCTTAAATATACCACTATGTGCTCTTAGAATATAGAACTACCCTGCTTGATGCATAGAGATCCATACTGACAGTGATGTGCAGAATAATATATACTATTTTTGAGGTAAATAGCTTGCAGTTTTCAAAATCAATATCTGCTCTTTGGTTATTAGATACTGGGTTTCAAAATGAACGTTCAGTAGTTGCAAAAAAGTTGTCAAAAATCCACACACGAAACTGGAACTAAATTATGAATGTAGATATGTGGCCTCAAGATATAGCTGTATGAAGAAAAAAGTATAGCTATTGTGTTCCTGTTAGTTATTTAGCTCAATATAGCAACCTTATGTTTGGGTCGCATTGCTGGAGTTAGCCTGGTTTTCAGAATTTCAGATTTTGCATGATATTCTTTGGGAAACTGCTGCAAGGTATGTTTTAGATTAAATGAATATGCAGCAGCATTAAAATAGTGTTCTTAGTAATTCAAGAATACAGTTTATTGTCCCAGTTATATATTGATAAAGCACTTGTTTAGCTGTCCAAATTTTAGTTAGATGAACTGACACCGATATGTAGCCTGCTTTTCTACTGGGCAGATGCACTTTAAAAAGTTTGACTATACAAATGTGTCATTCCTCTTTCAAAATTGATATTTATTGTGCTGAAGGGGCACGCGTGCCATTCCCCTATATTGCCTTGAAACTTCTGGTTTAAAATAGACCCCACAGTAGATTAATCCCCATGCAGTGAGATGAAGTCAGCTATATTTTGCAAGGTGTGGTAGCTTTTTATGCTTAAAGTCCTCTAATAATACTTTACTCATTTAATAAATGATGCTAAGTTGTGATTTGTAATGTGCGAATGGAGATAAAGTGCAGCCATATTTCCTTTAATCTTTAATTTCACAAAGATGGCCTCTTACCACCTTAAGAAATAGTGAGGCTGCAAGGGAGAAAGGAATGTAACCTGAGCCACAGCCCTGACATTCCCATGGAGCATTTTTCACATGAAAGGCTTTTGTCAACCCAGTAAAGGACCAGCAGTTTTTGTTTGATGTTTGCAGGTGTTCAGCAGAGAGCACTAAAACAATTCAGCTATGCTGGTTTAGAGGCTCTGTGACCTTAACAGAGGGAATTGGTGAGGACTGGAATTATTTTTGAGAAAACTTCCTTAGAGTTATTTCAATACACATATTGATTTTGTAAAGTGATTTAGTACTGCTAGCCAGGCTAAGAAATATGTGTCCATTTGAATCAAGCTTTGTTAGTTTTTAGGAAAAATTGCCAAAATAACAAATCCTATTTTCCCAGACGTTATAATATTTTCTGAATATTGGACTTGCCTTGCATTTACCTTAGCTTTCCACAATA
The DNA here is from genome assembly GCF_000455745.1 of Alligator sinensis. Taxonomy (NCBI): domain Eukaryota; kingdom Metazoa; phylum Chordata; order Crocodylia; family Alligatoridae; genus Alligator; species Alligator sinensis. The sequence continues at coordinate 2,960,631 of NW_005841915.1, read as the reverse complement.
TAAATTTGTAGTCTGTAGTACATACGGACCATAATACAATAAGGGAAAGATAATAAGAGATTGGACTAGATTTTAAGAATAGATTTTCAAGCAGATGTATGATACTACTGGTAGTTAAAGAACTTGCTAGGTCTATTATGTTGGTCACATCTGGTACACTTTAGATTTCCAACTATTATATAGTGTTTTTGAAATTCCTCCTCTCCCCAGTTGCATTGAATTTTGGCTGCTTCTTCTGCAAGTATTTAATTTTACCTAAGTTTTCAAGCATCTGTTAAGGATTGCCCACAGTATGAGTGTTCAAATATTGTGTGGGTGAGTGCAGCAGAGAAACAACTGAATCCTTATCACTGGCCATTCCTATTGAGTAAAAGATGTTTGTTAGCATAAACACCACTGAATATAAGTCTGTCAGTTAAGGATTTAAAAGTTTCCTTATAATTGTGCCATTTGGTTTGATTAAGGCTTGTCCTGCATTAGAAAAAATGGTGATAAAATATCTTCGAACTAGAAAGCCACGTATACACTTTGAATTTGAAGGCCTTTTTAACTTTGACTTGTAGGTAAACTGTAGCAAAATGTGAAGGGATTTAAGGTCATCCTTTCAGCCTGGGCTACTGGGAAAAACAAAACATATTTTTCCATTACTAGTCGATCACCAGGAAAAAAAATTATGCAAAATACAATATTTATCATGAAAATGTTTTTCGTAGCCTCTGAATGTGGTGCCATCTCACTAGACATGCACCGCTTCCCTGAGTGTCAACAGGAGTATAAATGTATGTGTGCGTGCGTGTGTGGGGGGTGAGAATAAACCCTTAGGCAGAAGAGATTTTTTTGAGGGATATAATTTCTCTTTCTGGTTTTTAAATTAAAATTGCTGTTCAGAAGAAAAATGTAAAATATGATACAGAGGATTAACATAGTTTTATTGGCGTAAAAGTGGCATTGATACATGATTATCCATTGCGGTTACATACATGCCCTGAAATACTTGCTAGTGTCATTCAAATTCTTCATGGTTAAAGGGTCATGTCTTGTAAGAAACCCCACACCCCAAAAGCTGATATAATGTAGGTGTTGGCTATATGTTGTGCCATGTTTATTATCTTGACACGTGATATTCTGCCATTTCAATGAGCGGGTGCACAAAAAGGCATAGCAGCTATGCAAATTGCACCCTACCCTCAAATTGATTAGCCTGCCAGTCTTTACCACTGCCAACCTGTACTTTGTAAGGTTTTCCTCTTGTCTTGCCGTTTGTGAATCCTGGTGGATTTAGCTTCACAAATATACAAGAGTAACTCATTTCATATTTTTATCCCTAATGTTATGTCATTATGATTTAAGAGAAAAAGAATGGTAGTTACCTCTCAACCTTCCAGCTATGTTTAGTTATAGAGAGCTCGAGCCTCCTCCTAATAGCGTCCATGGCAATTCTCCTGTTGACAACAGTGGAGGCAGAATGAGGCCCATACTGTGGAATTTGAATTGGCCCCGAGATACCATACCGCATGCTTAGAAAAGCTAAATATTTTGATTAAAACAAGATAGATTAGTACTGAGAATGTAGCTTATTCAAAAGGACAATGTGAATTTTATTGTATAAAGGACCTTCCAAAGAAACTGCCATCTACAGGTAGTTCACTGTATCTTAGAATTATAGATTAGGATCTTAGTCATTTTAAGAGAGGAAATGCAAACCCCTCTTAATTTCTGATTTCAATAGATGTCAGTGATAAACTGTAGTTTTGTAAGATGATAGATAGTTTAGGTAACAGTTTACACAAACTTTTGGTAGAACACAGTAAACAATTTTTGTATTTGGAGTTGGAAAAATACACGCATGCCTTGTTTGCTACTACAGAGTGTTTGTATTGGTATAAATGTGTTGCTTTATCATAATCATTGCTAAGACTCGTGGATATGCTTTGTAGTTCTAAGACATACATTTTTACTACATGAGGGACTGAAAATGTGTCTGGGGCTCAATTTAGCCAAATGTAACTTTGAAAGAGGCCTTTACAATCGACCTAGGAGTCTCTGAGTCAAATTTAGCCATGGGTGTGAGTTACCTATAAAATAGTGGTATATGTCAAATTGGTAGAGTCAGCTTTGATTTGGAAGTGTGTCTGTGTTCCACATCCACATCACTTGCATACCAAAGGGTACAGTAAGAAAGGTGTAATAGGACTGTGTGGGATTCAATAAATTTCACCTAATTTGATCCATGTCCGTATCACCCCTCGGGTTCTGGGAACCAAATTCATATTCGATCTTGTCAGAGGTGACTGCAGCTCCCAGCGACTGCATTCTCAGAGAGCACTAAATGGGCATAAACGATCATTGCATTGGACACCTACTGAACACCAAATCATGAAGGTTTCACTGTTCGTAATGCCCTTTTTTCTGGTTATCTTGCATCTACTGAGTAATTTGCTTCATCATTTATGCAGTGATTAAATCTGGAGCCCCATTTTTTATATTGACTCTAGCAGGTAAAATATTTTAAACAAATACGCTTTGGGATCTAAAGACTGTTGTGAATGCAATGTTTAACATTTTTTGACAACATCAGCAAATTATCTTTACCATGCTCTTGTAATGAGGAAATCACTTAAATAACAGATGAACAACTAAGTCACATAAACATATATAATAGAACTATGTAATGAAAGTTTGTGCTGTTAATTGCTTGAATCTCTCTTAAATGCACAGAATCATAGAGCACTAAAAGCTGTCATATAAACAGTTTTGTTTTGAGCTTAAAATTATTCCTTTTTTCTTTCATCTGCTATGATAAACAAAGCCATTTTGTAAGCTTTACAGATCAAACATTTACTTCTAATGGTAAACTACATTTTCTGTCTGGAAATTTGTGACTTAGAAAGGCCTCAAAAAGAGTAGAGTCCTGGTGGCCCCAGGCCTGTGGTTTTCAATGTTTGATATTATGATGCTATTTAGATCATTTTCCATAAGGCAAGATAACAGATCTGCAATTGCTTAATGAGGAACAGTGTGCGTGTTTGCAATGGTCTGCATTTTAAAGATCGTTTACCAAAATGGTTTCAGATAAACATTATCAGGGTGGTGGACAGAGCTGTATCAAAGGGATAGAAATGAAATCTGTCAAAAAGTGAAAATTCTTTTTATGTTAGAGGAAGTATCTCAAGTGACCTACTAACTTGTTTGGATCCCTGAGGAACTAGTGGAGCCAAATCCCATAGTTCTCACTCAGACAGCCCTCTTAATTGAAATTAGTCGGGTAGTATAGGTTTTATGTTTGGTCCTTAGAGGGAAGAACCAGGTTAATTTGGGAATAGTTTGCAGGCCCTATTTTAAATATATAGCAGCAAATTATATTTTACTGCATATGCTATGAGCAGATATAGATGATTACCCTTGTTAGTCTGAAGTCAGGCCAAAGGCAGGTTGGAGATGCACCTTATAGACTAACTAAATCAGTTTGTCTATAAGGTGCATCTCTACCCTGCCTTCTACATATACTGTGTTTCTTCTCCCTAGCCTCTGTCTGTACCTCTATTAATCTTCAATCTATAACATGGTCAGGACAGGAATGCTGCGATTTTTCTGCCATGGAAGACGCCAAGTGCACTGTGGGAAATAAATAACTATAACAATAATTGAAAGAGATCACTTAGATCATTCAGTCAGGCCCTGTCTATTCCGGACTCTGTATCCCCACAGGAAACCAAATTTAGGAGTCTGATTTTAAAAATGGAATCAGAATTTTAAAAGTAACTACCAGAATTGTGTTTCTGTGTTTGTGCAGCTTAAATCTGCTTAATTCTGCTTAAAAGCCAAACGACATGATGAAATGATATTTTGAAGGGTCTTTAATGCATGGTATAGTTGAGAAGCACGATTCACCTCCCAGGATCTGATCTGCATGCCCAAGACTGATTGTCATACAAAAAACTAGAACTCTTGGTTCCAAAATGATGCCATTTTCCAGTTGGTCTAACAAAAGGTAAGAAAACTGACAATTTTTCTTGCCATTTTCCAGTTGGTCTAATACAAGGTATCATTTTGGAACCAAGAGTTCTAGTTTTTTGTATGTCTTTTTTGTCTCAGACCAACACGGCTACCAAGTACACCCCTGAAGACTGATTGTAACATTTAAACATGCCATTTTGGGATTTGTGCCTGTATTTTATCAGTTGTCCTTTGAATACTGGATCTCCATATGTCTTATTTGTTCTCAGTGAGAGCTTTCACCTACCAAGTCAGTGGTGCAGTGGCAGGAGTGGCTGAATTTTTAGAGATTTTTCTTAACATTGTGTAAGACTATTATGTATTTCTTTTTTCTTAACGAACTTGCAAAAATAGAAAAAAGTGGTGGGAAGGGACAGCATGTTTACTTTCTTAACAAAAGTAAATAAAAGCACAGTTAATCAGCATATCAAACAACCAGGTGTGTTGAAAAATCCTGTTATCTTGGAGGATTTCAGAGCTGTGAAAAGGTATTTTATTTAAAGGTGCAGTAACACTATTGTTCCTATGAATGCTTTTGTGTTTCTTCCTGACAGTTACCATTTAATGAATGACTTTCAAGACTACCATTGGTGGTAATGACAATATGTAGTTTATTAACTGCAGTCTATTGTTGGCTGTGCCCTGTATTGATCTATTTTGGAAATAGCACTTCACACACGCTGCCGTATTTGTAGAGTACTTTTGTGGAATTTGTCTTATCCTCTAGACTTGCGCTCTTTTGCTTTTTTCAGGGTTTATTTTTTTTAATAGTGATTTGTCTTTGACTTGGTGGAAAGGCTTCGAGGTTAAAATAATGTGTGAGACACTTCTGTGGTGCCTTCCACATAGATACTTCGATGTGTTTGAAAAATGAAAGAGGAGTTATTAGTCACAGAATTTAAATATTCAATAAAAGCCTCAGCCTTCTGTCATTGTAGCCAACTTCACATCTCTGACTGCAATGGGAGTTGGTTTTGGCTTTAATTTCCTTTTTTTTTCAGATTCATTTTTAAGACAGAAGTGTGTCTTGCAGATCTTAGTCAAGTAACCACTGTCACTGCCATCATTGGGAGCAGTTATGTCAGTGAGACTTTATTAGAGTAACAGCCCAATGTCGAGCCCTGCATGCTTTTACTAATACATGCATATAAATACGTATTGTTATTTATCAGACTGATAAAGTGAGAGTCTGCCATACTACAGAGGAATTTGTAGTCCAGGGGGAGGTGGTGCTTAGGGTGGCTCTAGGCTACTTTTGAACGCTACTTTTTGGAATTGCTGATGTGGCTGAATCACTTCTAGCATGGGCTTTCAAAATTGTGGCCATCTGCCATGGGCTGTCTGCATGCAGCCACACGTGGAATTTCTGTAGCACTATGTGCTGCGATTCCACCAGTTCCTGCCCTTGACACAACCCTTCCATCCTCTTCTGCTTCCTTACTTTACCACAGTGCTTCCCAAAATTTTTCCTCGGCATGACCCCATGTCTTCAGCATGGCTCCTCACTCCTGACCCACAGCCCCGCCACCCCGTCCGCTGATGTTGCGATCCCATTTGGGGTTGCGACTCACAATTTGGGAACCGCTGCTTTACTAGTTACGCTGCTTTTTGCAAAATGATCCTCTAAACTAGTGGTTGTCCACCTTGTTAGGCTCAATTCATCTCTTGTTAGGCTTAAGGCACCCTTCACTCGACCACAGGCACCCCTTGGAAAATATTAGCTCTTAGTTTTCATTCATTTGTTGACTGCAGAAAAAGAAATAGAGCAATTCTTCGGTTGCAAAGAACTCAGACCTCAACAGATCAGAATGTTTTTAATGCCAAGGATACCTGTTTGAAATCTCTGGTTTATCTTGGGCATCATGTTGCATGCCTAACACTGCTAGCATTGCATGGCACCCCATGGCATCCTTGAAAGGATCTCAAGGCACCCCAGGGTGCCACAGGTTGCTGGTTGAGAGTCACTGGTCTAAACACTGCATATATTTCTTCTTGGTTTCTGTGCTTGAGACTCCTTCTGGCTGAATGCTGGGCTTTACGAATCCCTTTACACTGTTCCAGCTCCCATGTAGGAAGAACTTATCGGGGATAAGAATCTTACCCACATATTTTAAGGCCATAAGGAACCATTATGGTTATTGCCTGGGTTGTCCTCTTGCACAAAAGAAGCCATAGTTTTTCTTCCAGTAATGCAGGAGCACTGAAACCAAAAACTCATGATTGAACTAGAAAAGAGGAGGCATGCCACAAATTAGCCCCACAGCCTCCCCGAGGGCTACTTCTAATCCCTTTTCCTTACCTGAAATGCTGCTCAGCGTTCTGGTTCTTACCCCATGCTCCCTGCCTGGTCTGATCCTCTGCTTTCTGCTCCCTGCCCTGTCTCACTGTTGTTTCTCCCCTGCCCAGTCTGCCGTATACCACATATACAGGTTGCCTGTGACGCTTGTGGTACCTATGCTGCAGATTAGCCTCCCCTGAACTAGAACATATTTAATCAGATACACCTCCTTTTAATATATAAAGGGCTAGGGATTCATGTCATTCTATTTTGTGAATACATAAAGCATAAGATCTAAGTTGGGCATTTTTCTATCTGAGTGCTGTTGCTTTTTTGCCCTGAGCATAGGATTCCTGAAATACCTTGTTCCTGAATTCTTGATATAAAATTGAAGGTTATCAGATTAATGCAGCACAATTCCATTTCTCCTCTGATCAGACAGTTTAAATATGGTCCACCTAGCTGATAAATAACCGTTATAATGGTTTTGTTTTATTAAAAATAACAAAGAACAATTCCTGATAGAATATCAAGACAGTAATTGAATCTCAGGGGTTCTGGTACTGTTCATAAAGCGTTTCAGTTGTTTTGTACTTTGTGACGTCAGCCAAAAGCTTGATTGAATTATATCCTTGTATTGTGGGAGCACCTGCCACTAGACTCAAGGTTTGGTCAGCATTTCCTTTACAAACCTTCTTTTTGAGAAGTCTGTAACTTGGCTCTGAGAATCTGAACTGGGCTCGGCATTGGCATATAAACTTTCAGCCCAAGAGTAAATTGTTCTGAAAATAAAAAAAAAACAAAACCCAAATGTTCATATAACATGGTTAGGGATGTACCAAAATTGTGATTTTTTTTTTTTTGATTTTTTTTTTGTGGAACATGCAAAATCATACGTTTTCCATGAAAAAAAGAGCCCTACAAAAAAGTGGGGAAAAGTGGTGCTCTGTGTTAAAATAAAAGGCTTTTTCTTTTTCATTTTTTTTTTTTTTAAATCCTAGGCCCTCTGTCTAGCTGCTGATTGGGTGAGAGCTGCCCTTATACAGGCTTTTATCCCTGCAGCCCGGACAGACCAGGACAGGCCCGGCCCTGCTTTTTTTTTCCGCAGCCACAGCCGCCTGCTTGGCTGGGCTTATCCCACAGTGGGTGGGGGAGATGGGACTGGGGGCAGCAGAGCTGGGGTGGGACGGGAGAATGGCTAGGCTGTGGTGGAGGAGTGGGGCTGGGCTGGGGGGAGCAGAGCCAGGGCAGGGTGGTGGGGAGAGTGGGACCCACCTGGGATAAGGGGGGGTCAGCGAGGTGGCAGTGGCCTGTCCTTGTGCTCATGCAGGGCCGGGGAGGGCCAGGCGGGCAGCGTGGCCTGGCTGGGGGGCAGTAGGGCAGTGGCAGCCTGCACCCATGCAGGGCCAGAGGGGGTTTATTTTCCACCCCCCGTGCAGGCCAGGACTGGGTGGAGAGTGAATCAGGCCAGGGGACAGTGAGGCGGTGGCAGCCCATGTGTCGTCTGAGCGCCCCAGCCAGTCGGAGGCATGGGGGGTGCCCGCAGTCTTCCCATGAAATTGGAGGCTGTCGGAGGCCGTGGTGAGCCTGTGAAATTTGGCCCCGGGCGCCACGATTTTAGTACATCCCTCAACAGTGTTTCAATGCCATGACTTTCCGTCTTGCAAAGAGCTGATCCTGTATTTCTTACTTAGTCAAGGCTCCTGTTTGAAGCCAATGTGTGTTTTGATGGAGAAAGACCTCTAGGTGCTGGCTCTTATTGGAATGGAGCTTCAAAAAAGGAAGCTATCTTAAAATGCTGAAAATAAAGACATTCAGAGATAAGGCAGAGAAATACCAAATCTCTGTAAGTGCCTCCAAGCTGTTTGTCTTAACTTATATAATACTGAATATAGTTTGGGAGTAACTGTGTATGTTGGATGCTTTCTAGGAACCCTGTCTGCCATATCATGGGTCTTCACCTGTGAAGTGATTCGCTCTATGGCAGCTTTCAGGCTGTCTTGTTTTCTCTCTAAACCCCCACCATGCAATGTTCATTTCTTGCCCCATCTGAATACAGGGGTCTCATTTCTTTTCAGGAATCTCAAAAGATTAAACAAAGTGTTCAGTATTTCCTACCTGGTGTATGTGAAGCCTGGAGAGTGGATCTAGAATACATGGGAGGGAACACAGCAAGCTGGTAGCATCTGCAGTGATGCTGCTTTGAATGGGGGTCTATGTTAGCATCCGACAGAGGTGGTTACATTTAGAAGAGAAATTGTGTTTGTTACTTTTGCAAAATGGGGTTCAGAAAAAAAGGAGGTTCTGTCCTCAGGTGCACATTTGTGAATTCAGTGGCCCTAAATTTCTTCACTTTTAGAGTTTAAGTTAGAACCTTAATAATCCATAAATATAATTGTTGTGATTTAATTGTGCTCTGTGGATTAATTCTGTATGTTTGTTTTCTTCTCTGGCCATTTCTAATGGCTTTTTAATCATGTAAAGTATTATATGATGTATGAACTGTATAGTTTAGTCAACTCTGTGATTCAGAGACATCAGCCTATCCAAACCCCCAGTAATCTCCCAACTCTTTGAAAATTAAATATTTTAGAAATCTAAGATTAACATTTAAAGACTGACCCGTCTGTTAATTTGAGGGGTTCTTCTTTTGAGATAAGACTAGCCTGAAATTTTAAGTAAACGCAGCTAGAAAATGGCAAGCATCTGCTTTTGTGTGAGTTCAATGGGAGGTTTGCATTTGAAAGAATGATACTGACTTTCTCCTGTTTATTATTACAGAAGTGCCTTAGAGCCTGAGTCATAGAGCAGGACCCTACAGTGCTAGAGTGTAAGCTCGCCAGGCCAGAGACTGTCACCCTACTTTTATATAGTGCCTAATACCACGTGGCCTCTGAACGCGGGTGCTTCATGATCCTGGTGGTCTGAGACTTGGTGAATAACAGTTCCCTTTTCACTTTATCCACACTCTCATGTCTTTAAAGACCTCTCTCATATCTCCCCAGCCTTTTTCACACTAGAGTCCTAGCTTTATTAATCTCTCCTGGTATGGCAGCTGCTCCATACCCTGGATTGGTTTCCCTCCTCTGTACCTTTTCTAACTCTACTGCATCTCTTTTGAGATGTGGAAAGCAGAACTGCACACTGTATTTAAGTTTTTGGTACACCCTGGATTTGTATAGTGGAATGATGGTGTTTTCTATTTTGTTTTCAGTTCCTTTCTTAATGATCCCCAACATTTTATTGGCATTTTTGGGCAATGCTGCATCAGCTGATGTTTTTAGAGAACTATCTACATTGACCCCCAGGCTTCTTTCCTGAGTCGTAGCAGCTATTTCAGAACCCAGAATTACGTACCTATAAATGGGGTGATTTTTCCTCATGTGCATTACCTTGCACTCATCAACCTTGAAATTCACCTGCAATTTTTTTTTTGCTCGCTCACTTAGCCTGTCGAGATCTCTCTGCAGCTCCTTTCCATCAGTTTGGCATTTTGCTACCCAGAATAATTTCTCTCAGAAGGAAACCCTTCTTTACTTATCCTCCAGTTGGGTGAGTACCTTTCAGTAGGCATCAGAACTGATGATGTTTTGCTGTATGTTCTGTTGGAGGCAGAAAAGAGATTTTGACAGAAGCTTTAGGATGAGGGTGGAGCCTCTAAATCCATGATTATACCCAGATAGATCCAACCTCCAAAACATCTTGAAAGGAAACAGCACAAAGAGAGTCTCATTAGCTTCTGCAGCTTTGAGACGGCTGTAGCTAGCAGACCTGGTTCTGCCCTGCTGCTACACCGCACCCTGAAGAGGAATGTTGCATCTCCCTTGACCTTCCTGGATCCTTCCAACCCTCCTTGCTTGAAGTTTATGCTAGAGAGAAGATGTGGAGAGAATTTTAATTATCTGGATATCATATAATAATCTGGAAACAGGTTAACTGATATGCTTTTATTGAAAAGCCTAAGGGCCATATCCAGATTGGTCCCATAGGCACCTAAACTGGATTTAGGCAGAATTAATAAGTTAAAATTCCACAGTGCTGTTGAGATTGGCCCTGCTTGAGCTGCCACAACGCTTGTTCAGTACCTAAATTATTTGGTGTTTTCATTTTGGCCTGCAAAGTTCTTTTGGTACAGCACTAGGTGCTCTGAATTGCCCATCTATCCCTATTCTCTGCATCAATCATACATTGACTTGACCCTTAGTGCCTGAGACTGTATATGGATCCTGGTTGCCTAACCATGTTATTTGAGCCCGGGGATGTAATTTTTAGGCATTGCAGTGTTTAAGTTCATAGGTTACATAGATAACCAGTCTACCAACTACAAACTGGTCTTACAAACTTTTCACTTCACTTAGCAGAGACCCTGTATACCCAGATTTAGCAATAATTGATGGCTTAATCCAGGGCTGTCCAAATTTTAAGCTCCTGGGGTGGTCTCATCAGTAGGAATCACACGCTGCATGGGCTGCACCAGATGAGGCATGGGCCATGGGGCTGCCTGCCATGTGGACATCCCCCTCCCCATCCCCCAGCACTGCACAGCATGCCAGTGTGGGCACTCTCTACACTGCTGCACTACGTGCACTCCACAGCTGGACCATGTGGGCACAGTTCCTCCCCCGGCTGCATGCAGATCCAGACTCACCCTCAGCTCTCCACACAGTATGCTCCACTGACCCACCCCATGGGACAGAGGGAGGAAGCAGAACTGGAGGAAGGAGGGGGAACTTTGGGACTCCAGCTGCTGTAACAGCCGGAGACATGGGGGAAGCAGCCGCCTGGTAGGAGCCAGGGGGTTGCAACTTAACCCCTCATGGGCCACATGTAGTCCGCAAGCTGCCAGTTGGACAGCCCTGATTTTGTCCTTCTGACATTATTCTTTTATGGTGCTGCATAGGTCAATGCAATGTGGGTAATAACTACTCTACAAGATCTGGTTCTGAATTGTGTTGCATAATTTTATCTGAGTTTAGTTTTAGTATAATTTTATATGTTGTTCTGAGAGTCTTTTTTTATCAGTATTTCAATGTTTCTGATGAAGGTTTGGGGCAGAAATGAAAATAACGACTTTTCTTCTTGTCTGTGTAAATAGACTGGGTTATTACATGTTTTTAATGGACTTCTGCAGTCATTCACTGCCTAGTATTTTTTCATATTGCTTAGTCCAACCTTGTAAGACTGAACTCATTCTCCTTTGACTAGCCAGGTATCTGTTAGCACTTGTACTGTGTTGCCAAGGTTTGTTGTTGATTGGTCTTAATGCAGCTCTGTCCCTTTTGATATCTTAACCTGTACTAAACCAATTTTATTTGACTGTATTTTGTCCATAATAGTCTTCGTGTAAACTATTTGTTAAGTCCTAAGTAGAGACTAGATAATGCTTCTTCATTCTGTGTGATCATAGATGCTAGCTAATGTATTGTTTTACTTTGTTCTTTTTGTCTAATCACACTGTTGATTTTGTATTCTTTGAAAAGATATACCTACTTAGGAAATATGTGCCTCGTTTTATAAATAGAAGAACAGTCAGGTTCCTAAAATTAGATATTTTATAACTATTACAAATTAGAGCATTTAATTTATGAACCATCTTATTAACTAATGGACATTGTCTTTTTACTCTCCTAATTTTCTCATTTATATTCCATTTTATTTCTTTTATCTCTGTCTTTGAAAATGGGAGCAGCTAATTGGCACTAGTGGCAGTGTAGTGGTGAGAGTGCTTCAGGTTCATGCTCATGTCAAGATTTGATTAAGCAGTTTGGTCAGTGTGAAATAGCAATGCTTCTTCTCATATCCCCATCTGTGATTGAAATACAAGATTCTGAAAATGTGCTGATATCTAATTAAGAAGTTAACATAGAAAAATTACCAATTACCAGAAGGTAAACATGCAGTTCAGGACAGTTTTAGGTCATCGTGGTAGCTTTTAACCTAAACTCTTCTCTAGATAATCTAGAAGTACCTTTTTTGGTTTCCAGCTAATTGGATGAATCCTAATGGTGAAAACTATTGACATTACATTTTAGCCTAATAAAAAAGTTAGTTTAGCTAAAATATACGAACATTGCTACCTTTTATAAAAAGGTGGTGTCATAGGCCAGATATAGAAGTTACACTTAACATGCATTAACCACACAGAAAGCGCTTTAAAGCTTTAACAGAATAGATGTTCACAGAACTTAGAGTTCTTTAAAAACGTCAGATCCTGCTGTAAGTTAACCCTGTATGAATGTGGTATTAGACTAAAGTACTTTAGATTAGAGTGCTTTTTTTGAATGTCTTTACCACTTCCATCACACTTCAGTGTAGGTTGCATTCTGCTGTCATCCCAGGGGCCCCTTGCTAGCCTTGCTAGTCTGTTCCAGGTGAGCACCGGCCTGGCCTGGCCCAGCCCCTCGCCCCTGCTGGGTTGGAGAGGAGGCAGGGAGGAGACAGAAACTTTTCTGTGCAGCCGGGCAGAGGGGTGGGAAAATGGAGCCTCTTTGCTATGTGGATCCCCTCCCAAGCTTGCAGGTTCAAGTCTTGGTGGGGGCCAGGTCTGCATAGCAGAGAGGCTCTGTTATCCATCCCACCACTCCCCAGCCCCAGTTTTGCAGCGAAAAGCTGGGCTGGGCAGCCCTGTGCTGCAGCTTTTGGTTGTTGTCAGGTAGGGGAAAGGATCCCGCCTTGCTGCGAGGGCTCCCCCCACAGCTTACTGTGTCTCTCCCCTCTGCTCCCCGCTCCTGCCTCTTGATAGCTGAAGTCAGGAGCTGCAGCATGAGGCTGCCCAACCCTGCTTTTTGCTTCTTGGGAACTGGGGCTGGATGGGAACTGGGGCTGGAGAGTGGGGGGAGGAGGAAGCCCCCTTGCTGTGCAGACCTAGTCTTCTCTCTCCCCGCAGCAAGACCCCAGCCAGCAAAGTTGTGGGTGCGGGGGCAGGGAGGGCTTAGTCATTACCCACTTAGTCTGAGCTCTTCAAGATCCAAAATATTTAAACATTTTATCATGTCATTTGGATTACCACTTCTCTTTACTGACTTGTTTTGTGTTTCTCCTACATGTGGGAATCCAGGCTATGTAGGGCAGGGTAGGCATTGCAGTTCGTTAACCCTCACAATCCAAGAACTAGGGGGGGCAGGATTTCCAGTCTTGTTTTGCAAGGAGAAGCAATTTTAGGAAATTCTGTCATTTCATTTGGAATATGCGGTGGGGCAGAAGTGAAACACTTTCCTTTGAACTCCTTTTCATCAATGAGAAATCTCTAAGACAAAATCACCAGGCTTCTTAGCCAATTGTCAGGCCTTATTGATTTGGCTGTGGTTCCATGATCTTCAGTTCCAATTTTCTCCTTTTTGATACTCTTTTTTTTGTTCAGGAGGAAGACGGAGAGAAAAAATTTAGCTACCAAGCGATCAGAACAGAGGAAGGCACTAAAAATATTGTAAATCCAAACATAATCAGACAATCAAATAAAGCTGATTTTCTGTTTGCATTGCTACAGTGCCTAGGAGCCCCATTCATGTAACTGTAGGTTTTATACTGTCCATCAACATTGTATCGGAACATAAGAAGATAAGAAGACTTATCATACAGGGTCTGTCAGGTATCTGACTATAATTCTGTTTTTTGTACACTGTACCTTTCTAAGAAGGCTACCACTTGTTTGTCATGGGGGAAGGCTATGATGGATTTGAAAAATGGGTGATTACATAGAGGAAGAGAGATGCTTTGTTTTCATTGTGAAGGTATTGTATTTGTTCTTTCTTTGTTTTCTTCTCCTTTAATCTAAAATAAAAATCATTTAGATTGAAAGTGAAAGACTACAAGAGAAGCAGACAGCCCTATTCTGTATTTTCATTCTTTCTGGAAAACAAGATTTGTTCCTCTTGCTGAGCCAGTTCTACTCCCTTTGATAAACTACCCGTTAGCTTACATCAGGAGTGTCGAACTCACCCGGTCCCTGCTGGGTTGGATCTGCACTGCTCTCATGCTGGGTCCAGAGATGGCAGCGGTAGGGGGAGTGGCAGCGACAGGACAGGAGGTGGTGGGGCAAGTGGAGCTGTGTTGGCCAAAATCCATCCCTAACGGGGTCCCATATCCTGAATTCAGTGGCTGGCCCTGCCCTCAATTCACCCTTTCCTTGAATTCTGGGGCACAGCAGGAGCCCCAAAGAGCAGAGGAAACAGCTCCACAGGCCAGATCTGGCTTGTGGGATATATGTTTGATCCCTGGCTGAGATGGAAACAGGATGAGACCCATTTCCTTTGAGGAATGCAAACTTGAAATCTATATCAGTTAAAATAAAAAGCAGTTGCAGGTACTACACTTACTTTGGAGTTCCCCTGCCAATTTTAACGATACTACAGCAATATTTCTTTTTTTTTTTTTTTTTTGAAGATTTGTTTTCCTCCATCTGTTACTGTCTAAGAGGCCTAGACAAACAGAAACTTATGCAGAAAACAGTGAAAATGGCTAATGTACAAACTAATTTTGAGGGAGCTAGTAAACAAACTGAAAACAGTGGTGAAAAATAACTTATTCTCTGTAGTTCCTTTCATTTATGCTAATTTTAGGTGTTTTTTAAACATTGCTAGGCTAAATATTATGAGGCAAAAGGATAACTTTTTAAGTCAATAGGGTCTCTAGTGTTCTCTGGTTCTGTATGCTCTCCTTTCCTTTTTCTCAGATCACAAAAGAATTTTCTCTGGTCTTAAGGGCTTTAGGATTAGTCCTCTGCTTTAGATGAATTGGAAACCCATGTTCTTACTATAAGGGTTTTTTTTTCTCTCTCATTATTACTTGTTTGTTATATTCATTGGGGAATGCCACTGTGTTTGAGGTTGTACAAAATGTAGAAGGTGAATTGATTCCATCTCATAAAGAATTTAATAGTTTATTTCATTCCCCATCTGTCAATAATATACACAATGTTTGAGTAAACCCACCTTTACCAAAAATGCATACTCTGATATCAAGGACAGATTTATCGGAAATTTCCAACAGTGGTAGAAGTAGTAATTTTGTCTGCAGATTTCTTAAGTAGATGCTAAAATGTATGCTACCTTACTGCTTCCTAGAATGTCTTTTGATTTTAAAATATCAGCTCATTACATCCCACAGCAAATACATATCTGTATTATAAAGAGATGAAGTATTTCTCCAAGTGCATGAATACATCAAAAGAAATAGCTGAAGGTGAATGGGAGATACTGAGTCTCTACTGTATCTACATAAATTGTACCCAAAAGGTGTTTTTTAAGTGTCAACCCTTCACCAAGGGACTGTCACGGAGGGATATTTACAAGTCTTTTGATGCCACCCACTAAAAACTTCGCAAATGTCTCAAAATATTTTGAAGCAGTTACAATGGACCATATGTTTCCTTTGTAGTGAAAATGTGCACAAAGAATAAAGATTGGTAGAAGTCTACTGCAAAAATGGGTTGTGCTATTTATTCAAAGCATGCTCTCCAATTGTGGCTTGATGTTCATCACTGCCAAAAATGTGGTTATCATAGTGGAAAATTTATGTAGCACTGCTGCCCCCCATATGTCAATAGCTAAAGTAAAAGTGAGCTATTCCAAGTTTCCTTTAGTCTGAGATCATGCCCACTTCCTGCCATTATCCGATTTCCGCCTATGTTTAGTATTCCATTAGAAGATCATTATTATGTCAACCCAAAGTTCAGATGCCTGTGTTTGGCATGGTATTATTACTACCAAGGGATCCTAAATTTCCCCAATTGTTTATGGCCATGTGTGTGACCAGTATCTGTTCTTTATGGAGAAAGAAAAGAGTGTCTTTTTAAATGTTTCCACATTTCTAACAAATGGGAATGCTAGACATTCTTGTTATCAGTTTGTTCAAAGAAGGATTCTCTTCAGAGTTAATGCCTTGCCACACGATAAGTACATCATACAAAATAATCAAATATTTTGTCATACATCAGAGGACCACTGCCTTTCCCTATTACTAGTATATGTTCTTTAACGTAAAATGGCTTTCATCCAAGTGTCAGTGTCTTTATAGACACGATACTGAATCTTTGTTACTAGCATTGCTTTACCCAACTCATTGGCAAATGCCCACCAATTCCAAGAAGTTACTAGAAACCTTTGTTGCATTAAAAATAGTTTTTGAAATGGGATTGGTCACATACAAAAGCTGTTTAACACTCTTCTGTTTATTGACACAATTGTCTTCACTATTCATACTACCTAGATTTTTGTTCCCTCATTAATTTAACTAGGGTTTTATGGTAGAACTTACTCATTGAGGAAGAGCATCTCATGTCCTGATCCATAAGCCTGAAAAAAGATTTTGTTCATATGTATACCTGTCATCTTAAATTGCATACCCACTCATCTTGGCTCTGTAAAACTAAAACTGTAATAGGAACAGACTCTCTGGTGGGACCCTGACACTTCTTCCTTCCAGCTCAGCCACAAATACTTAAAGAATGGCACTTTTACATTGTGCTTCAACACTAGCTCATTTTTTCCTTGGAGGTAGTCAAAAGGGGGGGGGGGGGAGAAGGTGATGGGGAAGTCTTACCTAAAGATGAAGGATGGGTAGCCATGGGAACTCTGAATATTACTAAGCAAGAAAAATTAAAGCAATTGTTGGTACCTTTGTGTAAAAAAAAAAAAAAAAAAAAAAAAGCCAGCTTCTTATTTGTTATAATCTGTCATAACTCCATTGATATCAGTGAAACTATGCCATTTCACATCAGCTGAGGTTTTGGGCAAGTGCTGGTGAGAAACTAATAGAATAAAGTCCAAAGCCACTTTATTTCATGGGGTGAGTGAGTAAAGCCATGGCTTTCTGGAATGAAGAGTTGCTGCAGCTCTGTCAGGTATTTGTGAAACTGCAGCATTGAAGACTTTTCCATTTGATCTTTCATTGTACGATTACAGTGCACATTTCATGGTTGCTTATTTGGTTGAAGACTCCTTCAGGTATACAGTCACTAATTCTTATTCATCTCCTCATCATGCACATGGTTATGATACATTCACCTACAGTAAGGATGAAGTGGTAGAAAGGGCAGAATGAATATGGATAAATCAATGAATTCAAGTGCTGGAAGTGATTTTGCATCTCCTCATATTGAGTTTGATGCTCTCAGATGGGGCACTGTTGAGACCTGTTCTGTATTTTGAATTATGAAGGGTACTTAATACACTTTCCTCACAATATTTAAACCCAGTATTGCTCTTATTGAAGTCAGTGGGAGTTGTGCCATTGAGTTCAACAGGAGCAGATTTGGGCTATTTTCTGAACACAAGAATTTCATTAAATTGCTTACATTGATGATTGACTGCAGTGGGGGAAATGCATGGCATAGGGTAGAAGGGAAAGGGCCCCAGTTATTCTTCTTATTAAGTTTTCCCTAATAATAATTTTATCTTATACTGTATATTTTTCGTAAACTTTTGCCAGAGTAAAAAGAGATTTTCATGGACTGGAAAAGCCTGGTGAAGGGATATTTGTTGTAGAAATTTTATAGCAATGGCATGCTATTTTGCAATGAAAACCTTTTTAAAGCAAAAAATATCCACTACTATTTTTATAGCTGGTGTATGCTTTGTATTCCCTTGTCCTACTGTTTGGGTAATAAACATATTTAAAAAAATATATTCACATACACAACATTATCATGATTTGGCTTAAGCATCTGTGGTTATAAGTGCACTTCATTTCACCTAATTAAGTTATTTAGTCATTTACACATTAGCAATGTACTACATATTCCACTTTTACAGGAACTTATTTTAATTATACCCACAGTTCTGTTCTGTTCCATTATAGCCATAGATCAAGCTGAATAATAACCATTCTAAAAGCCATATGCTAAAAGAGATTATAGGTCATTAAGGCCAAATTAAGGTACCATTTCTGATGGTCACAAACAGAAGTCTAACCCACAATTATCTTTTTCAGTCCTGTATATACAATCCTCTTTGGGCTTTTAAGTGACAATATCAGATGGTTTTTTGAGGTCCTAATTGTTGGCATTGGACATGTAAGTTGTAATGTCTGAAATAAATAAGAATTAATATTTGTTTCTGTCTTCCTCATGCTGGTTCTGGTGTCTGCCAATGGGTCTCCATCCAAAATTGTTCTTCCAGATGTTGTTTTTGCACAATCTCCACTTGAGAGTTCCTTCCACACTGATCCTCCTGTCTCTCATTCTCCCTATCATTAAATATTAAATCTCAAATGAAATCAAGTCGTTTCATACAGAACACAACTGCAATTTAGGAAGTAGAGCTGAGCCTCCTCTATCAGAACCTTTCTCTTTTTATAAGTTTCCTCTTTTTTCCATGTAGGTGAATTTACCATAAACACAGCAACACAAAAGCTACATACCTCCAACAGTGTCGGCAAATAGGAACTAAGTAACTCTCCCAGAAAACAAAACAAAACAACCCCCCCCAAACCAACCAAACAATCAAAAACCCCTCCAGATGTGGTCACACATTCTGAAAAAGGCTGGAGGTAAAATGTATACAATGCCTTCAAGGTCACTGAAGGTGGCAGAAGCCAAAGTCTCACCATTAAGTATGCCCTGCAACAGCTCTAGAGTGAGGGTGGTTTTTTTGGCATGTGCTATGCCAGAGGTCAGACTGAGAAACTGTTATAACTCCTTCTGGTTTTAATGTCAATTAATTTATTCACAGATCCAAAGACTTAGCCCAAGTATCACCAATAATCTGAACTATTGATGTAAAGCATGAAGAAAAAGGTTGGTTTCTAAGATACACAAGCTCAAAACTATACATGTTTACTAACTCATAGCTGACACCCTGCAGTAAAATGAGTTGGCCAGAATTGCAGTACGTGGAGTCAGTACTTTCCATATGGTTTCCCTATAGGTCTCATGGCAATTTTCGATTCATACTTTGCTGTTTTCACTTACTTTTATTTCTTCAGTTGCCTGTACCTGTGCTTCAACATAATAAGACATTGATTTCAAAGTATTATTCTAGTCATTATTAAAATACTTGTATGATTTTATCATTTAATAGACTATTTAGGACTTTAATGGACCTGGATTATCAAATCCAGTCTCCATTTGCCAGCAACCATAATATATAAAGTTGTTCATAAACTTATCACAGTTCCTCTTGAAAGTAGGTTCAGTTGTTTGCCTTACTTCTCCAGTTCAAATGGTGTTCCTGATGATTAGGAATATTTTTATAATATCTAGCCTGATATCAGCCCTCAACACCCCATATTTATTTATTGAGAGAAATCATATGTGCTTTGAAAATGTTTAAAGAAAGTCACCTCCCAAACTGTTCATTTCCCACAGGTTAGTGGAGGGAATATCCCACTACTGTATATTCAAATGTGCCCCTGTTGGACAAAGGCAGCTTCCTTCTATACCTGACCTCATGGGGACGGGGTGGGTACAGATGGGAATGGAGCCATGATGACGTATGTCATCCTTCAGTAACACAGGGGGACTCTTAAGGTCAGTTAATATAGGCAAAGCATTCCTGTGCAGCTTTTTCACTAGATAATTTTTCCTTAACGGGCATATGCAAGGGACTGCTAAAGGTAGGGGATGGCCTAGAAGCAAAGAGCATGAAGTCTTTAAAACTGTTCTACCCGTGCAAAGCCTGTGAGACAGTGCAGAGGCCCAAGGTTTTCATGCAAATGGCCCTGTGCCTTCAGCAGATAACTGCAACCCAGTTGGATATTGAAGGAATTATGGGCTTGGATAGTTTGACCTATAAGGGAAGAGGAAGAAAACAGTCAGAATCCTCCAGGAAAGAATATGAAAGAAACTACAATAGAAAACAAAATGTTTCTGTCTCCCTGTCCCTCTCTTCTAAGATTTCCTAGAGAAGGCATCATGCAATCCTCACATTGTCCTTAGGACAATTTAGTGAAGCTGTATCATATAGTTTTGCCATATTCCATCTATTCAGTAAGATTCCAATGAAGATTTCCCTGAATGGTATGTATGTGTGTGGTCAAATCCAGTTTTCTAATTTGGGGAAACCATTGGACCCATAGTACAGTCCCTTTCTACCTCTTGAGAAATGTATTTTAGCCATTGCACCTAAGTAAAAGTAGATCCTAATGCTTCCCTCTTGGGTGCTCCCTACCAGAGCTCTCATTCTCACCCCTGTGACAATGGCATATAGACTCTT
>NW_005841915.1:2923888-2940197 GCF_000455745.1 Alligator sinensis | reverse complement strand
TCCCTGGTGTCACTATATTGCTACTCTGCCCGTGGGATTTTGGCATTAGAGTCCCACTGTAGGTATTTGGAGCTGTGAATGAATGTGTTACCCTCAGAAAGTCTTGCACTAGTTAAAGCGATGAGATAATTGTCCTAAGCATGTTTTCTCTCTCCCAACATTTCCCTAAGATTATCTGCGTTACCCCCATTTCAGTACGGGGACATAACCCTTTTATTTTCTCCTGCTATCTCTATCCCTTCTTGGCTTTCATCCACTTTGAAAACACTCTTGGTTATTGACTTCAGTATAGATTTTATGCCTGCAAAGTATGTGTGAATGATAATTTAAGCAGCTCTTTTATGATTTAACCTCCCAAATTGTTCAGGGAATAGAATGTATGCTACACACTATAATTTTTTTTCCCCAAACATCGAATCAAGTCCTGAAGTCTTGAGCAAAAGTCCCACTGACATTGGTGATTTTCCTTGAGTAAAGGATTATAGTGTTTAACTATTAAATTTTGGGTTAATGGCATGAATAACGTATAACTTCATTGGATTTGGTAGAATTGGCCAGATTTTAGCTGGTGAATTTTTATTGGCATTATGCAAAGAATATGACAGCTAGCACCGGGGAATTGAAAGTGCATATAATGTGCAAAGTCAAGCTACGTTAAAAATGACTTATTCACAGATGAACATCTTTAACCTTTCAGTATATCAGTAAGTTGTCAGCCTAGTTCTGTAACAATCAACTTTAAATAGATAACGTATTTGAAATCACTTACATAATTGCAACAGAGAAATGAGATCATTAGATCATTCATCCATTTGTTTCTAATAGGTAAAGTTTGTATGTCATCTTTTTATTTAACTGAAAAGGAACTATAGATGGCATCATCAAATCATCATGCTTAGACTATTACATTTAACAGTTTCTATTTTTATTGGGTTATCTCATCATCTTTTTCTTGTACCTTCTGTTCTTTCTCCCTTAATCCCTCTTTACAGAGTTGTGTGTGAAATATCATTTTAAGATTTTAGGGACTAAGATTAAAAGTTTCATAGTCCCAATAAACACATGCAATGTCCTTTGCCTGACCCATTTTAAAAATGGTTACTTAAATTTAAGCTTCCTCATATATACTTAGCTACCTAAATAAGTGACCTGGATATTATTATTTCATTGTCAAAGAGAGTTGCAGAAGACTGTTTTACAAAGGAGGCCATTTATGCAGGTGCCCAAAGTAAGGTGCTAGAAGCCTGACTTTATGTACTCATTTTTAAAAATCTTGCATTTTGTGAAATAATAGAGTAACTTATTTTTAAGTCTGAAACATTCTAATTTGAGACATCCATGCTGTTTTGAACCACCTATAATATGAATAGAGTCACTTCCTTTATGAAGGTTTAGAATGTTTTAATTATCATTTAGAGAACAGACTGGATAGCAAACTTTTTATTCAATCGCATTTTCTCCAGTTGGTAAAATCTCCTAACATATAACTATGAAACCAAAGCAGTTTTCAGACCCCGTAAACATCATTGTTACTTTCTAATGAGAATGTGAAATATTGCTCATTCTGCTAAAAATCTTTCTCCAAAGAAGTCTGTAACTCAACACTTAAGTGGCAACAAGTTTAAAAGAAAGGAACCATCTAAAAAATAGCTGTATTTTTATATAAAATAATTAGTTCTGAAAACTGAAGATAAAGGTAAACAGCTGTATAAAAGTCTTTTGTGTCCATGATCAAAAATAAATCTCAAGTGGATTGAAAATAATGTTATTAGGGATAGAAGTAATGTGCACTAGCTACAAGGAGTGTGGTTTTTACTTAGGTCATTGTAGTTTCTATATTATTAACCTCAGTTTGAAGTACAAGCACACAGACAACGAACTTTAACAGTTTCCTTGTCATAGGAGTTGGTTTCTAAAGAGTAATATCACTGATGAAAAACCAGAGAAACTAAATAGATATATTTGGTCTCACAGGCTGTCCATTAATTTGCTAAAATTAAATATTATCTTTAAATATTGAAAGGTTAAATGTACACTGATAATGGATTTAGACAGCCATTAAGTCATAATTGCTCTCTAATGCAGTTAGTAAAAGACATTATTTGATACAACTTACTGAAAAGGAATAAAGCACCATGATTTTTGTTTTTCACCTGCTTCTTTTTCATATAGATACATGGAATCAAATTTCACTTTAATTTAATGCTGTGGAACAATATTAAACTCATTGGGTTTGCACAGATGAGCTGAATATGGCCCAGATTCTGTAGCTAGATACCATTTTGAGCTCATTTCTGCATGAGTGTGCAGGAAAGGCACTTAACAAGAGTCTTTATGTCTCTGTGCAGGAGCAATACATAACCCAGTTGTGGAACAGAGCCAGTGCTCCCTGCTACATCTCTCTTAATGCACTTTTAAGCAGTAGCCCCTTGATGAAAACAAAGAAGTTTTTGCCATTGATTTGAAGGGGGCCTGGATTTCACCCTACATACCTCAAGTTTCTGAGAATACATGCAGTGATGTGGAGGACAGCACTGGTCAAGGGAAGTGTATATACATACATGTGCATGTGGCACAGTAGCTTGTGCCAGGCACTGTAGGATACTCTTGTTTTAGCAGCTTCCTTCCCCTATCTCCATTCCCCATCATGAGACCTGTGGATTAAAAAGCACAGCCTGATTTATGCATGAATTATGGACCAAAATTTTAATTTTTTTAAACCAAAATTTAACCAAAATTGTCACAATGAAAATGGTGTTTAGTGTCCTTACAAATAAGGGGTTTCACTGTTTTCCTGGGAATGGGCCCAGGGAGCCTATCAAATTAAATTCAAGATGCTAGTAGTGATTTTGCAAGCCAGCCATTGCTGGAAACCCATTGACTTCAATATGGGCTAGATCCATGGTTAGCATAAACAGAACATTCTCCTTGAAGTCAGTGCAGCTATCCTAATTTACATCGACTGGAGACGTGTAGGACTGGGACTGTTCCTTTCTTAGAAAGGAAAATACGAATATTACATTTATGGGGGTGGTTTACTTTTGTGTAAAGCCTATGAGGGAAAAAGAGAATAAATAGTAAGTGGACATTATCCCAACTGACTTTTTTTTTTCCTTAGCTTTTTTAGTGCAATGTAATGAAATCATAATATAAAACCCAAATTTAAAATGAGAAAAAAGCGACTTATCATTTAACTAGGATATTAAATTACATTAGTGAATTTAAAAACCCAAATTATTTTGCCATGTGCTTGCTCCTTATTACAATTCACTCATTTTAGACTGTGAAACAAGACAGGTCAATTTTACTTTTGCTTTCAACATTTTTTACTTTCTGGTTTTCATGACCTAATAATGTGTTCACAAAACTGATGTGCAATGAATCACTAGAAGAAAATTGTTTTCAAGAACATTTTTCAAACATGGCAAAAATATGCCTTATTTGTAAAACCTTTAATTTTTTTTCTTTTTACCAAACTTGGATTTTTTGGTCTCAACTGTGATCAGAAACTTAGCTGACAAAATGCCACTTTTGGTTGGCAGCAGTAAAAAGTATAAGGTTTCTTCCTGAGTAGGAGGTATGTTTCTTTCTTTCTTTCTTTTTTTTTTTTTTTGCTGGTTTGGGCTGCCTATAATAAGAAACTTCATTGAGCTTTTTGTCACACTTTTGCTCTATGATATGTAAACCACTGAAAGCCACCCTGCTTGGGCGGTTTTGAATAAATCTTATGATTTTGTATATGTAAATGAGCAGCTTACATGTCTTTTAAAGAAAACTGCCTGGAAATCTGTCTCTCTTTAAATTAGATATTTTCATTTATAATCTATTTTATATTTAAATAATCGATTATGTTCTATCCTTTAGCTAGCTTAACACTGAGAAGTTGAAAAACCCATCCCACCTTCCTTCATGTAAATGGCCAGCTGTACACTTTTGTCAAAGAAGAGCTCACAGATTTGAATAGATTCAGTCAATCAATTGTATTTAACATAAAACCAGTAAAACATGATAAGAAATGCAATGTAGGACTAAGACACTTAAAATTGCTTCTTCCATGCATTATTTGAACAAAATAGTAGGGTCATTATGTTTCCAGGGAAGAAAAGCATATGCAGTTAAGACATTGACTTAAATAGGTTTTGAACTGGATAGTAGGAGAGAAGAAAAAATCTTTATGTCAGTCAGTCATCTGATTTATATATCGGTGGACAGCCCCTGGTGTTCCTTGGCTAATGGAGAATGTCACCTTGCATGTTCTTAGAATGAAACAACCGTTCTATTACGCTAAAAATGCAAGAGGCAACTCTCTTGATTTGCCAAACAGCAGACTGCATCCATGATGATTTTGGCTGTTGTCCTTTTCATTTCAAAGTAACACTGTTTAATTAAAGAAATTGTGAAAAGTTCCATAGAAGAGAAGCACTTCCCCAGAGTGTCTTTGGGTGCATGCACGCATACTAAGTCGACTTAAAATAAGGCCGTTTAGCTAAGTCAACTTAACTAAGTTGACTTAAGCCACACTGAAATGCACACACATATAGATCCTTGATGTGGTGATGGCCATCTTGTGAGCTAAGTCAATTTCACTAATATGACACAAGATAATACACCTTGAGGGTGTATTAGCTTGTGCCTCATTTAAGTCGATTTTGCTCCACATACTTGTGTATGCTCTGACAGTTAAGTCGACTTACAGTTAAGTCAGTTTAACTGTCAGCAAGTTAGTATGTGTGTATGCACTCTTTGATGCCACTTGTCCTTCTTTTTAGAATGCTTGAGACTTTGGAGAATATGGCATTCATAGTATTCTGCATTTGTTTTTCCTCAGAGCATTTAATATTTTTTAAAGATCTGTTTAATTACGAAAAGAATTCTTGTGAAGTGCCATTACTATAAGGAAAATAGGAAGATTCTGAAGACCTAACAGCTCTGTCAAAGATGTTGCTATAGTATAACAATGTCTTTTGTGAAAGGCATCTTATAATCTTTCACTATAAAACATTCACATGGTGTAGTAGAATTTTCAGTCTCTGTTCAGGGAGGGCCCAAGGTAGGAATATTAGAGGTATTGCTGGTTAAAACTTAGGTAGAAATTATGGGATGCTCCTAATGTGTCTGCTTGCCATCTGTTTTCCAGCTAATATTATCAATGTGAGGGTTACTGGCTCTAAAATTTACAGACTATTGCCTACGTATTATTCTTCCTTCTAGATGTTGAAACCTACATGGGAAATTGCCCCCAAAATACACACCTTTCCTCAGGGGAATAATCCTATTCAACCTGGGGAGGGAGAATAATTGCTTAATGCATAAACATCACTGAGGCAGAATCCAAGGCTCCCTTCCTTCCTTGGGGAAGCCTCAGTGAGTTACAGAGTCAGGCTGCATTTTTCATGCTCTTCTCTGGCTTCATGATTCACACATTCCTTTCTGCCTAATGGCTCAGCTTCAACAGGTGGGGTGAAGAATGTTCCCCTTCCTGCTTAACCCATTAGCCTAGAGTTTAAGCACTTTCCTGGGAATTATGAGTTTTTGTTGTGTGGACAGATAGGAAAAACAAGATGAATCTTAGAGAGAACATGCAGGAATCATCTGTGAGATTTAAACAACCTAAATGTAGGGATCTAAAAGGAGATGTCCAAGTGGAAGATGATACCCAGGTTAGGAACCTGAGTGACAGGCAGGATGTTGATGGCATTCACAGCAGACTGCACCCATGAAGTTTTTGGCTGTTGCCCTGTTCATTTCAACTTAAAACCGTTAAATTAAATGGTGAAAAGTTTCATAGAAGAGAAGCACTTCTCCAAAGTGTCTATGAGTGTGTGCACACATACTAAGTTGACTTAAAATAAGGTGATTTAACTAAGTCAACTTAACTAAATTGACTTAAGCCACATTGAAGTGTACACACATACAGATCCTTGATGTGGTGACAGCCATCTTATGAGCTAAGTCAATTTCACTAATTGAAATTGCAAGATAATACACTTCAGGAAGTCAAGAAAAAATCACAGGAAGACCACTGAGA
Organism: Alligator sinensis; assembly: GCF_000455745.1. NCBI lineage: Eukaryota > Metazoa > Chordata > Crocodylia > Alligatoridae > Alligator > Alligator sinensis. The sequence continues at coordinate 2,934,169 of NW_005841915.1, read as the reverse complement.
GAAGATTAAGTGCTCTGTTTTAGCCATGTTGAGTTTAACTTAAAAGCTGGACATACAAGTGGAAATGTCAGGGAGATGAGCTAATATATTAATTTGGACAGAAAGAAGATAGGTCTCATATAGAGAGGTAAACTTATCTATGCAATGAACTATCCACATCATGCTAATAGTTGAATTTGTGTCTATGGATGGAGTTCATGGAGATAAGGTGCAGTAGGAAAAGAGAGAAGACCTGGGACAAAGTTCTCTGGAACCTCCACAGAAAGTGGTTATGCTGAAGGAACAAACTGAAGAGATAAAAGGAGAATCGGGAAAGGACAGAAGCACAGGGAGGACAAGATTTTAAGAAGATCATGGACCTTTGTGTCAAAGGTGGCTGTCGAGATGATGGAAGTGGAGTTCCATACCAGCATACTGGGCTGTATTCATAGAAGCATAGAATGGAAATAAAGGGAAGTGATTCTCCCAGTCCATTTGCCACTTGTGAGGTCTCACCTAGAGTAGTGTGTCCAGTTTTGGGGCCCTCACTTCCAGAAAGATGTGAACAAATTAGGAAGAGTCCAGTGGAGATCAAAAAAAGAGATTAGAGATCTGGGAAACATGATATACAAGGAAAGGTTGAGAGTAATAGCATTATTTAATCTGGAGAAGATAAGACTAAGGGTAGATTTGATAAATATTCAAATACCTAAAAGGTGGATGGAGATAGATTATTCTCTGTGGCACAGGGGACAGAACAAGGAGAAATGGCTGTAAATTTCAAGGGAAATCTAGGTTGGATATTAAGAACTTTCTTACTATGAGAGTGATTAAGTATTGGAGCAGGCAAGGCCAGAGAGGTCGTGGAATTATAATATTTGGAAGTTCTTAACACTTTGCTCTCATGGTTTAGTCCATGATAACCCTTCCAGCCATATTTTTTTTCTGATTCTAAGAGAATGCATCTGTAGCAAAGAAGTCAGCTTGAACGTGAAATTTCCACCAGGGTTTCTTCTTTTGAGATCAGGACTGATTATTAGTTGAGCTATAACTAGGAGTTAACAAAAAACTACCTTGCAATAGGAAAGGGGGCAAAAAGAAATCAAGCATGAAGGAGAAAGAAGCATGGAAAAAATCAAGAACTATATCAGCGGGAGAAAGGGAAGAGGGCTGAGAACAGATTAAAAAAGTCGTCTACTTTGAGGGACGGGAAACCATAGAAATGCCCACTGAAGGTGGGGAGTGAAAGGGAAGTGGAAAATGTGCCAGTCTGCTTTGATAATACAGATTGATTTATCAGAAGATGAGTTATGCAAGGTTATAGAATAGCCATCAAAGGCAGGAGAGAAAGATGAGCACTTAGTGAAGATCAAGCCAAGTGAATGGTCTTTTTGGAGAGTTAGGAGACTTGAATCAGGCTTCAGGTCACATGAAGACGAGAGTGAGGACATGTGCAATTGAGAAGTCAGGTGGATTATCAGCAGTCACCAAGGATGAATGTGGAAAGTGGTAAGAAAAAAAGGACATACAGAGAGCCAGCAAAATCAGTGGGAAAGGCTGCTGAAGAGAATTTGGATAGTTAATAGATGACCAGAACAAAGACAAGGTAGAAGAGAAGCTGATACAGTGCTGTTCAAATGAGAAGAAAGGGTGGAAAAGAGAAAAAAGGAATGGTTGTAAGAGGCTGGAATGAGGCCAGAAAAGCACAATATTCCCCACCATTGTGTAATCCAGGAAGGAGAGTAAAAGAGGATATATAGACCTCTATAATAAAGGAAAGGTGCAGAGAATTTTAGGTAATTGGACTCAGGTTTTTGTGAGAACCACAAACTGGAGGAAGTTTGATATGAAGAGACCATGGATGACCATGGTATTTTTACACTAGTCGTGTGCTTTAGTCAGAAGACCATCCTTCCCTGCCACAAGCAACACTGTGTGAAGTGCTGGCAGTCTTTCAGAGACATTAGTGCTGGGAACAATGGGACTTTTTAGTACTACAGACTAGAGTACTAGTCATTCAGGTAGCAAAATGTCCACAGATTATTGGCTAGGAACCCAAAATGTTTGAGTAGCTATTCATATTTATTCTATTACAATAAATACCTCATTCTTTGTATAGAAGTCATCCACTGGGTTTCAATGGCACAGCTTCGAAAAGATAGAGAAATTCTTCTTAATTTGGGATTTTCCTATTCATTTTATGCTTATCTTGTGTAACGTAGAACTACTTTGAAAAAGAATACCTGAAACAAGGACTGATGCCTGCGTAAATTTTATGCCGCAGGGATTTGTATTTCTATTATGGTGTTGCATGCACCATTACAAATATTAGCCACAAACAAGTAGAGATAATCGCTGTGAAGTTTTCTGCTCTACTTTAGGTGTGCTGTGATTGCTTCCCTTGCTACTGTATGTCATTCATTTCAGATTTAAATATCTAATGGCTCTCATCAAACAACATTTAAACTTTCTATGAAATCCTGCAAATGTTCCTTTAGATCATATTATAAGTAACAATGGATGAAATGAGCTTGAATGGGAGGGCTGTATTTCAGTCTCAGGGGTTCTGCAGCTGTTTGTGATGACAGTGGAACACTTCAATTGAACTGCAGCCTTGTATTCAGCAGCATTGTGCCCATTAAGCTATGTATAAAAAACAGTATAAATGGTCCGGCACATTTCCTTTTCCACGCTATTTTCATCTTAGTCACTGGAATGTCTCCGTAGAAAATAATTTATTTACTGGAAGTTAACAAGGGATGTTTTGGTCACTGTGAACACCAGATGTGGTGTTAGGATTGTAACATGAACAAACTTAAATCAACAAAGATGCCTTTATGTATTGAAATGTTGGTCACATGGCAGTGTGTCATTTGCAGTAGCTCCTGGTGCTGAAGCAGTTATGTTCAAAAGATAAGAGAATTTTTTTGAGGTTGTTAGCGGCCTAATAGGTATTTATTAGTATTTACTTATTTATTTTCAGAACGCTGTATTTGTGCTAGGAATTTTACAGACACATAAGGAAACATGTTTGCTTGCCCAAGGATATTACAATCTAGTGTAGACAGATGTCACATTGAGCAAAGAAATCAAGCCATGGGGGTTGGGGAGTAGTGAGGTGATAAAACAGGGGGAGTTGAAGAAATGTTGCCGGGGAAAAAATCAGCTTATTATTAAGAGCTTTATTATGTAGAAGCTGAGTTTTGAATATAGTTGAAACCCTACTGTGGCATATATTTCACTGAATAGCAATCAAATCTCTGGGTCATAGGTAATATCCCTTCCCCCATTCCTAGTTTTAGTTTGTTTTTTGGCGTATTACAGACCAAATGAAATAAATGCCCACATCCACCGAAGCACATACCAGTAAACAAAGCAATAAAACCAAGGCTGAAATGTTATCATCCACATACATTGTAGTGAAGATCACTAATTTCTGGTTTTCTACGTTACTTTCAGCCCATCTGTCCTAAAGCACTGCAAGGAAACAGGTTAAGAGAACAGCCATAATTCCTAAAATGCTCTCCATCTCTCCGTAGCTGCTGCGAGGTATTGAATTCATTGGGTGCTTGTTGTACTCTTGGCTTCGTTAGTTATGTCAGGATATCTCAGACAAAACCAAATGGTATTCTACAGTGCCCATTAACAGTTTCCCAAGTGCAAGGCACACTATTGAGCATGCCTTGATCTGTGACCTTCGAATAGTAATGCACACAGACAGATCTACCTCTGACCTACTAGAAAACTTCCTGAATGTTAATGTCCTGCATTAAAGAAGACCTATACAGATAACGATATTCTAGATCGCTGTTTCTATGTAATGAAAATCCATAGAACTAAAGTTTGAAGAAGAAAGCAGAGTTAGAAATTGGAAGCAGTTGGCAGTTTAACTTGTCTGAAAAAAATACTCATTTTTTTCAGAACCATACATAACCTCTTTTTTCCTCACGCCCATGGCAGAGAGGGTAGAAGATTGCATGCCACTCGAACAGTAAGTGGTCAATGGAAAACTGAACTGTGTTATAGTAAAGATTTGTGTATTTAAATGTGCCACGGATGTGCAGCTGTCTGGAATCTGTCTGGGATCGGTGCTGAACTTTGGTAAATGTTTCTCTTTCAGAGTTGGAACGCAGTCTTCCCCGCCCCCATTCGCAGACCTTGCAAAGCAGGATCTGTGCTCTCTTTTCTTTCCCTTCACTAACTCTGATTGATGGAAACACTCGCTGGGAGTTTTTTTCCTGACATTCTTTCAAAAAGCTGAAAGCATGAAATGTTATGATAGTGTTATGTCTATTTTTGAAAGTAAGGCTGCTAATATAAAATGGTGCTGATATGCTAGAATGAATTATAAAGGCAAGATTATTAAATCTCTGCAAATTGCTAATTTATTATTTTTCTCACCTAATTTTGATTTGTACTGCATGATTATAGTGACATCCATCTTCAAAAAACTAGTGAATTGCTGAGAAATTATTTGCATATTGCAAAAAGTTTGATTAGACTTTATATATATTTAACATTTGCTAGAAATCCTCTTGTTCTCTGCTTTCATTTGTAACCCTTTGAGCTAAGAGAAAATTCAAAGGAGTTTAATTTTCATAGTTTTTACTATGCAAACAGAAGGTGATTGTATATTATGCATAGTAAGGATTCTTTTCTTGATATGCCTGTTCATTTTATTCCCAAGAGAACCATATTTGGGGTCATAGTTACTGCACATTGTATATTGAATGTAACAGAACTTTTATAAATGGAAAATTTCACTAAAAAATCACTGTTACAAGTGAATGTTAATAGAGTATTTAAGTAGCAAGCTTAAATACACAAATCTTTTCATATTTTGTTATTTTCAAGTTGAATTCCAGAAAATTAATTCAATTTGCAATGAAATGTTTTAGTAATTCTGGACAAACTTTGGAGCTACTTACATAAATCACTTGTTATTTAAAGTTCATTAATGGAATTATTCAAATGACCATAGATGGACTTGCAAGGAAAAGCTTGCAAGATCTGTTCCTTCAATGAGCTGAAAATGCTTTTTCCCTTTGGATGGCAGGACTGTAATAGGTTATTAAAGCCAGATTCTCCCTGTGAAGGTTTAGATTCCTTTAAACACAATAGAAAATGCCTACTTGAATGTAAAAACAAGAAGAAAAAAGAATTTGGGTTAATTTTCAAAAATAGGTGGGGAACTATGCTCACAAAGCAGATATGAAGGAGAGCACAGCTAGGTGAATGGGTATGTGGGAATATAAAATGCAGCATGCACAGGGAGTAAGCAGTTGCATGTGCAGTTCACTCTCTTCTGTGTGCAATCAACTTGATTGCACATCCCTCCAGGTATTTTAGGGAAACAATTAGGCATATCCACTTGAACATGTGGTTATTGAAGTGTTGTATTGTAACAGGTAACATTCAGGTTGTGGAGCTTTCTAAAGTATCATGGAATTCGCTAAGCTGAGGGAAGGAAAAGGAAACAGATAACTTCACTCTTGGGGGCATATACATCCTTTGTAGTGTGTAGACATTGCTTCTTGCAAATGCCTCTTCCTGTGCTGGCTATCTGAAAAGGAACGAATTTGACATGGTTATGGGGTTAGAGTGGGGCAGTGACAATACCTTCTTCATCTCACTGGTCAGTACAGCTCAGTGGTCAGCTAAGGCTACAACCTGTGTGAAGCTGGTGCTCAATATCCAGCTGGAAGAGTTTTATTCTTATGATCCAGAATTCCTCTAGAGCAGAGGTTCCCAAACTTTTTCTTATTGCATCCCTCCTTCCAGATTTACCAGCTGCCCGCATACCCCTACCAGCATACATTTTATATTTTCACCCCTTAAATGCCAAGTATTATCATACAGAAAATTAAATCTGCCATTTCACAATTTCTCCTGTGTACCCCTCAAACATGTCTTGCGTACCCCCAGGGGTATGCATACCACCGTTTGGGAACCCTTGCTCTAGATCTTCCTTCTTCTGCATGTCCCACAGCTCCAGTGGCTCTCACACTCCAGTACCTTTGCCCACATTCTGCACATTTTCATGCTGAATGAGAATGCAAAGAATTGAGGCAGATTTAGGTAGAAGTGAATGTGAGCACAGTGTAACTAAGCACGCCTAACAAAGGAGCTCTGCTCTTCATGTGCAAGAGGTAATTTAATCCCAGCATTTAGCTAGGGCTTGATCTTGCTCTTGGTCAAATCAGTAGAAAAGGTCCTATCAATTTAACAGGGAAGGATCAAGTCCTGCTGGCAGAGTGGTAGCTGCCTAGAGATGCAGGTTTTCACAGGACTTTCAAAAGGGTCCAGGCACCCAAAGTCCCCTTGAGAGTAAGGCGCTTCTGAAAATCCCTCTCTAGCTCTGTGTACCTAAATACTTGTTAAAATCTTGCCTTAAGAATCCAAACTATCTCACGACAAGTTGATGGCCAAACTCTCATCATGTTTAATGGAAAAAGGTACTCTCATCATGTTTTGGTACTACTGTACCAAAATTTTGACCTTTGGCATACCAAAACTAAGATAGCTGAGTCTTACTGAAAACAGAAATCACTTATATTTTTTAATCATATATGAAACAAGCTTGAGATTTGTTAATTTTACTGAAGTGCCATGGCAACATACAGAACTGTTTTGCAGCTTACGAAATGTATTTTTGGAACTACTGACTCACACACACTTGCATATTTCTGCTGTACCAAGAGAATGTATTTCCTTTTGCTTTCATGCAGCTATTCAGCATGAAATAAAAGCACTTAAATTTCTGGTTTGTATCATGCTACAGTTCAGGGTTGTTTTCTGGAACAGTCACACCTGGGCTGAATGTATTTAATGGGATTGCTGGATATTGCTTAGGTAATCGCTACTGCTGACAGTGGCAGTATGCTATTACAAAGAAAGTGCAATTTTTTGCACAGGTATAAGGTAGAGGGTTTTCGTTATAAGCCTAATAAAGGCTGAAAGGTAGATAACTCAGGCTGGAAATTTTTTTTTTAAAGCGAGAGAGTATCATATTTTGTCAGTTCAAGTGTTGTGCTTCTAAAACAATATTAATTTTCAGATTTTCCTGGAATCTCTTTATCTTCTGACTATATGTAAGAGTGCTTAGTTTCTAGGACAGGTTCACAGTGTAGAGCCCAAATGCTATAACAAAAAAGGGTATCAAGAGTCTATAGCACTGCAAAGCAGCTACATATCCCATATATCAGGTGACTGTTAGCTGGATTGACCTTAAACTGGATGGCACTGATGTGGAAGAAAGTGGGATCAGAGCTGTGAGGGGTCAGTTTATTCACTTCGTTCTCTGCTAAATGGGTTCCTATTCAGATACCGGAGTGTGGCCCTTTCCTTGTTGCCTTTGCTTGTTCAGGAAAGAGTTGTTTCACACATCCTGGTTGCAGTGGGATAAGAATTGGCCCACTGCAGTTGTAGTCCATGAATAATAATGACGATGATGCCCTTACTCTGTCCTAGCCATGAAAGTACTGGATCAGTTAACATTTTAAGAAAATGTGTTGCTGAGATTGTGCTGCGCACTGTATGGGTCTATCATTGGTTCTAACACATGATACTTGATCTCTTTCCTGATGATCAGTAGATAGCAAGGGCAAAGCAATTCCAGCAAACTCATTATAATTAAGAGTTGTACTGAGTCCATGCAACTGCCTCTGTCATCAGTGTAGTGTGACAATGAAGGAATGGTTTATTACTTAACAATAGGAAGTGAACAATATAAACTACTATTATGAATATTCAGTGACATTACTTGAATGACCTTTTCACACAAATTAAGTTGGTTAATCTTATACGTGGAATACAATGGTTTGACATACTTTTTTTTTCTCCCCAGAGCAAGTCATGCTATTGACTCTCACAGTTTGAGAGTTTGTATTAGATCCACCCAAAGTGGAAAGAAGCTGTAGGTGAACTACTGTTGCAAGTGTAACAGTTTTCTTCCTCTAGCTAAAAGTTTGCATTTAAAACTGCAGTTTCAATTTGAAACTGAAAATGTTCTAGTTGAAACTGAAATGTTCAAAGGCCCCTGGGCAGTCTTAGCTCTATAGAGCAGCAAATTTCACAGCAATGGGCTAGCTGTACCAAAGATCAGTGAGACAGAAGTGGCCATTTAAAGGTCATGCAATCTTGTGTTCCTGTTTTTGTCACCCCTGTCTTCTTTTCCCACTCTATTTTGTTCTACATCCACCTGTCATGCTTTGTCTCTTTTTAGACCTTAAACCTTTTGAGTCTGGAACTTTTTAAATTCTTTGTTTTTACATTGCTTTGTACAATGGGGCCTGGAGCTTGATTGAAGTCTGGTCCTAATTATAATAATAACAATATTGGTCCCTGATTATCCATTACATTTGAAGAAACTCAATTTCTAGGTTGGAACTTGGAAGCATATAATAAGACCTATGAACCTCCCAGGTCTTTTCTGAGGGGTTTTCTAAAATTAATATTTGCTAAGTGCTTAGATGAAGAGAACAACAGAAATGCAAAGTACTCTATGAATTAATCATTATTATTTCATTTCCAAATGGTAAGTACAAATATACCCTGCTATTTCGAGAACATCAGAACCCAGGTACTTAAAATACCTGCTGTTCAGTTTTGGTAATTTGCTCCATTCTCTACGTTTAAATAAAAATTTAAATAGTAGTAATACAAAAAGGAGTGCTTAAAACTGGAGCATAGTTTTCTACTTCTATTTTTATACTGTATTTACTTGAATCCAAGATGAGGTCCCCCCTCTCCCCTGCCCCCCGACTTAGCACAGGGGGAAAAATCCTTCATTTTGGATTCGAGTACAAATGGGGGAGGAGGACAGGAGGCTGCAGTGGCTCCAATTCTGGCCCCAACCTGGAGCCACAGCACCTGCCTGCCCCCACTCCTCTCCCACCACAGACCATGTACTTTGTGTCCAAGACCTGAGTGGGGCTAGACCTTATTAGAACGAGAGGAAGCAATGCTGGGATGATTTAGTCAGGGATGATCTCGCCTTGCACAGGGGGCTGGACTAGATGACCTGATCAGGTCCCTCCAAGCTCTGCATTCCTATGATCCTGTGAAAAAAAGGAAATTTTCAGTTGCATACTGAGAGGCTGTGAAAACCAGTATGGGGAAATGATTAATTATTCCTCTCTCTGGTTCCAGTGAGAGAGTACGCCATTCAGTGCAGGACTCCTGCTTACCATAGTAAGGACCTAAACTAATGGAGAGTCAGGGAGCAGCAACTGAAGTATTAAGGGACTAAAGGTGTTGTTTTCTAGGCAAAAGTCAAAAGCAAGTAATAGTTACAGCATTGCTAATTGCATGTAAGGACAGCTGTAACTAGCCTCAGGAATATGGAGAGTATAAATCCTAAAAAGAATATACTGTTGTATAGGGCAATCGAAGGAATACTAATCTAATACGAAGGAAACAAATGGTCGTATCTATTCAGCTGTGGCATTAGCTGATGGTCTGTGCCTGCAGACATTTCAGACTACACTGGATGCGGTGCCTGGACATATAATCCTGGGCCAGATCTTTGCTTTTTTCCTGCTTCATGCCACCCCAGCAGCACAGAGCAGCTGTAGCCCCAGTGGATGCAGCACCCTGGGGTATCCTCCAGCATAGTGGTAATCTTTGGCAAAAAAACAATGTAGCTGTATGCTACCACCCTGGCTAGGTCTGTGCTGTAGTAGAAGAAAAAGTGATGGTGAAGCTGCCTTTGCCAGACTTCCTCAGCCACACAATATCTTGATGCTAGTTGATGGCTTAGACACTTATCTGGAACAATCCTGCCCTAGCAAAGGATGGTCTGGATGGCCTCTACTAGCTTTTTAAATCTCGCATATCTATGTTTAATTGCAACCAGGAAAAAGTTTGCTGAGATCATTTTGCTGTTTCAGTTGTCTGTCCTCATTTGTCACCGGACTGTGTCCTGATATAAAATATTATTTTACTGAAAATACTATCAAGACCAGGTGGCTGCAGTTTTACAGCATGTTTTCTCCTTTCCAATCTTCAATGCTGAAACTTGTGGAATGTCTTTAACTGATAATTTGTTTAACTCCCACCTACTAATTGGACTAAGACATAACTTTGTAGCTTTATCTCTTTCCTATTCCTCATTTTATTTCTGTTTCAATTAGTGAGTGTGCCTTTAGCAAGAGACTGAGATTGTTTTGCTATCTGTTATAAGATTTGCCTGCAAGAGAAATACATTTTATTGCCTGTCTTCTCACATGCTTAAACAGCATTCTCCCCTTTACAGTCAATGAAAAGACTTAAGACGCTAATTTGCTTTAGGTTTTGCCTCTC
>NW_005841915.1:2818541-2923857 GCF_000455745.1 Alligator sinensis | reverse complement strand
CTTTCCCTGTTATTAGAATCAGGGAGGACATTTACTTGTGTTGACATATTTGGTTTAACAAAAAAATGCTTTAACTTCCTTCTTGTATCATATTTTACAAATTGAAATGAATAAACATGGACACTTACCTAACTGGAGATGCCAAAAATGTTAGCTAAGGCTAACATAATGCAGAACAGGTTGACAGAAGTCCTCACAGCATAGTGATACCTTGGAAAGCTTGATCTCTGTAATCCCTCTCAGTGATGGTGTTGTCTTCTCCCCTCCTGTGCATTATTGGCATCTCTCTCTGTTAAGCAGCTAATAAAGTGAAAATGTACTATTGGTAGGGCACTGGCCATCTCTGATTTGGATTATAATGTAAAGCCATTGACTACTGTATTGGGCTCTCCCTGCATTTGACCCCAATTCTTCTCTGTCTGCCTCTGCTGCTGTCATTTGTACTTGTACAAAATTGCTATTATTATTATTATTATATTGCATGCAGGCAGGGGACAGTAGCCATTTGTTGCTGGGGATGGATCTTGTGACCTATCCATTGCTGCAGGCCAGAAGTCTTCCCCCCAGATTCCCGAGCCCTTTGCAGCAAGGGAAGACGTGGTATCACAGGGGATGGGCAGCACAGTGGAGCTCTGTGACAATCATCCACTTTGTTGGATATGACTTGCACAGGCGAGATTGGACTTCTTCATGGGCCAGATCCAGTCCACAGGCCATAGGTTGTTGATCCCCACACATAAGAATCAAAATCAAAGTTCTGATGGACCATTGCCTTCGTTTCTGGGCAAAAAAGATTTCCTCTGGCTTATAACAGTTCTCAAACCTCTTCTGCACCAGTATTCAGCATTTTTGGAATTATTTCACTGATCAATTGGTTTTGTTTTGAATTCAGAAATTTGAAGTCATCTTTGTTCATTGGGTCTTCTGGCCTTCAGCCTTTATGCTTTAGGAAGATATACATTTTTTTCTACATATATCTCCAAGCCACTTTTGTAAGTGCAGCAGCAAAGAAATAATATTTTAACAAGATCTACCGTCAATATTTTTTACTGTGGTCTCTTAGAAGCCCAGCCTCACTGACCTGTGATTAAATTCTTGTTCAGTATTATATTCATTTTTCAATTTTTCTGATTCTTTCCTTTTTTCTAAGTTTTGTATTTTTGGCAAGATATTTAGCTACTCTCTTTACCTGAGGTTTTTTTTTAAAAAAAAAACTTCCTCTAATTAACTTCCTTATTTGCTAATTTCAATTGTTTTTCTTCCCTTCTCTTACCCTCTATACCATCTTTTTTCTGGCTTCATGGCACATGTTTCATTGCATAATATTATTTCCTTTCTCTCAGCTGAAAGAAGCTAGGCACATCTTCCTTTCCTTATGGTAGCTTCTGCATAGACTTCTCCATTTTCCTACCCCGTATTTTTTTTTTTTTTGTCCATCAGTCCCTTGTAGCTTGGACATTTTTCACCCAATACATTGGTAAAATATACTGTTCATACTTCCAGTGTTATGGCTCCCCTTGATTACGTGTCCTCCCAAAGAACTCAAATGCCCTGGAAATTGGATCTAGTGAACCTAATTGCTTTCATGACTGCAATGCTTATTTCACTGTTTTATAGCTCCATTATCACTGGCAATTACATGCCTTTTCCTTTGCCATTTTTAACCTTGATCTATAACATTTTTGGTTTTAGCTAAAAAAAAATAAAAAATCCTCCAATTTTTTTTTTCAGTTATGAACTTGTGACATTTACAATAGGGATGAATAAATGAGACATTACAAGAACTAACCCAAAACTGTGCCCAAAATTCAAATGTAACCAAATGTTTTTGCAAGTTGGGAAATGTTCTGATAACATTTTTCCAGTATTTTTTCACTTGAACACGCCTCTGCACTTCCTGGTTCTGGCCAGGACCAGAAGTGGAAGTGCTGAAATGCCATGAGACAGGCTGTTCGTGTGAGATTTCCCACTCACATTTCCAGACCCATTTGAATAAACATCTGAACTTTTGGAAGGTTATTTGAACTGAAACCTCTAAAGTTGTTGCGAATATTTTCTCACTGATTTCCAGTATCTGGTTGGTTATATGTCCTGTTCAGAAGTACGCTTTTTAAGATAATTTGATATAGTTACAAAGCTTCTACCTGAAATGCTGTTCTACGTGGTATCCAACACATCTTCCAGTTCTTTCTATTCAACATTGGCATTTTTATTCTTTGAATCATCAATATCATCAGTTTTGCTCTTAATTTAACATCATGTGGCCAGTACCTCTCTTTGGCTTCTTCCTGGAAACAGTTCTGGGAGTGCAAAGTGGCAGTGTATTCATCAGGGTGGATCTATAAATAGCACTAATTTTAATAGTGAATTAAACCAGCAAGCAGGAAACCCTGATTTAAATAATTGATTTTGAACTTGTTTTGCATTTACACTTTTTATTATTGTTTTCATAAGGAATTATTGCTTTTTATTGATTGGAATGATTTAACACCACCATTCTTAAGCAGAAATACACCGTAACTGTAGTAGGGTTGGAGCATTGTATCTGTGATGGTCCAGAAAATGTCTTGGTGGCAAGGCTTTTTTGTGATATCTTTTATTGGACTGGACTTGTCCAACAGCTCTTCCAATATACAGTTGATCTAATAAGAAGATATTGCAAAAGTGCCTTATATCTTAGATTATAACTATACAGATTGATTTAATTATGCAGTTTTACATTATACCATATACTTGTTTAAATTCTTCATTTTTATGCTTTTATTATGTGAAAATATATTGAATGATGTATTATTTTCCATATTTTTAATTATGATCTGTATCAAGCTGGATTTGGATAGAAATTGGAATTTAATTAAAATACACAAAAAAGCATTTTACAATTGTTTTTTTAGTTAAAAACAGCAGCCGTGGATGTGATGTATACATAAATAAAAGCAAGTTTATCAAATATTTTTTGCTCTTAAAAAGGATTATTTATTACACAAAGGAATCTATAGTTAGTTAATTGAACTCATTTCTGGTCACCATGTTCTTCAGTAGTTTGAAGAACTGGGAAATCGTATCTATGAGCACTTTTTTAAACTAGTAGCTTGAAGGAGGAAGTTAAAATGGTTAAGTAAACTAAAATGAAGACCATATTCTCTTAACTTGGAAAAGACTTCAACTGATAAAGCTTGGTTAGCTCATCAGCTATGTTCACATGTGCTTAACCATTGCCTTTTCTCACTATTTGGCTTTTTTTTTTTAATTTCAAAAGTTTTTGTGATTTAACATTAATTTTATTTAACTGATGCAAATAGTTGTAATAAATGTAGGCATTAACATCAATTGTTAGAATTTCCCATTTATTTTAAATTTGGTTAATCTAAAAAATGTCTTAAAAAAAAAGGGTTTTCTTGACTAAAAAATAAAACAGTTGATATTTATGCACACTATTATTCTTTTCCCTTCTAAAATGATGATTGTAATGTCTTTATCTGGTGCGCTGGGAGGGGGCATCATAAATGTTGGTAGCTTTAAAAAAAAAATCATGCCAAATCCACTAATGCTGTAGATTAGTCTTTTGTCAGTGCATGGCAATATTCCTAATTTAAATAGAATATTTGGGGCCTAATTCTGTGCTAGCCATACTTTGTGCAGTGCCATTAAATCTGCATGCAATGCGGTCCTTGGCATGCAAAAATGTTCTTGAAATCTCATCTCCTAAAAGTTTCTGCCTTCCCCCCCAAATATTTTAATGTCTGCGTAACCCTCAAATGTATTCTACCCTCATTTAGTCTCGGCACGGTCTGGACTGAGCAGGAAGCAAAGCCTGAGTCATGGTTCTAAAACCACATGCATGATGGTATGTCTGACCTTGAAAGTGAATAAAAGTTCATGGACGCTGATGTGTTTTATATGACTCCTATAGCACATTTGATTTGTTTACAGGCTTGATGTGCATGCAATCTATTTGTGCAGCCAAAAAGTCAGAATCGCAGGCTGTGGAAAGAAACATTTTATGTAGTGGAAGATTTGGAAAAATCTTACCCACTGAGACTGTATATAAATGATCAAGTCCAAAATACTTGTTTTCTTATATGGTTTGACCCTGAAACCATTAAAGTCAATAGCAAATTTCTAGTTTATTTCAATGATGCAGGCACTTACAGAGCTCTTATAAAGCAAAAGGTAAAATACTCAGGGAGGGAGAAATCTCTAGCTTAAAAATGAAACTCATATTTTAAAAGTCAAATTAATCTTCATTTTCCTCAGAAAACTTGGGAAATCTGACCTATAGGTTTCCTTTTCCCACTGCTTGAATGAATGTTATCATAAGAGTCCCAGAAATAGGGTAAAAGAGCTGCTCACTTCAAGCCCCTTATTTTCACTCTCTCATTACTTTCTCAGAGTGTTCTCTTTTTCTTGAAATTTTCTCATGCCAGAACGTATCTTTGGAGAGAGATAAATTTAAATACAGAACTCTCTGGAGATTAGCACTGAGTGTGTATTCTAAAACAGTAATGAAATTGAAGTACGAGGCATGACCAGTACATGATTTTCAATCACTTATAATTTTATTTGTGAATCAATTTATTTAAATATGTTAATGGCTCTTGTGCTTATTAGGAGTAAATGCAGAGTTTAAGTTTGAAAGAATGCCATCAGTTTAAAAATTACATCTCCATTTGAAAAGCTTTTATCAACTTTATTACTAGTAACACATCAAACTGCTATAACTGATAGATGAGAAAAATGTCTCCTCTGCTTTTTCGGTTTTGTTTTCCTTGTACATTTCATTGTTCTTGATGCGGTCAGTTTCACTGTTCCGTTTGTCAGCTTGTGTAAATTCTTAACGAAGCAATGGGCAGAAGGGAAGTTTTGAAAACTAGAAAAAAGAAAAAAAAATGGAAAAAAAATACCAAGGGCTTTGTAATCAAGTATCTTACCTGACACTGCTTCTAGCTCACTTTTATATATTAACAGTGGGCATTTAAGAGTATGGAAATGCATCATATGTTTTAGACAGAGTCATAAGACTCTGAGCTCTGTCAGTTGTGTTAAAGCTCGCTGAAAAATCCTGCTGTACTGAAACCCTACATAAGAAGATTCATCTTAAAAGAAAAATTTTGAAGTGAAAAGTGACATTTTGAATTAAATGGAATGGCTCTTTCAGCATATGGCAATTACGATGTTGCTCTTGCTGGCAAGGGACACTGGACGTCTGTAGCTCAAACTCCTTAGCATCTGAGGGAGTTTATGATTGCTCCTAACATTGGTAAAAGTTGCTACTAATTATATTATTGTTTTTCCTTTTTCAGACCATGCAACCTTTTAAACGTTTAGTTAAAGCCTTTACTGCGTTGTTTAGAATAAGGAAAATAAAGTGGAATCTATTATAATCATGCCTGCATGGCATACCAGTTACTGGGCTAGTGGTCTTATTCTGTTAACAGAGATACTGGCATGATTAGTGCTGCTGATACTCACTATGGCTAGGAACCAGTGTTGCATTTATCTCTGAAGAAGTTGTGCCTGTGTTTCTCTTGGAACAAAAATATCCCAGAATTGGCACATACATATGCCAGGGTTTAGTGAGTGGCTTAATATAGTGCCACTTTCCTGCCATTGATTCAATGAAGCAATCCTGGGATAACTGTACAGACGTACTTTGCAATATCTTGGGATAAACTATTACTACCTCTTACCTGAGAAACTTTTTTTAAAGATTTATCATTGGACAACAGGCATGGCTTTCTGTATGCTTGAACTTTGTTCCAGGATAAAATGGTTTGTCCTGGAATCAATGCAATGCCTGCTTGCTGTCTTTGTGCAAGGGTTTCAGAACAACAACCTGTATCCTTACAATGGTTTCTGTCAAAATAACCAGACTTTTACATGCTTAGCATCTAGGAAGACATTTTTCCATGTAGACAGAAGAGAAAAAAACCTACTGTACTTACTCAAATACAAGACAAGTTTCCCCCCTCCCATTCAGCATGGGGAGAAAAGTTCCTTTTCATATAATTGCATACAAGCAAACCTCATTAAATGCATTGTCTGTCATTAGGTGAGTAGATGTGATATCTTTTATTAGACCAACTGAGTAGTTATAAAAAAGCTCTTAGCAAGTCACCCTTCTTCAGGCATATGAAGTTTCTGCTGTTCATCATTATCTATCATTAAATTGCTGCCAAAAGCAACAAGTGCTAAGTAATGGAAACCGTCTAAGAAGTTACTTATATGCAGCCAACACTAAGCATGACAATAAAACACATGGCTGGTATTGGGCAACCATACTGATTAGACAAACCTACCATAAAGATAGATTACTGCATTCAATCTGAATAAGATATATGATAATGCCCATCGTGACCTGTCCCCCTCATCACTGACTCTTTTTCAAGTCATGGTAAGCCACTACATTGAATACATTTTACTTTTTCTTCACTTCCATAGTTAAGCTGTACCTTTTCCATTTCCAATCATTCCTGTTTCTTCACCATCCTTAAATTTCTTCCAAACATCACCAGGTAGGACCCCAAACAGCTCACCCAGAATCCCATTGTCACCCCTTTCTCATCCTGTGGCATTTGATTAGTGTGACAGCACCCTTCACCTTATCTGCAGATACATTTTTGGAGGATCTCAGGACTTGGGACAAGAACACCTGGTTCCAGTAATGGTGGGGAAGCTAATTAGTACATGGATCCTTTGTAGCGGCTTATCTAGAGCACACACATATACAGAGCAGTGTTGAGCCATGGGGTCACCATGGCTTGAAACGCTTTTGACTCTGCTGGGGCCCAGCCTAATGAACAGTAAATCATGAGCCTTTTCGGGTTGGACTAATGTCATGCATAGTTTCTATTCTATATAGATAGGTACAAAAGTGCTGCTTAAAAGTGTTTATGGAGTACCTGTGCTAAAACCTGCAGCAGTTTCAAAAAAGGTAAACTGCATCAATTCTGGATAAATGAAGAAAACGGGTATCTGTAGTAATTTGTCTATGTGGTAAATTATGTTTGTTTCTAGGTCAGTGTATTCAAATTTGCTACTCATTTCCATGTGCTCAGGGAGAGCAAGGTCTGACAGTAAGGAGGGTGGAAGGGGCTATAGGGGGAAGAAGGTGGTGGGGCAGAGGGCAAGGGAGCTACTTGACCCCCCAGATTTACTTTCTCTGCAGTAGCAGTAGGAGGGAGACAAAATCAAGGTAAACCTTGAATAATTAGATTCTATACTTGGAAAAATTATAATAAATTTTCCATATATAGAATATAATTATTGGGGGTTGTCTTATTTTCACAGTCATCTTGTATTTGAGTAAATACAGTAAGTTTTCAGTGGAAATTGCACTGCAAAATACTGAATGCTTGAATAAAGTCATTTCTTTTTAGAACCTAGTTAAATACAATTGACCATATTCATTGACTTCACTGGAGCTATGCTTGCACCAGCTCTGAATTTGGAATGATAGGCCTGATGCACCATTTTGTTACACTTTTTTGTGTAACTCTCACCTTATCACCTTAAAATCAAGAGTGAGAGGGGTGCAGTGTGAAAAGTCTGAGCTTGAAAAGAAAGGAACTGAGCAACGGAAGTGTCAGTCATGGAATGGAAAAGTTGTCAATTGGCCATACCAGGAAGATGACAGTGTGAGCTGGTTTAATTTCTCTGTTCCTCACCTAAACTGGAAAGGGAGTGGGATGAAAAGAAGGAAATGAAAAGTGCTTGTGATGCATTAGAAATTGCTGTCAACCTAAATTCTAAATAAGAAAGCAGAGTATTTTAGAACTGTGAAGAGGAGATTATGAAAGGGTTGATTTAACTGGTCATGTTGCAGCCCATAAACCATATCTAAATCTCTAGAGCAAGCTTAAAAGACTACACTAGGGTCAATCTTTATAATACCTGGATTTAGGAACACGGAAAACAAATTTGGTTGCGGAGATTCAGAACTCTGGTTCACACTGTAGGGCATATACTTATTACTAGCATTTATGAAGAATAAGTCCTTCAGCTACTGTGTAATGCTGACATAAGCAAAAAGGAGTGATTTATTAATTCTGCATTGTTTGGTTGGACAACTGAAGGGAAAAAAAGGAAAATTCTAATCCTTTCCACACGGAGAATTGTACTGAAGCATCCCCACTGCTCATGATCTCCTTGACGAGGTTCATCTAGCAAAATGTGAATAGCTATGAATGAATCAGCATTGCTAAAGTGTCTATTGTTGTAATATCTAGATAATTCAGAATGTAGAAAACAAATGAGAACTGTACAGTTGAGACAGTAAATAATTGAGACTGGTTAAAACAGCAATTAGCCATCCTTTTCTCTATTGGTAGCCTCGCAACATTTCCCTGGTATATTATGGATTTGGTGACATGCCCACAGAATAGGTCAGTAGCAAAGCACTAAATTTGCTAACTGTTGTTAATATTTATTACCATTTTTATTTTGCCAGTGGTAGGTACCATAGCTCCATTGTCTTAGGTGATGTCTGCCTGAGACAGCCATGGATTCTAGACACAGTGTGCACGTGTACACATGCAATTAATGTGACTGAATATACTCTGGTTCAATTTGAGCTGGAGCAAACTAATCCTGATGTCACCATCTACACATACATTTAAACACAGTAATTTATTGCGCTGCCAAATACTACTTATATGTGACAGGACTATCTGGCAGCACAGTAAATTAATCTACTGTTCCTTAATGGCCATGCATGTATAGACGGTGGCAGTTTACTGCACAGCAGACTAGTCTGCTGTGCAAGTGAAGCATCTTGTATAGATGTGCCTAGTAACACATTTCCCCCCCACTCAAATGTGGACAAACAGTTTTATGAATCCTAATAATGATCTCCTCCTAAAGCCTAGCATCTCTTTCTTCCTTTTCTTATATGGAAATCATAATCCTGTGAGTCACATCTCTTTACTAAGAAAACTGTTGTGATGTCACTAATTCAGAATTATGATCTCAAGACAGGATCAGAGGATGAATGGAAAGAAAGCCATCTAGAACAGGTAGATGTGTTAATTAGCTAAAAAAGGGAATATATGAAAGACCAAGAAAGTTAAGTGGAATTATGCTTGTACTCTGATCAATTTGCAAAAGATTTCCCCAATTTGAAAGAGTCTTATTAAACTATCTGGAAAAATCTGTAATGATTTGCCAACTTGAGTAGTGTGCCCAGATTTGTTACCCAATAATTACACATGGGCAATTAACAGCTGAGCTGAAGTCCCTATAAGCAGCTTGTGTATATTATATATGAGTATTTGTACATATGTTAATATATACATTTTCCAATGGCAGCACTACAGTCCAAAATGCAGGGAAAACATACTGTATTTACTATTGTGTGTGTGTGTAATGTAACTTTTAGGACAAGGGAGACCATACACTTGAACCAGCCATCTCTACATGGCAACACTTTATGGAACTGCATATAATCATTATTGATGAAAAGCTAAGATTTTTGAGGAAAGCTTGCCACACGCATTTATATCTGCACAATTACATAGGACCACCCCCACCTGTACCCTCCTTTTCAAGTGTTGAAATAATATTACAACACTCTTGCCAAGACGAACACTAAAAAGTTCGGAAATGCCAGAACTGAGGATGTCTTTGCCAACTTAATTCAGTCCCATTTTGTGTACACATTTTGAAATAGTTGTTAATAACATTTTCACTATCTCAGTTACTTTTTTGTCCTCCCTCCAGTTTACACTTCAGCTTTTATCCTCTGCATTGGAGAGAGGTGGCTTTCTTTTCTATACTGCTGGGTACCAGCGGACGGGAGGTCATTGGGGATACAGGAGAGAAGTTTCCTACACTTGATTATAGTAGCAACCTCACTGCAACCTGGAGCAGCTGAGAACAGACATTGCAAGCAGCCTGGTTTCATCCTGATAGCTTTTGTCTAGGCACATTCAGTTATTCTGTGAGGATGGTGCATGTACAGTCTAGCCATTACTAGAAGGTGTAAGAGCCTGAAAGCAACTTTAATTATAAAAGAGAGACTCTACATATTTTGCTACAATTGAGGAAGTCTCTGCTAACATGTAAACTGTAATTTTTTGGAGGCTTATATGTTGGCTACTTTTAAATGGATATACATGAAGACAAGAGAAGGCATTACCCCTCACAAAAACCACACCATGTCAATTTTCATGTTTCTGCTGCAAATCATAGAGTCACATCAACTATTCCAGAAAAGGTCATTATTATTTTTTAACATGGGCAAAATCATACATTTTCACTGAGTCTTTTTCTCAGACATGGTTGCATTCTTTGGGCTGATTATTTTTCCCTGCAACTTTCAGTGAAAGGTATGGAAATATTCAGCCCAACGGGTTAAAGTTTGGGAGTGTTGTAGGTAAATGAAAATACAGCCTTATGGGCACTGCTGGGAAACCTTAAAATGGGTGGTGCTTTTGACCCCACCCCCTAACGATAGTAATAGCAACAGCAACAGCAACAATAACAATGCCAAATAATGAATACAGTTATCGATTACTACTGATCTCCAAGATCTTGGCATACATTCGTAAATAATATCTATTGTGAAGGTAGTCAAAATGCGATTTCCACTTTTTCGAAAACTAAGCAGTTTCAGGTGCAGTAAGCCTCCTACCAATGTAACAAAGCACTAGTTTCTGTACTTTGGCAGCTCTCTGGGGATAAATTTACTTCAGCAGGCTTGGGTTTTAAACATTATGACTTGGAAAATCAGGATTCTCAAAGTTACTGTAGTGTCACTTGTAAATCACAATTGTTTAGACATTGAACTGATAGTTAATTCCAATAATACCTGTATCCTCAAAATGATGATTCCATATGGCATTTATGGTTCTTAACAGGTAAAATAAAGGCAGTATAGTATGATGCATCTGAGAAGCTTTTAATCTGTCGAGTTGCATTGGTTTTTCAGGGTAAAGAGTCCTCTTAGACCAATGGCATCTTCAGAGGAAGTTTCATTTTGTCAGCTCTAAGTTGTGCTGTATGAACAGATGTTGCTTTATTATTTTTTCTACACTTTTATAAGAATCATTGTCTATATTACTTTTTCACATGTCCTTTATTCCATGTTATCACTAGTGACTTTTTATAACCTGTAAAACTACCTTATCCTCACGACACAAAAATGTCTGATTTGTAACCCCTCTGGGGGCCAATTGCTAACGCCTTAATTTGAGATGGATAGCTTCCCTCTCTTGCATTTTAAACCATTAAATGTCAGAAACAAGTGCAGCAGATTTTAAAAGAATAGAATTGAGCTGAGCTTAGGAAACAAATTCTTGTTTGCTTTCCCTCACTTTCTACAGTCCGTCTGAAGTATTTGCAAGAATAGTGGAATTTGGAGCTTTTTATTGGCCTGGCCATTGAAGATATAGTCTCTGCAAACATATCTATAGTTATCTTGGTTTTGAATTTTGAAGAGTGTATAGTCATAGTGCTTCTTCAGCAAGTTTAATAATAAGTATAGAGATGAAATCAGGTTTTGTATAATGCAATGAAAGGGCTTTATTTCAAAGCCAGTAAGGTTGCTAAGTGACAACTGGCTACCTACCTATCTCATTTACAAAACCACACACTTCAAAGCAAGGAACTGAATAGTTAAGGAAAGCGTCCATTTCCCACATAATACTTTTAAATTCATTCTTAACCAGAACAAATGCATACTTATTCACAATGCAAGAGCCTTAACTCTGACCAATATAAACTCTGCTCCTTCAGTTGTAATTTCCAACTAAAAGCACAACACAAAATGCATGTGCAAGAGAAATACACAAATACTTGGCATGCTTTTCCATATTCAGTGATTCACCTGTGAGTAAAGTGAATGTAAATTGCCACTACATGGGAACGGTGGTGGGAGATGCACGTTTTGCACCAGCATAGAGCTTTATTTCAACTCTACCAGTCTCTGAATAATTTCTTTACTGGGCAGCCTCATATCTTCAATTACAGGCATTCTTTTGAGTAGAAAATGGTAGGAGGGTGGACTTTACAAATAGTTCATAGATTTCATAGATTTCATAGACATCAGGGCTGGAAGGGACCTCGGAAGATCATCGAGTCCAGCCCCCCGCCCAAAGGGCAGGAAGTCAGCTGGGGTCATAGGATCCCAGCAAGATAAGCATCCAGTTTCATCTTGAAGGTGTTCAATGAAGGCGCTTGAACCACCTCCGGTGGCAGGCTGTTCCAGACCTTGGGGGCTCGGACAGTAAAGAAGTTCTTCCTTATGTCCAGCCTGAAACGATCTTGAAGTAGTTTGTGACCATTCGACCTCGTCATCCCTTGGGGCGCTCTGGTGAACAAACGTTCCCCCAGATGCTGGTGGTCACCCCTGATAAACTTGTAGGTGGCCATCAGATCACCCCTGAGCCTGCGCTTTTCCAGGCTAAAGAGCCCCAGGGCTCTCAGCCTGTCATCGTAGGGTCTGCTTCCCTGACCTCTGATCATGCACGTGGCTCTTCTCTGGACTCTCTCAAGCTTCTCCACATCCTTTTTGAATTGTGGAGCCCAAAACTGGACACAGTACTCCAGCTGCGGCCTCACTAAGGCCGAGTACAGGGGGAGAATGGCGTCCGGGGATTTGCTTGAGAAGCATCTATGGATGCAAGCCAACGTTTTGGTCGCTTTACTAGCCGCCACATCGCATTGCAGGCTCGTTACAGTTCTCCTTGACTGTGTGGGATTCAAAGTAATCTACCTCTCCCCTTCCTGTATCACTACTTACTCTTTGAGTGTCGTTAAGCTGGGATCTAACGCATCCAGAGAGCAGAGTGGGAATACTTTTATAGCTGAGAGGCTATCTCCAAATTCTTGGGATGGGACTGACTTTATGGCTTTCTGGATCTTTCAGGAGGCCAGAAGAATTTTATTCAATTTACATTTTGTACAAATATTCTGTCTGATTCGGACTCTGCCAAGCTTACTCACCGACACTGACAAATTGCTTTTGTATTTTAGTGTACTCTGGAAGCACACAGAAGGTAGTACCAGAGAAGAATGCCATTACTGTGTGTTAAACTGGTGCCACTGGCTACAGCTTAAAAATCCTACAATATCTGCTTTACGGGCTGGTTTTAGATATAATGACATAAGAAAACACCTCTGTCCTCTTGTATCACTATGCAAGTAGAGATCAGCTCCTTCCCTTTGTAATCCCTTTGTTTGAGTATCTTGGGAGCTGATGTCAAAATATATTTTTTTTATGACTGCTCACCCATTTTGAATGTCTTGGGCTTTATTAGTCTGAGACTGCCCAAGACTGTTGACTTCAGTTGCAGAGGATAGTCAGTCAACAGGAGAATAGTATAAAGTCTGTCTGTTTTAAAGTCCTTGCATTCTTTTAAGACTTTGCCTGAAGATCTTACAACTAGACTTTGAGGAGCATCAATTTTTATCTAGTTGACATTTGCCAGTTAATTATTTTTCCTGTAAATGAATCTAAAGTCTGTTGTGATGACTGAAAAAAGTATCAATCAATTAATAGTTACTTCCATCTTAAAAGATTGTATCCTTATTTTGTGTCATGTTCTGCCATCCTTTTGGTTTCTGCTGTATACAGGGAGCAGAAAATGGTATTTATAGTAAAAGGGGGGTAGTGTGTGTGTATATATATGTGTGTGTGTGTGTGTGTGTGTATATATATATATTTATATATATATATATATATATGTGTGCGTGTGTGTGTATGTAACAACAAATCATTAATATGTATCACAGTAGAATTGATTTCTGTAACATGTTCAAAGCAAAATTACTGTAAAATACAAGAGAGTTGCTCACAGTCTTTGTGTATATATATATATATATATATAAGAAAAATTAATAAGTGAATAAAGCAAAGTTGTAGTTGTATATGGCTTCAAATATTCATATTCAAATATGGCTTTATGTTTTTAAATGTTTGGCTAACTGGCTTTCTCCAAACCACAGAGCTAGTTAAGGGCTGATACAAGGAAAGACTCTGGCTTCTAGTCCTGTTTTTTAATAACTAGACTTTTTTGGCAGGATAAGTTGGACTCATGAGTTTAGATACAAAAGATTGCTAAAAGATGATTCTTTGCATGTGGCTTGAAGAGAATCTGAGGATATGTTCACAGAGCTAAGGAGTGTGTTCCCAGTGGGAGGATAAGTTTGGGTATATAAGTGATGTGCCCTCATTACAACAGAAGGTTATAATTTTAAAATATTACACATTGGTATAGTACCCATTGCTAGTATTAAAATATTCACGATTAAATGCCAATGGTGTCACTTATATTTAGGGACAATCTTGATGTGCTGAAAATAGGAAACGCAAAGTCAAGTTATATAATAAACCTATGAGAATAAAATATATTGTTGGTACACTAAAGAGACCCAGAGGAGGCAGAAAGAATGAGTTGTTTTTTTTTAATGGAAAAACATCTTGGGTTTCTTGGACAGCAAGCAAAGATCATATTCCTATCTAGAAAAATAGTTTATGCATTTATTATATCCTAAATGACAAGCTATACAGGATCTTTTGCATGTTATTATAAAATATCTTTTGCTCTTAAGAGTAATCTTAAACATTGAGAAAAAGCCGTTTCCCCCAACATATCTATTGAATTATCCTCATAAATAATAGATGATACAATGCCTGTGTAAATCTCTTTAGATGAAACTAAATTCAAACATATTTGAAATATGATAAAATAAAATAACATGAGATCCCCAGGGAAAATAATTACATGCAACTCTTTTGACTTAAGGAGTGTTTTTGCTAAAAGGCATAGGCCATTTACATGTGAATGGAAAGACTTTCTACCTCATCCTAGGAAGAAAGTTGAGATGCATTAGCAGCAAGGCATTATAAAAATGTTACAGAAGAGACAGTGATTATTGGACTTTATGACAGGAAGTCATTGAGAATTTCCTGAAAGAAGTAAAAGAAGAGTGTATTTGCATTCTGTTCAGTGATCTGGGAGTACTTATATATTTATAGGAAAATTCCAAGAGGTTGTGTGTGTTTTCCATTATACAGACTTCCCATAAAAAATAAATAAATGTTGCTACAGTAAACTCATGGTTATACTTTTGTTCTCCTTGCTGTAAAACTTATTATGGCCCATCATAGTTTTGATCATGCCTCAAACATAATTCTGAAATATTATCTTTTCCTTGTGAATAGTGCACAGTTTTGTAGTAAAAGAGATGTTTCCAGAAATGATATTAATGTAAATTTGTATTTAAGAACAACTTCTTGACTTAACTGAATTTAGAGTAAATGATTAAAAATGAAAGAATATAAAATAACTAATTTATTTTGCCACATATTTAAATATTCCATCTCACTCAGCTTCTGTGAAGATTGATGTCAGTTTCACTTAGGTTTTGTAGGTTTAAACAAACACGGTTATTTAGATGTAAATTGAGTTGTCATTGTTCCTTTAAAACTGACATAAAATCAAAAGTCACTCTTGTCCATAGGTTGGCATGGTTCATTCCAGAGATAGCTGCTATGTTATTCTTGCTGAGGTGGCCTTTGCATTTTGGTCAGAGAAGAAGCAATTGCTCTGGCGATGGGACAGGCTGGTTTCTGAAGCGACTAGAACACACTACCCAAATTCGTAGTTCTTTTTGTAAGTTGGCCTCTAGCCTGTTATGTGACCGTAGGCAACTCACATCTCCCTACTTCCCCATTACCCCTCTGGTTACACATTATTCATACTAGGATCACAAATAATGTGACTGGGGAGATGTGGGCCAGGATGAACATGAACAAAATGGATATGTTTCAGGGTCCAGCTGAACCAGACTGTGTTCATGAATACACTACATGGTGTATTGGTATCTTGCAGAGCTGGCACTCCCTGGAAGTTGAGCAGAGGCAGTGATAGCCAGCTTTGAACCTCTAGACAGTTTTCACTACTTTTTTCTATGCATTTGATGGTGTTCTGTAACCATCAGCTATAGAGACATCATGGACTATGATACTGAGGTCAAGCATTTTTAGCAGGCGTCCCACAGATTAAGCCCTATGTCTTCCCAAGTGTCACTCTGACCCCTTCCTCTTCCTGATCTGCTGCTCTGCTTTCTTCTCCCTGTCTTGTGCTTCCTGTCAGCAAATCAAGAACCACAGGGCATGTGTAGATGAAACAGGGGCCCTAAATTGAAGTGGTGGGTTTTTAAAAACACAGCTTCAATTTAAGGCCAAGTAAACCCCCATGTCGTGCACACACCCATGCACTTATCTGCCTCTCCGGTGGCAGGGAGGGTGAGCTGCCTGGGCTGTGGGGGGGGCTGGTGCTTTCTTCTATGGCAGTGGCACGCTCCCCCCAAGTGGCACCCGCCTGCAGGCACCTGGCTCGGGTGGTCCCAGGAGGCACTGCAGCTGTGGAGGGAAGCACCAGGGCCCCGCACAGCTCAGGTAGGCAGGCAGGATTCAAGGGGTGAAAAAAAAAAAAAGATCAGGCTCACCACTTTTTTTTTTCGTGCGTGGAGCTTGCCTTCCCGGGCTGCTGCCAGGCTTCCTGCAGGGCTTCCTGCAGATCCCCTGAGCTGGCCCTGTGCTTTGCTCTGTGGCTGTAGGGCAGCAAACTAAAACTCCTCAGAGGTTTAAGGCACATTACATTTAAGGCACGTTACACTGCTGAATTTGCTACAGTGGCTGGAATTACTGCACAATATACCACGAACGCGTGCAAACACCAACACCTTTAAAGTGGTGGAAAAGCATTTAACCCTCTTTAAAGTGTCGTGCACACATGCCCCTCATTTTGTCTACACACAGTCTTAGTCACGTTGTCTTCCATAGGGACACTCCTGATTTAAACCTAGATGAGTGAGAGCAGGCCAATCACTTCTTTAGAGGAAAGAGAGAAAATGTTTTAGGAAGCACAATCTAGATTTTCTAATTACTTTATTTGTGATCATCTTCAGCATCTGAGGGCTCCTGGTATAGGAAAACAGAAGTACCTACAAATGTTAACTTGATGAGATAATGATGGTCAATATTCTCTTTTCTTAAAGGAAAAAAAATAGTATTAAATGAATTTATTTGACCACTTTCCATCATATAATTCTTACAAAGATGTTATTTCGGGCACTCTCTCATTCTTACTGGCCCCAGGTTTGTCCTTATAAAGTGGTCAACAGGGCTTGGCTGGACCATCTGTGTAGATATGCCTACATGATGCTTGATCATTGTTTTGAACATGAATGTTAAAATAAGAATATATATATTTTAAAAATGTTGGTCTACCCAGACATCAACAGGATATTATTAGTCCCAAGAACTGACGACAGTTTGACAGCCTGATGCATAGAGGAAGGAAGTTTACAAACATCTCAGAGAGAGCCATGTTGAGCAGTTGAAGGAAATGAGGCATGTCCTGCTGTTATTGTGCTTATAGCAGTGGGATTCCCAGGGGACAGAACAAGCCCATCTTGAGACCTCAGTCTGGCAGAGAGTTAGTTGACTCATATTTTATTTTTGTTGTTTTTGTACTAGCCCATTATTGTTCCAATTGTGGTGTTTCTTATAAATAAAAGGCTGCTATAATTTTATTCACAGCTATTGATTGATAGATTGGGCACAAATGAATAAAAACAAACATCTAGAGCTAGCCATTTTTTTGTCTTTTTAATGTTTTAAAGTGGCAGCTCCAGTATCTCCCAAATTAATAAATACAACTACTTTTGTCATCTTGAGTGTATCCGACATGTGTGTGAAATGAAATACACAAAAATACATTGAAGAGGACAATTTAGTGCCATGGATTTGATCCTGTGAGTTGCTTAATGTGTCCAGATGGATACCCAGGAACTTCAATGCCCACTGAAATCATTGGGAGGGAGGAAGGCCCCTTTTGCATTGTTGGGACTTACTACAACTGCCAAGTTTGATTGTCCATTAATTTAAGCAGCTAGTGTATTGATGGGGAGGGATGTAAAACCATGTTTTATATACAATAAAATGATATTAAGTGAATTTAGTGTTTGGAGGTGATGCACGATCATCAGAGCTGAATACGAGTACAAAGGAATCAGACAGGTAGCCTCCCTTCACTTCCTTAGCAGAATGTCTCATTGCTTCCTTGAAAAGACTAAAGATAAGTGAATACATTTTTACACATTTACTCTTTAGGCTCTGAGTTAACAATGTCAAGAAGGATGACAATTGGCATTATCTGTGTGCCTGTATATTGCAAGAGATGTGGTATTTCTAAAATGAAAACTATGACATTCTTAGCCATTGCAATGCGTATAATTTACAGAACACCTACTGTCCAGGTGCCCCCTGGAAAATGTATTTATTTATCTCTTGTCACATCTTAGCACAAAAGTGTGAATTTTCGGTGGTGTCTTAGGTTTCAGCCCTACCTTCTTACCTATGATACTGAATTCAATAATAATAAGAATTGTCTAGATAGGTTTCTGCCATAATGACCCTTTTTCTTGACATTTGCATAATATTAATGTTCTGTCATCTTATTTTAGTAGCCCTCAAAACATTGCTAGGTGCTTCATGAACTGGTAAAAAGATGGCTACAAAACACTGACAGTTTTCAGGCTCTGAACCAAAGCCTTGTAAAGTTAACAGAAAGACTTCTCCACACTTTAATAGTCTTTGATAAGGACTTAGGTAGACAAGGTGGAAAAAGAGATATAATACACACCAGGCTTTAGAGTAAATTTTTCCCCTTCATTTATGATTGTGAATTTCTATCTGTTGCTTATTTGGTTTTCTTGTTCTGTACTTTCAAAATTCTTTTCTCCCTCCTCTTCCTTCCCCATTTTATTCTCTGTGGCTCTTTTGCTATCTTTCCTCCCCGCCTTTCTTTAGTATAATGTGAATTGTGAGCAGGTCCATTAGACCATAACATCTTGTATCACTTAACCTCTCTAGAGCAACGTGAAATAGATTTGGATGATGCTGGTTTCAAAGAAACTCATATTTTGTTGGTTGGGAGAGATGGAGAAAAACCATCATGATTTGTTACTGTGTCTTGGCTGGTAGAGAGGGGTTATCAGAACAGGGAGAAAAATGCAGGGGGAAAAATGAATAGCGTTAAATCTTCCAAGGGCACTACAGGAATGATGATTCAGGGGTTAGATTGGGATTCAAGTGGCCTAGACTGAGTTTTCTGGTTGACTGTAGACTTCATGTGTAGACTTGGATTTGTAGTCTTAGGGCCAAAGCCAACATACACAGCCTTCATTCACAGCAGCACTCTCCCCTTGCCCTGGCTGATCCCTGCCCCAGGCAGGAGGAGCAGTGTCCAGTCCAGCCTCCCCCCACCTCTAACCGCTGCTCAGAAGGAGCTGGGCAGGATGGTACCTGCTCCAGTCCGTCTGCCTTGCTCCTACATAGCAGCAGTGGTGCCTGCCTGCCCACCTGCCTGGTGCACCATGCCGTTCTGCCTCCCTGCTGGACTGCACCTCGTGCCTCTGCCACTTGCCTCTGCCTGCAGCAACGCAGCTGACTTGGGGGCAGTGCTAAAATGTAACTTTGCCCAGGGTGCCATTTTCCCTAAGGCTG
Source organism: Alligator sinensis (assembly GCF_000455745.1). Classification (NCBI taxonomy): domain Eukaryota; kingdom Metazoa; phylum Chordata; order Crocodylia; family Alligatoridae; genus Alligator; species Alligator sinensis. The sequence continues at coordinate 2,904,341 of NW_005841915.1, read as the reverse complement.
GCTCTGCTTAGGGCTAGATCCAAAAAGGGACTTAATCATTTAAACATTCAGAGACGTGGCTTCCAGAACAGAATTGACAGGCCCAGACTTTCTATGCAATTCATGGGGCAAGTTAGGTGTCCCCTAACAGGACCCACAGCAGCCAGCATGCTGAGCAGATTGCTGCCTTAAAACTAGCCAATGGGAAATGTTGAGGACAGATATTAGTCTTAAAACTCACTTCTCTGCAGGTGCCGGTTCAATGATTATTCATGTATTTTATATTATGTATCTATTGTGTGCATGTATTTCATATTAAGCAGCTACGGGATAAAATGCATGAACAATCCTGGGGGTAAGAACAGGAATGCAGTTCTCCCCACTTCCAACTGAAACCCAAACCAGAAGCCTAAAGGATATTAAGCCCCCTGCATCTTTAATTTTGTGATGTACGTCTTTAGCAGGAGGGGTGAAGAACACCTTTTCAGAAACGGCTTATGGACTGGTGGCTAGGCCTCTCCGCTGGGAGGTGGGAGATGTAGATTTGAATGCCTTCAAGCAGAGGAGGACCCAAGCTTGGGTCTCCTGTGTGAATGCTTTAAATTTTAGTGCACTCTATTAGAAGAGTCTGGTGGTGATACCACTATTGTTGTTTTAACTGAAATAGTCAGCCTTTGCATGTTATGCAGAGCTCAGTGCTGTACATATATGTTAGTGCACTGTGAGCACCTCAACCAGACTAGGGCCTCAAAGGGACATAGGCAAGGGTATGCTTTGTATGTGGATTCCAGTGAGCAAAGAGCATAAAAGTTGTGCTAAGCTGCTCAGTGCTGGCAAAACAGAGGCTTCTGGCCATGCACCTAGATACCTAGGAATCTTTGCAAACTTTAGGTGCCTACAGATTAAGCAGAGGTATTGAGGATAAAACGCTTTGATTTAGATGCCGAAATTCTGCTACATCCCACCCAAGACACCTGACTTGTAGCTCATATTTTTACCCTGTCTATATTTTCTTCCATGTCTATAAGATGGAGGCAATAGGTTTCGCTATCTAAGAGAGAATTTGTGAGAATAATTCTATTTCTTACTGTCAGGGACTCTGGTAATGTCCATAGAAGTACCTAAGATATATAGATTTAAAATAAGATGTCCTTTGATATAGTCCAAGATCAGGGAGCTTTAGCTTCAGGATGATGCAGGTCTACATTGTAACTTGAGTTTCAATATATATATTTTTTTTAATTTCGGGAGCTACAATCACTCGAGTTCAACTGTCATTCACATGAGCCAAATAAACTAGACGCTTAGGAATATATATTAAATTACAAGGTGCATGCTGGCATTTTGATGAATAGCTATAGATTTTTTGAAAGCCAGTGGATTATCACATCTGTTACAAAGAATAGTTAAAAGAAAAATACAGAAGGCCTGTGCATGCATACATGCACACCCACCCATAAACATGCCCATACCAAAATCAAACAAAAGCTAAAAAAAGGTTAAAAAGTATCCTAACTCTCTTACTCGTGTTTTTAGGACTGCTTTAATACTAAAGGTAAGGCAGATAACTTGACATTTCTCCAAATCCCGGCAGATTTTCTTTTCCAAGGCACTAATATTGGGATTAGCATGTTGCTTTAAAACAGGGGTGGGCAATTATATTGGGCGGAGGGCCGCTTGCTGAGTTTTGGGAATCTGTCGAGGACTGCATTGGTAGTCCCGCCCTCTAACAAGTGCCCTGCCCCCTGGTCACCATCTTGTGACCAGAAGTCCTGCACCCTAGCCCCTGATCTTTGCCACCAGAAGTCCCCTCCCTTGCCCCCAGAAGTACCCCTTTCAGCAAGGGGTTTTGCCATCTCGGAACTAGAAAAATACCAAATTATATTCTAAAAAGGGAACATCTACAGCATTCATTAATTTGGTTTCAAAAAATATTTGTGTCCTGATTTATCTGTGTTTGTGTAGTGCACATAGAGGTGATTGCACAATATCTTAAAATGAAGTCTTACTCTTGTATATTGTGTGGGGTGGGTATAGATTTGAGGGGGGCTGTGGGTGTGTGGTTATGTGGGGTGAGAGAGAGAGTGTGTATGTGTGTGGGGGGGTGGGTATGGGGTTTGTGGAGGCCTGGGTGCCTGGGGTGTGCGAAGGGATGTGGGGGGTCTGCATGTATGGCACTGCAAGGGGCGTGTGGGTGTATGTGTATGGTGGGGTGTATGTGTGGGACTCAGCCTATGAACACACACACACTGTCCCTGCTTGCACACACACACACACACACACACCGTCCTTGCCTGCCCCCAGACACACAGTCCCTGCCCCCACCACACACACTGTCACTGCATGCATACACACAGTCCCAGCTTGCATGCTCATGCACACACAGACACGCACATAGTCCTTGACTGCCCCCCCCACACATGTACATTGTTCTTGCCTGCCCCCCAGCCCCAGTCCCTGCCTGTATACATACACACGTACACCCCTGTATCGGCAGGGTCCTGCGCGCCCCGGTCCGGTGATTGTAGCTGGCAGGGCAGGGGCAGGAAGGGAGTGAAATGGCTGGGGATGGGCAAGACTGGGCTGTTCAGCCCTGCTAAGGCTCCCCCTGGGTCCTACTGCCCCTGGCTCTTGTCAGCTTTGACAGGCTGCCAGGGCAGATAAATATTAATTTTCTGATTTTGGGGGGGACCTTGTGGGCTGGATAGAATGGCCTGCCAGGTTGGATGCAGCCCGCAGGCCATATTTTCCCTGCCCCTGCCCCTGCCCCTGCTTTAAGGCCATTACCATTCTTCACCTGCATAAATGCTTGTTCTTAGGGGAGAATTTTGAAAACTCAAAGCTCATAAAGTATACTTGCTACACAATGCAAGACAATTTTTTGTTCTCTCTCGGATTTATTTTGATATTTTGGTGCATGCTTTTGTGCAGGCATATATACAAATATATATATTCCTTGATAGTTAGGTATATGGTGGTTATGTGATAAGCCCCACTCCTTTGCCCTCTTCAGCCCTGAAAATGAGGTTATAAGCATGCTCTGGTTATGCTCCTAGCAACATTTTCAAGACCTGTATTTCCAGTGGCTTAAGGGTACTCTCAGGGTATTCTTTCTTCCTCTTCTGATGCTCAGGGTTTCCCCAAGTAGGATCATTAAATTGGGTAGAATCCTGTCAGTTAAATTGTCTCTATATCTAACCATGTGGGCAGCTGTGAAACAGTTATAATACAATATGTTGTTGCATTCACCGTGTTGTAGCTACTTGGGAGCTCTGAATGGGAAGAAAGATGCTAAAATTGGATGATAAGATAGTGAGTAAAGCAATGGAAATTCATGCTTGTGGCAGCTAGAAGACTCTGGGGTAGGCTGATGGGAGCAAAATGGAGGCAAAGAGCATTTCCTGTTAATAGTTGCCTCGATCCTGTACCCTTGAGGAAGTTTATGTTCTTTCCTTGATAATAGGAAATGGTGAGGCTGAAAGATATGAGGATATGAAATAGGCTTAACTGCAGAAAGCTACATAAACTTATTAATTCCATTAATGGTAAGTTTCTAATCCATCAAACATTGTTAGTCGTTGTGCATTTACCTCTTGTTTTTCCTTATAAAACACAAATACAATACCGTACAACACTGAAAGTCTCAAAAACTGAAAATGAAGAATATGCTGTGTAAGATTCAGCTGACTTGGACGAGAGAATTTTGCCTGCTCACAGTAGATTACAGTAGACTTCAGTTGGAAGGCTTAAAGCCATTTTTCTCTGCCATGCTGGTCCTGTCGCGGTGGGTGTGTAAGAGCTAGCTTCCAAGGCTCTAGTGGGGATGCAGCTGATGTACAGGCCCTGTAAGAAGAAGCATTTTTCTGTGGCTGGAGGGCTATTTGTTTATCGGGTGATAAATAACAAAAGAATTCAAAGAATTAAATTAGTAGCGTAACTCCTTAGGAGCACAGGTTGTACTTTTGTTGAAGAGTGGCAAGGTTTTGGGGAATAGACCCAGTAATATTTAGTCTGTATATTTGGCCAGGTTTACCAATAGGCTAGTCCGTCTCTAAAAAATATTTTGAACAATTAAGTAGATACCATATTTTGATTATAGAGTAAAATCTTACAAGATACTATTTTTTAGTATTTTGGAAGGGATAACAGATCTGCTGCCACTTTCCTTTACTATTTAATCAGTAGAGTTTGCAGGAGATGTGTGTATTTGGGTGTGGATGTTCTTGCTTACAATCCACAAAGTCTTTTTTTCCCTCTGTTGAAGTAAGATGCAGCTGACATCAGTCTCTTTGCCTTTTTATGATATGGGGATGCGGTGGTATCAAAGCAGTCGGGATGAAAGCACAAAAGCTTCCTGTTTCCAGCTGTTTTCCTCAGCAAAGATTTTTTTCCAAAGATGATGCTTCCTTTCAAGGGGTTTTTAATCTGCAAACTGTTTCCTCAGTTTATTTCACTACAGTAAAATGTGTTCCCTTTAGGTCATATCTGTCTCTCTCAAAAACCAACCTGCCCTTTTCAGTAGTTTTATTTGCTACTCAAAAGAACAAACATGACTTTATAAAGAACCTTTAATGAAGTACAAAGACCAATAAACCTTTTGTCACTAGAACTGAAAATTTATAGTGATGATATTTTTAATTTAAAAAACTGGAATAAATGAGACAGCAGAAATGTACTGCCTATATGGCACTTAAGAGTAGAGTTTTACGTATTTTTAATATTATTTGTTACTTTAGTTTCCAAGAATTTTAATATTTGAACACATTTGTTGCAAAGCCTGGGCTCCAGGGAGCTTACTGGCAAAACTGGCATTGATTTAATTCTGTTCAAGATTTCAGCCTTGGTGCCTTTAAGGATATGTGGTGGTTAAGGAAGTCCTCATGACTCACACAGGTCCCCAAGGCACTTGCATCCAGGCATATCATGTATGAGAGCAACAGAGGTAGCTTCTCTTCCACCAAGAGTATCAAACACAATTGGTCCCCTGGGCCAGATGGGTGTTGCGCGATTCATCCAGCTCATGGACTGATGATGTAGGGCCATGTCTGTGGGCTGGAACTAACATATGAACCACCCCCTTACCCCCCGTGCTGGATCCTGCACCTGTGGCACTCGCTCTGAGCAGTCCAGGACTGTGCCACATGTAGCACCTGATCTAGTCAGATTGGGATGAGACCCACAAGCAGTGCCTGTTCCAGCTGGTGCAAAGTTGACACTGCGTGCAGTGCGGGTCCCAGACCAGCTTATGCAGACACCAGCTTTAGCCTGTGGGAGACCCATGGAGTGCCCCCACTGCATGCCAGATCTAACTCTGGCTGGTCCAGAACTGTACTGCACATGGGATGCCCAGCACCAAGGGCCAGATAATGTGGCTCTAAGGCAGCGGTTCCCAACCTCAGGTCATGACCCAAATGAGGGTCGCAGGGGCAGTGCTGGTGGTGCCGCACACAAAGGACGACCCACACCATGTGCCTGGAGCTCCCCTCACCCCGGCCGCTGTCACTGCTACCGCACTTTTCTCCCAGCAGTGGGTTGCTGCAAAAAAAAGATTGGGAACCACTGCTCTAAGGGTTGGAACCAGATCACAGGTCATATCTTTGACACCACTCTCCTACACCATCATAGAGTGAATTGCCTACCATTAGTCCTGACCTTGCTTTAGGGCTCAAGGCCAGTCATGTATTGCCCCGTACATAGTGTTAGCACAAGGACTGATGCTAGAGTCCTTTGTCCCTTTTCTGCTAGCAGCACAAGCACTGGGATTTCCCAAGGGTGTTTTCTTCTCCTAAATGCCTGTTCCATAGTTATACTGAAACGGGTATGGCTGGGCTCAATTTTTACTCATGCTGAACTGTTTCTTCAGTTTCAGGTTACTTCTGTAGCACATGTACCTTCAGTAGTCTTCATGAGTATCTAATGAGCGATGGGAGGAAAAATGATAAAATACGGGCACAAACAGGTCTACATTGACACTGCACATGAAGTGTACATTCTTTGAAATATAGTGAAACCAATACAAATGGAGAGAAAGCCACCTCATTTGATCTGTGTACTAAAGCTTTCTCTAAAATAGATTTTGAGAGGAAACGGTATTCCAAATGTGTAGGCCACTATATATTTTGAAAGATAGCTGGTTAGTTTTGTATGATTGTCCTGTTTTTTGCTGCTTACAAGTTTCAGTGTTGGTGAAAGTCTGCTGTGATCTGTAAATATAATTCTGGACCTGTAAAAAAATATCACAATTAACCTATTGAGAAGGACAATAAGTGTCATGGTTGAATGCCTTAGAATGTAGCACCAGGCTGTAAACAGGATGTGCTGAAATGAACTAGCGCGTAGTTCCGTTGCACTGGTCTTTTTAGTGAATGTCTGCTTGTTATCAGCACTTATGAAAACAATCTTTGGATCCTGTAAAGGATGTAATGCTCTTGTTTTTAAATAAGTTTCTGAAAGAATAGCAGCTTAGCTGGCAGTGATACCAGGTTTGCTTTGGAAGTGACATCTGGATTTCTATCCTCCAGCTTAGCAGAGTGTGGGTGGGAAAGAAAGGATGGATTACCCCAAATCCTGCTGGAGTAAAATACATTCAATATTTAACAGGGACAGAGGATTTGCTAAAAGAAACTTGCATCTTAAAGAGAGTGTGCGTGCTCGGGGGTGGGGGTGGGGGGAGGGATGTCTGTGAGCTTTCCACCCTCTAACTTTGGCTTTAGTTATATTTTTATTTTATTTACTTCTCTTTTATCAAAGATGCTTGTGTGAAAACCAGGAAAAATATCATTTTATATCATTGGGATAATATACTGTTTATCTAATGTATACCATTTATCTAATGGACAGGAATAATACACAAGGGGTGCATCTGCATATACGCTTTAGTGTGGAGTTGACTAGCTCCGTAGAGAAGCGTCACAGTCTACATGTGCGCCCATATTAGGGTGCAGTAAACTAACTGCTGTAGGATAATATTGTCTGAGACAAGTACTATCCTACCGCAGAGTAATTACGTGTAGTCAAATGCACATGTAGACTGTGAACGGAGCTTGCTGGGGCATGAGTGCGTGGCCTGCCACCTAGACCCACACTGTAGCATCTTTGTGTCCCAGCCAGCCCATCCACTGCCCAATGCTGTTATCTGGAGCCCAGGGCTGCTCCAACCCAGCTCCAATTGCTGTGGTCCTAGGCACATGTGAAGATGCAAACTGAGCCTGAGTTTGTTCAGGTGCATTATTAGCATGTGTAGATGGACCCAGAGTTGGCTAATGTAGAATCAGTTACTGTAATCCTCCCAGCAGGATAATTTCTTCCTTGAAGACCAGTTAGACAGAAGGATACAGGGTTCACTGAGAAATAATTTTCAAACATATCCAGCCACTTTGCCGGCTGCACTCTAAGCAACTTCCTCTTAAGCCACTGTAGGGTGACCTAGAAAGATCATCCAAAGACAGAAGATTTTAAGTGATGCAGTGAAAAAAATCCCTTATTCTTCTTTGTTGTCAATACCTCTGCTTTCCATGAAACTCTCAGGAGCCTATTATATTGAATACTCCTTCAATTAACTTAGGTAATAGCTCATGTCTGGGAAGATGGACTGAAAACTCAAAGAGCTCCCATCTCAAAGATATCCAGTGAAAAATATTTGAGGAAGACACTTCTTTTACAAATTACAGCCTCCTTGGAAGCAACAAAAGAGGCATAAGAAAGGTTTACATAGTCAGAACTTCCTTATCAGCATATGCCCAGAGAAATAAGTACCAGACACCACAGGACTAAGGAGCAGGCTCCTGGTCAGAGGTGGAAGTTGAAAAAAAGCATCAAGCATCATTCAATCAGCTTTCCATTAAAAATCTAACGCCGTCATTATACAAGCGATCACTAGCAATGCTATCAGAATTTCAAGGACACTCCAACTGTTCCTGGAAGGGTAGAAGTATCCCACAGTAGACAAATGGATAATGCTTAGACTGTGTATATTAGCTAGAACTGACTCGCACTGCCCTAAAATGATCAATCAAAACATCCATTTTTTAGATCTCAGTTAAGAAGACTGGCTATTAACAGCAATTGTTATAGGTCAGGAACATGGAACAAGGTAGAGGCATTTTAGCAATTATGTTTGAAATCCTTTGTCAAGTTGGAAAAAAGATACTGAAAGAGGCAGGGAAAGTTACAAACAGGTCTATGAAATGATAACATTTTCATCTGGAAGAGGGAAAAAAAGGAAGGCATATAACTTGACCTGACATGAGACAAACTGGTCCAAGTTTGAAAGATAGGTCAACTGTTTAGCTGACTCATTTTTATATAGTTTTGCTAACTTACATTTTACAAACTGTAAAATAGCAGGTGCAGATGGATGGAAGCTTTATGTAAAGGGAACTTCTCTTTGTAAGTGAGTAAGCAAGCAGTACCTATGACCATGTGCATCATACTGGTTGAGGATAATCATCCTATTATTTTCCGTCAGTAAGTATAACAAGTGGGTAGTGCTTTGTGTATTCTACAATGATGAATTAATTTGGTGTTCATTGTAGTAGCACTGATCGTAATGAATTAATTTGGTATTCATGTGGATGTCATGCCTTTTTTTTTTTTTTTAGCTATTCTGTTACAATGTAGAATTAGTTAATGGACACTTAAAGTGTTACACATCCAATTCAGTTGTCATCATAACCTGTTTATACTGTTGTCTAGTCTGGGTGTTGCAAGCATATTGGATTCAATTTTTGATACTTCAAATAAGCCTTACTGCAGCCAGTTACTTAAAGTGATGATGTAATAAAAACATTCTGTTTAAAAATTCTCATTTCCCCCTTTGGGTTTTTTTTTTAATTTGTAGACAAATGCAACAAAGCTCACAGGTGCAGTAGGCAGTTGTACATAGTTTGGGATAAGAGTAATGCATTTATATCTGTTCTGTAATATCCAAGTTAAAATGCATTAGAAGTCATTTGTAGCATCATTGAAGACAAATATTGCTTTCCCTTGTGCAAATATTAAATAATGAAAACTGCATGGAACTTATAATACTTTACTCCTTATTATATATTCTTAGTTCTCCCTTGTACATGCACAGTTGATAAATGTATGTGCATATATTATTTATCTGATCGTGTAAAGAGGATACATAATTGCCTATTAAATATGGTAATTGTTTAAATATATCTTGCTCAAACCCATTTTCTTTCCTGTTTATAAAATAAATGTTTTAGTTAAATTGGGGGAGATGCTGGTAGCTGAAAATAATACTAGTTGGTTTGAGCTTGCTGGTACACAAAGGGGGTTGTAGTGTTACAGGACACTTACTTAAATAGGATTTTTCACATCTGTAAAGACTTTTAATAATCTTATTTTTAAATGTACATTCCTTAATTGCAACTTATCATATTTGTTATCATCAGTTTAATTACCACGCAAAATGTTGCATTATAGTAAATATATGATTCTTGGCCTGATTGCCTAACAATGAGCAGCTTTATAGGCATGGGCAGTTAAACCGAATTCTCATGTGTATAGTTACTTACTTGCCTACATATCTACAGGATTTGTGGGATTGGAGCCTGAAGAGAGATAAGGCTTGATAAAAGAATGATACGTTTAAGAAACTTTTTGTATCATCTAATCTGAAGTGTTTCCCCTCCTCAACATTTTATCATGGGTGTCACAATATCTGGTGCATTACTTAAAACTAGAAAAGTGATAATATTATGTGAGAATCTCAGCTTTCACTTTTTAAAAAAGGAAGTCCATAACTTTTTTGAGACAGAAAAGGAAAATAGGAGCGCACCGGAAAATCTCAAAACACACAAGATAAAAAGCATATTTTCAAATCTCATAATTTTTAATGAATCTTTTATTTTATGACTCACTCCATTTGTTTTGGGCATTTGGATTCAGTAATAGTGGTTATGGTCTACATAAGATAAAAGTTAATGCATTAACTCCTGCATATCACGTCTGGGTGAATTGGAGCATGTATTTTAGAAAGACATGTTTTCCAAGCAGAAGTGAGAAACTCGTGAATTGTATTTGAATATGGTAGTATAAACATAGACTCTTTGAAAAGGAGGGCTGGAAGGGACCTTAGGAAGTCATCTAGTTCAGCCCTGTGCTCGAAGCAGGATCAGCCCAGCACAGAATATATTCTGGTATGGTCCATAGCACTAATAGAGTGTATTTTTGTTTATTAATTTTCATATCAAATGCTTGAACTCTGCTGAGAAATACAGAGTTATTTTGGTTGAATTCCTGTAATAATAGCACGTGTGCAGCAAGCTTCACTATAAGCTATAAGAGGGAAAGAAGCATCCCCAACAGAGGCAGAAGGAACCAGAGTGTAGACAGAGAGAGGTCCTGCAAGGTTTAAGAATATTCAATTTTGGGGAGAAAAATGAAAACTTTTGATTTTGATAATTTTATAAACTTACAAATAATGCCAAGACTGAGGAGAGGAGTTCCAGTGTGGATGCATTTGTATTTTGGCACATTTATAACATTTATTGCAATGCTCGCTTTTTCAGGTCTTTATTTGGCAGTTTTAAATAGAGTTGGCTCTACTGAATGTCAGGAATCCATATACTTCTGTGTATTTAAAGATTCATAGCAGTACAGAAGGGCTCAATTTCTATTCATACAGCACAATACATTACTTTGTAAATGAAAGCATATAACAGAGTAGAAGGCAGAAAACAGCTTCAACTGTCAGTGTCTACTGGCCCATCAAATACAGGATATTGAAAGCTTGAGCTACACCAGTCTAAATGAATGATTGATTGATCATGAATGATTACTGCCAAAAACCCTAATGGCAAGCACAATACCCCCAACATGCCTGTAGTTTTGACCAGCAGGAGAAATTCCTTCAGCACCCAAAATAATACAAAGCACTGTTGATACTCAACAAATATTCAACTATATTAGATGAAGTTTAATTTAAAAGATTGAAATTTTAATAATTTTGAAACCATTTTAACAGAGGCATCAATCAAAGTGCTAATTTGAAGAGATTTTGAGTTTTGCAGGGAAACTTTTTTCTTCTCATTACTGATTTTTCTTTTGCATGGATTTCCCTTCCATTTAATCAGATTTCCACAATTTGTTTTCACTACAATTGATACCATTTGTGATTCTTGCAACTGTCACTTGGAGAATGAGCTAAACTGGTGGGATTCTTTACCTCAGCTTTTTTCCAGTTACACATTCCAGGCTAATCTTTCTGTTTCCAAGAAACATAAATATTGGGAATTAACCAGTCATGTACTGGCCAAAAAGGTACAAAACCCAGCTGCTAGCGTGGTCCATAAAAATCTGTTTGAGATAACGTTGTATTGAAGTGTATACAGAAATATAGTTCAGACTCCATACACTACGTTGAGGAATCAATTAAGTACAAACTACTTGACTGCCAAAGCCATCTTCTATCCATCAAGGACGAGATTTTTAACTTCAAAATGATTTATATTATTTGTTAATATATGTTGGTTGATTTAATTTATAAAAAACAAAACAAAACAATATTTGGTTCACATGCCAGAGATGGTGATGAGTTGGTGACTTACTGGAATGGGGAGCTATTCAACTGAGTTACCAGATCAAAGAAACTGATGGCAAGATCATGGGCCTGGCTTATCTGTGCAGAGTGCAGCATTGGTCGCATGCAAATATGGTACAAAGCTCATCACTGCAATCTCTTGATCCTGCTGCTGTTTAGAATTATGTAACACACCCAAGGGGCTGAAAGCATAGCCAGGGATCAATGCAGCAGAGGGATGTTTTGGTGACAGCCCCTTTCATCTGACCAAACCTCTTAAACTGGCAACAGTGAGGCATGGCCTAGGAACCTCCAGGCTTTCGATACTGGATCATTAAATTGCAAGGCGGGGGGGACCCTCCTCTGAGTTTACAATCCAAATGCTGGCCCAGTAATTGGTAGTGTTTACTATATTGTAGCCATGATGGACTGGGAATTATGCAAGGCATAATGATTTCTTAGAGCGATATCTTTTATTGGACCAACTGTATAGTTGGGATAGAGTTTGCTTTTGAGCACAAGGCTGTTTTCAGGGCAATAATTTAAACTCTTTGCAAAATAAGATGAATTGAGGTATATATTATGGAAGCACTCTGGGGTCATACTTTTGTCTAGGTGTTGGCAAAACAAATAGAAACAATTTTGCTCAAGATTTCTTAGGAGGAACTAAAAAAAAAATTTAGCTCATCTTGGTGGTTTCCTTACATCTTAAATTTCCTTTTATTTTCTTTTGAAGTCCAAGAGTACAAAAAGCACTGATCAACTTTAGAGGTCAACAACTTAGTAATTGTTATTTAGGACAAAACAAAAATGGTCAGAAATTGAATCAAATCTTGGAAAACTTGTCTTCTCTTCTTCCTTTTATACATTTATAGCTCAAAAACAGAGGGTATAAACCTCAGTTCTGTAGTTGATCTCCCCAGAAGTATTTGCCAATACTGTCTGATAGCTAGCTCTGGACCCTGACCCTATTTCACCTCTGAGGCGATTAAGGCTGAGTTGCTTCTTACTTCAGGATTACATGTCTTCCTCAGAGTGACCCTTTACATACCTTAGGTAGCTTTATGTCCCTCGGCTATAAACACATACCTTTTCCATTCACTCAGCGGGCAGACATGGCAATCTCGCATGCTTCTGTTGTGTCATAATCAGCTTGATCCGACTCTTAAAGAGGGGAGGTGCCCTACTGGGATCCAGCTCACTCAGAAGTATTTACCAGTGTGCCTGATGGACAACAGCATTTTATTTCAGTTTAAGGGAAGGGGAAAGACCAGTGGCTATATCCACCTTTGACTAATAGCCTAGTGGTTAAATGGGGCTCTTCTCATGCTGAAGGGGTTTGACCAATACCTCTCTTATTACTGCTGTAACCAGTAGCCAACTGAGCCATGCTGCTTGCTGTCCTTCTGTCCTCTGACCCTTGCATTCTTGTCTACCCAGTGGTCCTTCTTCAAAAGGAGGGGGTAGGCTTCAGGGTGAGGTAGTCCTAAATTCAGGTCTCCTACTTCCTAGATAAGTACCTTAACTGTTAGGCTATTTGGCAAAGGTTGCATGGTTCCACCAATACATCTCATCATCAAACAGCTGCTGCCCATGATTTTAATTCAAATATGGATTAGGGAACTGGGGCAGTATTTACTGTAACATTCCGAGATAGAATAGGATAACAACAGAGCATAAGTAGTTAGAGATTTAAGTGACTATATTGACTCAATTCTGAGCATGCACCGTTGGCCAAGAAGCTAGTTATATAGGACATTTTATAAGATAGAAGTGTGTGAAGAATCTAATTGCCTTTCATATTTTGGCTGTTGCATGGGCGTGCCATTTAGTGACTTATTGCATTTATCCAAATTCAAAATTACTCTGATTTTAAGATGACCCCCAATAATTCTACACATGGAAAACATATAAATTTGTTATAATTTTCCATGTACAGAATGTAATTATCATGCCTTACATTCACCCCGCCCCCCTCGCCTACAACAGGGAAAGCAAAGGCAGATGGGGTAGGTGGTGGGGGAGGCAGTAGGGGTCAGGGCATTGGGAGGACAGTTGGTGGCATAGTCAAGCAGCCTGACCCCTGATAGTTGCTCCCCACACACCTTTCCCTCTGTCACTTGCCCCCCCCCCCCACTTGTCCCCCTTGCTGCATACCCCACATATGTTTGTCCCCTGGCATCTGCTCCCCTGTTCCCCTGATACTTTCCCTCCCGTGCATGCACCCTTTCTCACCTGCCCTTTCTCTGGTACCTGCCATCCCTGCCCCCAGGCTGCATCTGCCTCTGCCTCCCTGTCTGCCCCCACATCTCTTCCCCAGCCCTACAGCCTCTGCCACCTCCCACCTGCCCTCCATTCCTGTAGCTTACCCTCTGGTTCTGGCATGCTCCGGCCCCACTCCATCCCACAGCATGGGACACGTGTTTACTCCAGCCCCAGTCCAGCCCCATAGCACCCAAAAGCAGTGGCAGCAGCTCTGGCCGAGGCTCAGGAACCTTCCTAGAGCTGCAACTGCTGCAACAGCTGTTACCAAACCAGAGGAAACATGTGCTCCATGCCCTGGGCTGAAGCAGAGCCAGAGTCCTGCCAGAGCAAGAGTAAACGGTGGTGGATATAGGGAGGGAACAGAAGCTGTGAGGGCAGGAGGGGAGTTGCAGGGGGCATGGGACAATGGCAGCATGGGGGCAAATGGCAGGGGGAGAAATTGGGGAGCAGAGGTGGTGGGGGGACAAGCAACAGCCACAACTACAATCCCGAGCTTTGGTTGGGGCTGGAGCCAGAACCACAGCAGTTGCCTCCGCTCCTCATCGCCTTTACTCTAATTCAAAATGAAGTGCTTTTTTCCCCATTTAAATGGGGGGGGAACCTCATCCAAGGTTGTGTAAATACAGTAGATATTTAAAACTCTATAGGTGTAATTTAGATGCTGTAGACGTGAAATAGGATTTGGGCCCTAATTGATTTAGTTTTCCAGTCTGAAATCATCTATGTCAAATTTAATCCCATCCTTTGCAGAAATGTAGGACTTGACATTCCAAATTTTTGAGCATCCTTTTCAAATCAGTAGGAACTGTGGGGTGCTTCACACTCTTCTGAGGCTGTCTGAATTAAGCTTGTAATGCTGCATTTCAGCACATTGCCAGTTTTTCAAGTGTGGAGTACCCCACTTTTTCTCTTCATGGTAGTAGGAGATGAGTGTTCTGTTCTTTTAAATATTAGGCCACTTATTTTTAAAGTACCTAAATGAAAACTTAGGAACTTAACTTCCTGCATCTTTTTTTTTCCTCCTTCATGGTATATAGTTTTGCATGAGCATATTTACACTGTGCTAAGCATGACATTTCAACATGGTGTTATAAATTATTTGACTGACTTATTTTATGAAATAATCACCATAATGGATGTGAACAAAGCATTAACCTGGTTGTTCTTTTTCCGTCCCTTATGGGAACCCTGGTGCTCTTCCCGAGTTGTAGTGATATATTGCGGCATTGCTGCCAATGCTTAATGAGATTACTAATGTGGCATAACAATGTAGCAAATTATTAAATGTTATTCCATACGATTATTCACTTTATTTTAACAGTTCAAGGTTTCCTTTATTGTAAATCAAAGTAGACCTAAATTATTTCTGTTAATTAAGAGTTACAATAAATCTGGCATTTTTAATATTGAGGAACTGAAGACTGGACAAAGCACTTCAGAATACAGTACAGGAAACGATCCTGCACTGATCTGCAGGGGAGAGATTAAATGACTTCACAAGTCTCCATATCTGATTTCTTTGAGCACTGCACAGAGTTTTCTAAAAGTAGATACGTAGATCCTTCAATGTGCAAGTGCTTTATGTGCGTCTTTCTACTGTCAGAAGGAGATTGGGGTCTACTGGGCCAGCAACTCATTTAAAAAAAATAAAAATATAGACCTTAAGAATTAATTATCTAGCTTTAATTACCTGACCATGATTTTTCCTAACATTTCATGGCCTGCTAAACCAAATATCATGGTTTACTGCTGTGTGGGCAAAAAGTTGGCACACTTAACTAGAATAATGATCAGAACCACCTGCGCTGAGCACTCCCTGATTGAATCAGCTGGAGGCTGCTTTGCATCACTTTGTTGGAACTGGGCTGTTGCAGAAATGTTTCATTTTGCCTACTCTTGGTCATTTTTTTTAAAGCAACTATCTTTCATGAGATATTCTTAATCTTATCATGGTATTCAAGATATGGATGTACTAGAGGTGTGACTTTAAATTATAACCATTTGTATTAATCTGTCTAGATAGCTCTATATCTTCCACTGCTCAAAATATTTGAATGTCTTTGGTCATTATTTTCTGACGATTTTCACAGCTTACACATAACTGTGTTGTTCAGAGCTACTTATATTTTTAAACTTTGGCATCTAAATTAGTTTATTTAGTATGCAACATTATTTTCATGAACCCATCTGACAAAGGGGATGTGCAGGTGTTCAGAATCGTTAAAAATTAGCTACTTTATTTAGGTAATTAAACATGAACTTGCTTGCTTAATTTGGGGGCCTGTATTTGAAAACGTTGATCCTAATGCTTTTCTTTGTATCATTGATAAATGTATATTGTTTGTATCAAGACTTAATACTTACTAGCATATTACAGTTAAACATAGTGTTTAAACATGCTCATATTTCTACTATCAAGTACTGTTTTCAGAATAAAAGTAAGCGGAAATCATTACTACTTTACTTGGGAGCATAACATGATATCCCCTTAAAAAAGGGAACTAAGCAAATTCTAAAAATAAGGAAGTGAGCTCTGGCTGTAACTGCTACTAAGCCTTTTCCAATATTATGTAGCAAGAGTTGAATACGCCCAGCACGTTATTCCCTTCTTAAGAAAAAGAAAAATTCAAAGAACTGACTACCGGGCATGCAGTTTCAGCACTGTACAAGGACAAGAAAAGATCCCATTGCAGCTGGGCATTGGAGGATACTGGAAATGACAGCAGGTAATTTCAGTGACCGGTGTGATGTGAAAATCATGCATTTGTGAAAATCATGGTGCATAGTTAGAAAACTAGCTTTAGATGCCAACACTTAAAAATGTAAGCTGTCCTGAACAACACAATTATACTTAAGGTCTAGGCATCTTCAAGAATTAGCCTTGCTAAAACCCTCTTGTCCTTCCTAGCATCCTCTCCCTTTTTACATTGCTTGTGATCCTCTGAGGTTCTTCAGAATAGCCCTCCAGATCCTGTATAAGTCAAAATTATTCATTTTTTCGATAAAATAAAATTATATGCTCATGAAGTAATGAAGAAGCTTTCTACAGGTCATGTGATATCTCCAAGAGACTGCATAGCACAGTGGCATTATACAGGCTGGAAGCTGGTAATCAAAGACTCTTCAGAAATCAGGAAAAGAAGAAAAAAAGAGCCACAGGGTGTTTTATAGACATGCTCCAGAAGAGTGTGTGTGTGTGTGTGTGTGTGTGTGTGTGTGTGTGTGTGTGTGTGTGTGTGTGGGTGGGGAGCACTTTAATAGAGCTGCTCTAATTAAAGCGCCTGGATCATCACATGTATCAGTGTCCTCATGCTGAAAGATGGAGGTGGGGGTGCTTTAGTAAAGTGCCCCCACAGCCATTTTTCTGTGTAGAGACGCTGATACACATGATGCTAGATTCAGCTGGAGCACAGTAATTACTGTGTTCCAGCAGACTTGATTAATCAAATCTGGTCCAATGCACTGTAATTACAGTGCATCAGAGTAGCATCGTTGCATGTGTATAGATGCCCATAGAAACTATGGAGGGGGAAAAAATTAGATTATATTGTGAGCCTTTCTAGAAGTCTGTGGTTGCTTCTTTGTAGAGAGTATTCTGAAATACAAGATTTAAACCTTGGTATAAATTATTAGTTACTAAATTTCCCATTTCCTTTGATTTAGCTCTTTGGAGCTGAATTGTTCCTGTACTTTCTATTAGACTATTACTCCATTAATGAAATGAATAATTAAAAACATGTTCTCTTTTGAAGATTTTTAGCATATGGATTTAAAGTAAATGCAAAACATTTAGATGAATGTGCTAAACATTCAAGGTATGGAGTGATCATAGGTTGCTAGGTTAAGTGCTTTAACATAATATATATTCTATTGTATGTAAAAATGTTTTCTTTAATTTTAAGACAATTAAATAATATTTACATAACCTGAAAAGATAACCCATCAAGGAAATGAATAGATAAACATGGCATCTAAATAGCATTAACTACATAACAAAGATGAGAATAATGGTAAAGGCTGACTCCAGCCAGTGAGCTCTCATGTCTAATTAGACAAAAAATAAAGTTCAAGGAAGAGATTTTACTCAAGAACAAATGAACAAAACCATAGTCCAGCAACTCGACAAGACAGAAATGGCAACAGCATATTTTGCAAAATATAAGCTTAATCTCTCCTTTACCATTTGTTTCTCGCTTCATCAGATTTGCTAAAAAGCTGATTAATTTATGTGAACACAAATATAAAGGATATGTGAAAGTCAGCTGTCCTTACAATTGGGAAGCCTATATCATATATGTATTAGAAAATATCTTATGTAACTCAGCTAGAATAAATATTATGAGGTTTTATGACCTCAACTGAAGGCAGGACAATGTAGGTCTTTGTTATGAATATGAATATTGAGAACTGTTCAGTTTGTTTACACTACTGAAGTTTTATAATAAATGCTGTCAAGTGGGGCCTCAAATTGTCCATGAATATTTGTACAGACTTTGAAAATTCAGGCATAAATTAAAATGTCCATCTGATTCAAAGGAAACTTCCAATTATTTGTGGCTTTAGCAGAATCTACTGAAGAGTATGTATATATCTAGCAGCTGGTTCTACTACTTTGAAAAAAAAAAGCCAGCTTTCTTCCTAATCCCTTGAGCAAACCAATAGTAAATTTTGAATCAAATAAATAAGTAGTCGAATGTTGCCATTTCAAATCTGGTTTTCATTTACATATTGCAACATACAAGATAATTATATGTAAATGGGTGCATGTATTCAAAATTCTGTACCTCTCCCTCTCCACCAAAACAATTCTTGTTCAAGCCTCAACTATCTGATTTTGTGACCTTTGTAAAACCTACCTCACCCTCCCATACCTCCAGTCCATGAAAATTCTCTTCCTCTTCACACCTCCAGCTATGTTTGATTCCTCATACAATCCTTTCACCAGCTTGTATTGTCTCCCAAATCACATTCAGTTTGCTTATTCTTGTCTCTATAGACCCTTACAGTGTAGCTCCTTCCTACTATTCTGATCCTGACTCCGCCTGCTCCTTATGCCTACCTACTTCATTCCTCTGAACATCTGAAGTCACTCCATGACTTCTTACATCATTTCCTGCTTGTAGACCTGCACCTCTGCCTTCTTTCATGTTTGCTCTTGAATCCTTGGATCTTCTTCCAGGCTCCTCCATTATGCTCTCCTGGCTTCTCCTGTTTCCTTTCTGTGGTTTTTTTTGTTTTCTTGAAGCCTTCCTTCAAGATGGTTTGTAATGTACAATTTCATATGCTTTTTAAAACAGCAGCAACTTTTTAATCCTTGGGACCCATTGACTTCTGAAGAAACTACATAGCTATTTTATATTTGTATTCATCTTTTCTACATCCTTCTTGGATGAGTTTTACCTTCTTTTATTGATGTTGTTTGCTTTTAGTTCTTAAAACATGTAACTATGTGAAGAGTTAGATTCCTTCCCTGCTTTTTTTTAATGCAACATGATAATGAAAGTCCCAATTCTAAAAAAATTCATATGCTTAAATTTATTTGTAATAGCTACTCCATTGACTAGAGTGAGGGTGCTTTGGAGGCATAGAAGGGTTTTGGGAATTATCTAAGCAATAAATAATTATATTTAGATTTTAGTTTTTTTGCACCTGTCTCATTTTTGACATATCCATAATTCATGAAATAAGACACAGTTTTGAAGATCTGCATTATATTTAAAATGTACCATGTCTTCTGCACAAAAAGAATGTATAGTTTTTTCTTTCTCTCTCATAATTTTTATTTTAATAGTTTCCCTTTATTATTTGAAGACATTTTAAAATGTATATCCCTTCTCTTTAAGTACACTCTGAATAGTACACTCTCTCTTTAAGTACACTCTGCATGGTTAATGCACCAATGTTTTAAACCTGAAGGTGAAATCAAATGCATGTGGAAAGAAGATAGTTTTATCTATCTTTTCTGAGTGCTAGATCATGTCAGTATAATGGTGCATAACTTGGGGTTTACTACTTTGACTAAAGATACGGAGGCTGGAGTCTATAAGGACATACATAACACTACTGCTTAGTGTTCCTGTACGTTGGGGTGTTAGAGATCTGGGCCATGAGCCAAATCCAGCCCATGTACAGAAATTGGGGGTTGTGGCCATGAACAGTGGACAGAATTTGGGGCCCATGGACATGGCCATTGGCAGCAGGAAGGCAAGTGAGGGCTGTGTTGCCGCAGTAGGGCTGTCCCTGCTGCTGCCCCTTGGCCCCATTGCCACTGTCAGACTCCTGTCACCATTGCCCTTAGACCCCTGCCAGACTTGCTGCAGCCACTGGCCCCACTGATCCAGCCTGGATGGGTCCCCACAATCTGGATCTGGCTTGGGGCCTGGGGCGAGTTAGACTCCTCTACAGCTACCGGTTCTGTTAGTGCTGACTATATTAATTCTAACATTCATCCCTATCTAAAGGAAATAGCTGAAAAAACAACTGTAGTTTTCCATAATTTTCAGAATGTTACCATTTGGGGCTGTACCTAGGATTTGGTATGTTAATATAATAAAGCATATATATACATTAACTGATCTTCACCCCACAGCCTGTTTTCATTAGATCTTTTCTGTGATCAACTTTTTTGAAAGAACTCAGTGTTCAAAGTGACTTAACAACTGATTCACCTTCCCAGGAGTGGTTTAAACATACTGAAGGAACACCTGGCAGTATATTTTCAAGGGCAGAAAAGCAATAAGCCTTTTTGAGCTAATGTACTAGAAAACCGAATCTAGTTTATTTTTTAAAACAAATTGCTCTCATCCTGTGTCGCTTCTAGTGAAAGCTGCATTCTTTGTTCTGCCTTTCTGTCACCCAAGCCAAGTCAGTGACAGTCCGATGAGGGCTTTTCCTAGCCTTCAAGCCCTGTGAAGGCTGTGGGCTTCCCTTCCTGTCCTCCCCAGTAGTAGTTCTTTTCTGCCTTTAGCAGACTTGATTATACTTTTGGCAGTTCCCGTGCTCTATTTCTGTACTGGCTTTACTGTTGCCTTTTCTTTCCCAGCCCTTTGTACGTGTTCCCCTCCCTCCCATTAGATATTTTCTTTAACCTGAAGCCTTTTATTGTCCCGTGATGGGTCAAGAAACATCTTTTCTGGGGACAACAATGAAAAAAGGCTACAGCTGCTCTGTGAACAGCAGCCCTGCCAGGCCTCCATTGTTAGGCAGACCCCTCCTCCAGGGCATTTCACCGCTCTGTCAAGGAGATCCAGCTCCTGCACCATGGCAAATAAACAGGCAGGTAACTTACTGCCTAATTGCTCAATTAAGGAATCAAAGGGCCTGATCTTTAAGTGGATGAGGATGAAGTCTTCAAGTACCTGAAGGACAATTATAAAGCATTTGGAGATGGACTTTTTACTGTGACTGTAGGGGACAGGATTAGGAGCAATGGCTTCAAATTGCAACGGAGGCAATTTGGTTTGGAGATTAGGATGAACTTTCTGACTATGAGGGTTGCTAAGCATTGAAACAAGCTACGTAGAGAGATGGTAGACTCTCCATCCCTGGAAGTTCACAAGACCAGGTTAGGCTGACACTTGACTCCCATGATTTAAGCGGTGATGATCCTGCCTTGAACAAGGGGGCTGGACTAGATGACCGCCTGAAGTCCAAATCTTTCCTCTGAGCCCTGCTTCCCTATGATCCTAAGATACCAAGGGGAGCATTGTGGATTCTCAGCCTTACAGGATCCTGGGAGATTAGACAGGTACACCTAGAGGTGGTTGAGTGGTTCTAGAAGTGTTCCTAAATCTACAGGTTCATTAGGCAGTAATTCCACCGCCTCCTAAGAAGATGCAAACTGCTTTCAGGAAAGGAAGATCTCCCTTTATCTTCACAGAAAACACAGAAGTATGGCTAAACAGACAACTTGCAGTTAGTGAAAAGGGAATACAGACCTACTGAGGGCCAAACTCCCATGGTTTATCTGCACTTTCTGCAGGGTAAGAGCGTGTACACTGAGAGTTGATATGTGATAAATCCCCACCAGCTTTTGACTCTGCGTAATTTGTCCATTTGTTCGTGACTTCAGCTTTTTAATGATCTCAGTCGTGCAGATGTGAAATCTTCAGGAATGTTTAGTAGATTTACATTGCTTTTTCACAACTGGAGTCTGACTCAGGAACTTTCCCTCCATGTCCACCCAGGTATGGGCCGGGGAGATGTGTTTTCTTTCTAAACTGAGTATCTTAGAGAGTACAGTGAACTAATTGTTCTTGGGATGCTCACTGCCTTTCCTCCCTGGTCTTCTAAAAATAGAAGTTTTCTTCAGACAATCAGGTTTTCATTGGAGATAAATTCTGTTTCTTTATTCTTGGATCAACAGTGTTTCTTTGTGGTCTATCTCTGTAATGTTAAAGTGGCAAAATAATTAAGCTGAAAATGAAGAAAAGAGTACTTCTAAATCCAGAATAGCTCTGCTGCATACATTATTGAAAAGTCAGAACAGAAACTCTGAACTACTGTGGTGAAATCCAAGCCTGCTGTTTTCTTAATATTAGATATTAGGGTTGTGTGAAGCTTTGGTCCCTGATTCGATTTGACAGAGATTCGTCCCCATTCTATGGCCGAATCTCTGAATCCAAATCAAATCAGAGGACCCTTGAATCCAAATTGAATTGGAATTTGGAGAGAATCGGAAAGATTCGGCAATTCGGACATAAACACAGCTTTAAATATTTTTTCTGCATACCGCTAGGTAGCAGACGGCTCATGAATGCTGCGATGCTGGAGCATATGGAGCATCCCACAGAAGCTCAAGGGCTCGGCAAATGGTGCCTCCTGGGTCTGGGAGGTTCTCCAGGGTCCCTCTGTGGCTGATCACCAAGCCAGCGGGGTGTGGGCGAGCAGCGCGCTCCCTGGCAAACTCTGAAGTGGACCAGAAGTACTCCAGGTTCGCCACTGAGCATGCGGAGGACCCCTCCCCCTACGTGCTCCTGTGGGATGCTCCATCTGCCCCAGCATTACAGTGTTCATGAGCTGTGCCTAGTAACTCGAGGTATGTAAAAAATCATTTAAAGCTGCGTCTATGTCCGAATCGTTGATTCTCCGAATCAGCATCAAATCTTCAGATTCAGGTCCGGCCTAATCAAATTGGGGACAGTGATCTGAATCAATGAATCCAATCACTGTCCCTGATTTGGGCTGAATTTAAATTAAATAGGGCCCCTTTCAACCCCTATTAGATATCCTGCAGGATTTACTCATACTTTATACCTTGAGGCATTATTTCTTTCAAGGTTAATCCTAATATGGGCCTGCTGCTTTTTTCAATTCACTTCTCTCATATTTGGGGTTGGCATTTGTTCTCAAGACCTTCAAATGATGATGACAGCAGCAGCACCTCTCTATAGAGAAGGTGACTTAATATTGAGAATGTGCATTTTTGCGATCCATGAAGTAATAAATCAGCTTTACATTTTTTCTGGGACTTTTCAAATAGAACAAAACTCACTCACTTTCACAATTTAAATTAATACTAATACTAGTACCTAACTGTTGATTCTTAATGAACACAAGCCAAAACTAGAACAAATTTCACCCAGTTACCTTTGTATAGAGCCCCAAACTTATGTTTGATTAAAACATACCTTCCAGAACAGTATCCTGTCTTGATCTGAAGACATTAAGAGAGCAGTCCATCGCTTTCTGCTATAGTTTGTAGCGCTGACCTGAAATGCACTTGTTTCCCCTTACAAAAAACAGTACATGTCTTCTAGGGGAATAAACATTATTAATATTAAGTGGATTAATTTTTACTATATTATATTGTCTTTTCTTCAGAAAATAAATGTTTGTTATTTGAATGTTAACTGCTGTATAGAGCAGCAAATCTTCTTGAACTTCACATCCATTTTCTTTTCAGATGAATTTCAGAGCAGACAGCTCAGCACCAATAAAATACATACTTTAATTATTGTGAAGATATATATTGTATAACCATATGTTAGAAGACTCTTGTGTTTCACTATGAATGTTTTCTTGTCATAACATTTTGTTATTTAATTAGATAATTTAATTTCTGGAACCCTAATATTACCAATAGCAGTAATAATAAATAATATTTGCATTTATATGAATGTGACTTTACATTCCATAAGGGTATATTCAGGACTTTAATTAATATTGAAATCATTGATTAGCATTGGGTCCAGAGAAAGTTAAGGAAACATAGTTAAATATTTGTCTTATTCTGAAATTGATAGCATCTGGGCAAGATTTTTCGGAAACAAATTTCTAAATACTGCCAGTTTACTCAGTCTCCGTATTAGTACATATGTTAAGTGACAACTAACTCTGCCATGAAAAATTTCTTGCATGCTGGTTGTCTCAGTATTTGGAAGAGTCCAAATAATTTTTCCTTGAAGTTTACTATTTTTGCAATACTGTTTTCTTAATACTGAGTCTGGGGATCAGAAATACTGCAGGGAAAGCCTTGATTCTGGTGAAGTCAAAAGTGAGACTGTCATCAATTTTAAAGAGTTAGGATTTCACCTTTAGCTTTGAGTAGCTGGCAGGTTTATCTTGTGACAAGATGCTTGAATGTTTTTTCTTAGAGAACTTCATCCTCTTAATATCTGTGCACCCTTCAGCATTTAAAAAAACCCCATAGCTATATAGATATATATCTTCTTGTCATTCTCATCATTCCAATCAACTGAGGCTTTAGTTCACTTAGGGCACTTCTACATGAAATGAGTTAATGTGCAGTAGCCTAATTTAATGTGCATTATGGCTGCACATCTACACATGTGTACCCTTAATGCGTATTAAAAATAGTGAAATTAGGCTAATTGCATAATTAGGCAGATGCCATTATTAAATTTAGGCATGATTAGTTAAAGGGCATTAATGCACTTGTAGACATAACCCAGCACTAACTTTAGTGCCGTGTCTGCCCAGCCACTAGGGGCACATGGCAGGGCTGCAGGGACTTAATACTAACTTTAGTGGCACTAACTTGGCACTAACTTTAGATATTTCCTTAACTTGGCACTAACTTTAGTGCCAAGTGCAGTACTTTAGTGCCAAATCCTTACATGTGTAGACACCTGCCAAAAATCGCTTAATGCGCATTAAGTTTAGTCTCACTTAAATGCATGTGTAGACATGCCTTTATTGTATTTGCGTGAGGGGTGGTGTTGAGTCAGAAGCAGAGTTATTGTGGGAAGGCAGGAGGGAGGCTAAGGTTCCCAGCACTGAGTCATGGCATACCTTTTATAATGTGGAAGGTACAGCATGAGATTAGGTGAGTGATGTGTGAGATTCTGAATTTGATCTGTTTTTATATGGAAAGGCTGGGGCAGCGATCCATGAACTCTAATAAAAAATGTCAGGACCAATCAAATACAATCAAGTCCAATGCAGTTTATTAACTTAATGGCTGTTTTCCCACATCATTCAAAATGTGACAATCTAACCTGTACTATTTACAACAATAGTTGGCACCAAACAGCCATTCTTGGAGCAAAGCTCAATGTCATAATCTCATCATTTGCACTGAATGCTTCCTTTGCATATGGTCATGCTTAGGTAGCATGTATCTATATATGTGTAGGGGGCAGTCAGCATTCATAATCAAACTTTCCACGAATTTAATATGACTGTGACATTTTTTTCTCTCTGGTATCTCATGAATTGCTTGGTCACTGTTTTGTTCTCTGCTATTTAATCAGGTGCAAAATGCTGTATCAGTAAATCTTTCTCCTCCCCCCACAGTAATCTCTTCATTTCCTCCAACTCTTTGACCTGTTTCTGGTTTTAAAGTATTCATGTCAGTATGGAGCAGCTCTTGCACAATGTTGCACATAATGAGAATATCATCTCCTAGTTCAACTAGTTATGACTGTGAATTCATCTCACACTTGCCATTGGCATTTTGTTTAGAATCACATGTGATAAAGCTGTCTAATTTATTGCCCCATATTGTGCTCATAATGTTAACACTTTCCCAATATCATTCTTTTGTTGAATCTCTGTAATATATATTATTCCCCCAAATAGCCTTCATATTTTTCAGACTGAATATAGTGTTATTTATATTTACAATTTGAAGCTCTCTGTGTGGGGAACTATTAGATTGTTTGAACAGTCCAAGTTCTTAAGGAAGGCTTTCAGGATCATGCACTATGTGTTAGATTGAAATCAAACTTATAGGCATCTTCACTTACGCATTGCAGTGCCTAAAAACAGGCTCCTTGCCACAGAAGAGCAATCTAAATTAGTCAGTAGAAAGTTAGGTGCCTCTAAAAGGTCCAGTCAGGGGGAAATAAAGAAAAATTAAACTTGGGAGTAGGCATTGGAACACCCCCCACTCCACCCACCCCGCCCTGCACCCTTTCAAGAGAGGTATCTTCCTCACTGCTCACCGGTTAAGAGAATCAGGCTCCCTCTTGCTTGTTCTAGCCTCTTGAATTTTGTATTCTTGGCTGTACAGTGGCCCAAGAATGCACAGGGGTGGAGTGTGTTCCTACCCAAAATAGTGCATCCCCTTAGGCTGTGGAACCCATAAGACTTGGGTCTCCAAGGTCTTTGTTATATGGTAATTTTAGGTGGCTTCTGAAGCTCTTAGCCCCTGGGTTGGCTATGTTAGCACCTTTTAAGTGGCTTAAAGCACTTGTTATTCAGTTTAAAATTACACCACTCCAGGGCAGGATTAGCTCTAATCTGCCAAATTTTGCTTCTGTTTCATTAAGGTGTGGCCACTCTGCACAGCTGTTCCACCCAAGTTGAAGTCCTCCAGCATCCTGGGATGCAGTGTCCCCTTAAGAGTCTGGGCAAGCAGGGATGCCAGGGTGCAATGGGGCTGGGCATAGCACCTTGCCTTCCTGGCATGTCAGGCAAAGCGAGTGCCATAGCCCTGGAGTGTCCAGTGGCCACAGTGCCTCCCACTGCTATCTGAACCAGCTCACTGCTCCCTCCAGTGGTGCAGAGGGATTACAGGGGGTGGGGCAGCAAGTTCCAGAGAAAAAAGGATTGGGTCTCTTGAAGCTGAGATGCCACCCAGTTGTCCTGCAGCCCAATCGATGGCAGCATGGGGGGGAGGGGTGAGCTGCTGGCTGACTGGGCACCTCCTGAGCTCTGAGGAGCCTGATCCTTTTTAATAGCTTGCCTATTGATAGCTCCCCCCACCCCCCCACACTACTGCCAGCCAGGCTGCTGGCCAGCTGGGTGCTGCCTGAGCTCTAAAAAAGCTTAGGATCCACGGAGCTAAACTGAGCAGGTCTAAGCTGAAAACTCTGGCTTTGGGTCTGTTCCTAGTCCTCCTCACCAAGCCTCTAGTGCCCCTTAAAGTGTGACTGCTCCATTAAGCCAAACAACACTAAGCTGATTAACATTTGGGGAATTTACAGCATAAGGTGTAACACGGCCCCCAGTTCTTGGCCAACTAGTCTAACCAGTATCCTATTGCATAAAGGGACACTAGCCCCATTCCCAGCTGTATTTGAGAGTGGTTGTGGATGCTGAGCTTTGTAATCAGTGCTGACAGTGTCAGATATTACATCTTTTCGGAGGCATATTTTAACACTTACCCCTGGGGAGTCTGATGGGCAGTCCCTGGTCTGACCATGGGTTGGATCTGGCTGGTGGGCCCAATCTAGCACCCAGGGTGCTAGATTGGTCCTCATCCAGCCCCATGGGAGGGGGCAGTCCAGCCTTGATTCAGTTGCTTGGAGAGAAGGGAGTGTGGCTTGGCCATGATTCAGTCTTGGGGTGGGAAATGGGGAATGGCCCAACCCTAGTCCAGTCATGCGGGGTGGAGGGAGCATGGCCTGGCCATAATTAAGTTAAAAAAAAATAACTAAATTTGCCTGACTTAATCTGTCTGTGTATCTTAGTGTTCCTGGTTAAGTAGTCCTCTAGGGCCCAGACCCTGCAGAGACTTAGATGTCTACTCACTCTAGGAAAGTCAGTGGGAGTTTTTCTGTGATTCCAGTGAGGGACAATATCAGTCCCTGTGCCTATAATGGAATTATTCACAATATAGAAACGTATGCTTAAATCCTTGCAGGTTTGGGGCCTAGAAGTTTACAGAATATTTACTGTAATACCTGCAATGTTAATTTACTAGTAAAGGGAGTTACAGTTACCAGACAGTTATTGCTAAGATTTTTTTTCCTTTCTTGAGATTGAAAAATATATGATTGATTGAAGTAGTACCGTATAAAGGAACAAAGGTCAGTCATTGACTGTTGATAGCATACCAGATCACACTCAGAAAACCCAGGTAAACAAAATAAAAAAGACAGTGAACAAATATGTCAGGTGTAGACTTCCATCTGTTCATTAAGCATGTTACTGTTGTATCACAACTTTATAACTCCTCATGGCCAAAGACATGTGGAACAATGGAAAACTTAATATAGAGAATAACCCATCAAACAAGCACTGAACCAGTTCTTGTGGCATTCTAGATCTACATCACATGCAGGGATAAAAGTTAAGCATTGTCAGGGACTTCCATGTGTTTGTAACCTTCCCTATTAGCAAAGGTAAGGAGTGGGAATAGAGCAGGGGTGGGCAAAATATGGCCCACAGGTCAGATCCGGCCCACCAGGCTCTTTCTTCTGGCTTGTGGCACCCACCAATGATTTGTACCCTGCCCAACCCTTATGCCCATGAGGGTGGGAGTGATGCACCCACACATATGCACACCTGCCAACATACCCTATTGTGCCTCCCTCCCACCCTCGTGAGTGGAAGGTCCTGGCCCCACCAGCATGCAGCTTCCAGGCAGGGCTGTTGCTATCTCTGCTACAGCCCTCCCCCATGGAAACCTGCTTGGTTTCCCAGGCATCCATCTTGCTCCGGGCAGCAGGTAGGGAAGCAGCAGGGGCTGGGGTGGAGGCAGTGGAGCTACAACTGATGGAAGCGCAGAGACCAGCGTAGACCCCATGCCAAGCGGTGGACGGCAGGAGTGCGGCGCTCAGATGGGCAGCATGTGGGTGTGAGGGAGGGTGGGAGGTGTGGGGACCCCTACACACTCCTCCACATGGTGCACAGCCCACACTGCTGGCAGCAGCAGCAGGCAGGGGTGCTCAGGCTGCTTGTGCCCAGTGCAGGTGCTGGCACCTGGTGGTACAGGCTCCAGCCAGTGCTGCACGTGGGGGTAAGGAGCATAGCCTGCTCAGCCGCCTGTATCACGGGGGCTGCATGCCATGTGCCCGCAGCTCCCACACTTGCACCAGGGAGACAGCTGATATCCCTGTCCCCTTCTGGCCAGAGCAGCACTCCATTGGGCGCCAGCACCTCTACTGAGCATGAGCACCCTGAGTGCGCCTACCTGCTGCTGCTGTCTGCTGTGGGGGCTGTGTACCACATAGATGAGTGTGTAGGGCATTCCCACACTCCCCACCCTCCCTCACACCCCACAAACCTCACCCCCACACCCCCACCCCCACAATCTCTACCTAGAAACACACCCCCCAACATACCCTATGCCTCCCTACACTCACAGCCACACCCCCTCAACCCCCCACACAGCCCCACATCCCACCATACACATACACACCCCACCATACACACACCCCAACCACACCCTACCCCTACACACAATATACAAGAGTAAGACTTATTTTTAAGTTAATATTCAATCACCTCTATGTAGACTACACAAACACAAATCATGACAAAAATATTTTTTGTAATAAAATTAAAATATGTTATAGTAGGTGTTTGACTTTTAGAGTATGATTTGGTTTTTTCTTTTTCTAAGATGGCAACCCCCCTTCCAAAAGGAGCATTTGGGGGACGGGGGACAAGGGGAGGAACCTGGGGTGATAAAGTTCAGAGGTTAGGTGGCAGGACTTCCAGTCCCAATATGGCAACCAGGGGGCGAGGCAGCTGTCAAGGGGCGGGGATACCCATGTCGCCCTTGACAGTTCACCAAAACTCATTAAGCGGCCCTCCAGCCAAAATAATTGCCCACCCCTAGAGTACAGTTCCAAAATATCAGCACAGAAAGAGTAGGAAAGCTTCAGCCAGAGACTATCAGAGTTTTCTTATATTTTGATGTGTAAACAAAAAAAGTCCAAAAGACTCCTGCTTGTTCTAAAACAAACAAAAGTTTATATTTTATAATTTATTATGTTTACAAATGTACATGTATGAAAAAGATATTTTTATCTTTGGGAGCTACAACCTTTCAGGCCAAAGTCAAGTAGTTATTTCAAGAATGACTCTCCCCACCCCCTTACCCAGGATATGCATATTTAGAAATTTCCAACATCTGTATTTTATACTAATTTAGTTCTTTTTAACTGTAGCCGAGATAAAGAATTAGTACTTTAAAACAATAACAACTACATGTTCCACTGTGATCCAGGAATTAGATAATCTGGCATGTTTGCTAAAGGGGTCTGTGTCTTGAGGCTTTTACAGGGCAGTATTAAAGCTCTGAGCCTTCTTATTATGCCAGTACCCAGAAGATTGCTTTAATGAGAAGTAAAGGGCCTTTTTCCAATTACAAGGGAATAACTGTATTAAGTTCCTGTGTTATGTCAACCTGCTTTGATTTGATTACTGCGAAAGAAATGGATTTATCTGTCAGTGTTACTTAATTAAGCTCTCTCATTGATGTTTTGCAGAGTAATATAGTGTAGTTTGCACATTTAAGTCTAAATACAACAAAAATTGGTTGAAAGCTAAGACAGGACCCCTGAAGATAATGTAGGTGAGTGATTGCTTGTCATGGTCAGACCAGAGCCCAAAACTTTTAACACAGGTGGAAAGTTTAAAATATAAGTGGTGTCTCAAGTTAGCACGTAGCGGTTAGCAAAGGGTTTTCAGTTAAAACGGGGAAGTAGGAAGCTGTATATTTGATACTCTTTTGCATTATGAAGTGGAGATATAATCTCTATTTTGTCCATACAGTCTGATATTGAATAGTGAACATGCATAAAAATGGGTAATCTCCCAATGCCGTCTATCCTTCCTTCTAGCTTCTCATACAAAAACTAATTCTCCTTGGGCAGATAGTCTTCTTCCCACAGAATCATCTCCTGTTTATCCTACCCTGGCAGTAGCCCTTCTCTCTATTACCAGTTATCTGGTATTTTGAGTGTCTGATAGTTCCAACCACCAGAAGGCATTAACAGTGAGGAGGTGGTTCTGCAGCAGTAGTGAGCTCAGCAGAGGACAGTATAGTGTTGATTCAGCTAACCATATAACACAGGACTGTCTAACTTTTCAGCATCTGGGGGCTGCATGCTGAACTAGGTTGCATCTGTAAGACCCCCAGCCTGCACACTGCGTGGTCTTCCATGTGCCCCTCCCTCCTTTTCCCCCCACCCCCCCGCCCAGGTTCCAGCTGCCATGTGGGTTCCCCTGACCCCTCAACCCAGTCCCCCAGGGATGGAAAGTGAAGAGCAGGGCAGGAGGAAGGGGAGCCCAGAGAACCTGGCTGCAGTAGCAGATGGAGAGGTGAAGGGAATAGTAGCTAGCAGGGATCCCTGGGGCCATAATTTAATCTCTTGTGGGCTGCATGTTGGACAGCCCTGATGAAAGTTAAGCACGTAAGTATCCCACTGGGATTGCTTAGCTGCTTAGGGCTATAGTGACATCTTAGGGGTTAAGTTACTGTTGCAACTATAGAGCCATGAGTTTGAACCTCATTCTGCACTTGTACTGAAGGCTATCCTCAGTTAATCCAGCTGCACATATATAGGTACCTGGTCATTGAAGCTTTGTAGTCAAAGAAGTCTGGATGTGATGCTGGCCCCATCACTTCTTCCTATGCCATTGGTGATAGAAACTGATGTGTCGTAACCAAATAGCTTGTTGGGGCTAGGTGATCCTTTTGATTTTGACTCAGATGCCTAACATAGATTTAAACAGGCATTTCCATGCTTTGTTGACAGAGCCATAGTAACAGAAGTCTTGTAGAACTGAGCACTTTTAATGCAAGACTCACGATCATTTTATGTACATGAATAAATATTAATCAAATTAAGCACCAGAAGTGGACTAAAAGTTAGATCACTGATGTCCGCTTGCACACAGGGCTGCTCCACCCCGATCAGTTTTCAAGATGGGGAGCTCAGCCCCTACAGTCATGTCTCTCCTTCTAGACCAGTGGTTCTTAACCTTTTGGGACTCAAGACACCCCTCCATAACTTTTCTGAACAGCATGGCACCCATTTCAAAAACAAATTTCACTAATTTTCTGACTACAGAAAAATAATAGAACAATTATTATCTTGGAAAGACCTCAGAAAGTGCACACCAGGGTAGAATGCTTCTGAAAATCTGGATTCTTTTTGGAAATCTTTGGGTGTCAGCTTGTGAATCATGTCTAGGGATTTGGACACGTAAGAGTGCTAATATTAAAAGCATCCTTAAAAGAAGCTTGTGGTACCTCATCTGGGAATCACTGCTCTAGGTCAGTGGCACTCAATCTTTTGGCCCAGGGCCAGTCTGTGGGGCTAATTGAGCGTTACACACGAGGATCAGGCCCCACGCTGCCTTGTCCTGGCCTTGTTCTGTCCTGTCTGGGTCTGTGCTTCACTGCCCCATCCTGATTAGCCTCGTGCCACCCTGCTTGGCATGGTGGCAGTGAATCTAGCATGCACAGCCATGCTATCCTGCCCATGGGGCTCTCTCTGGGTCTGGAAATTTGACAATAGGAAAGTGGTAGTTAGCTACAACTGCTCCCCCATCACCAATTTTTAGATCCATAAGGCGCCCTGCAAGATGGATAACATAGCTCTGAGGGCTGGATCTGGTCCACCGGCTGAGGGTTAAGGACCCCTACTTTGGACAATGAGTGGGGGAAAGGGGCTTCAAGACCCAGGATGCAGTTCTCAAATACTTATTGTACTCCGATAAACTGCCCAATGCTTCAGTATTTAGGCTCTTAGCTGTAATAAAAATAATTTAAAAATATGGAATGTATAGGTTTAAAAAATGAAAACCTTTCAAATTCTCTTCTCAGTATTATTCATTAGTCATTTAATGATCCCCTGACAGCCTGGATTTTTTGTTAGGAATCAGCTTTCTGATAGTGCACCCACTAAATAATATATCTTCATTTCAAAATTCTTGTATAAAGTTACTTCATAAGGATATTTCAGCTCCCTGGCTGATATTCATCAGAATTTTTTCATCAAGGAGCACACTGACTCTGCATGAAGTGCTGTCAAAGGTATAATGTGAACACACTGGTAAACAGAGAAATAGTGCTAGCTCCATTCAGTCATCCTGTGTTCTTGAACCCAAGTTTGGATCTGCAAAATGGGCCCTGTCATCCTTCCAGAGCTGCAAGGTCTTCAATAGTCTCTATGTTTATGCAAGACTTTACCCATAGGGATCAGATGGGTGGATCAGGGCCATGAAGCATGTCAAACTCTGGCCCTGACAGATCACAACACCTGTCAGAGGAATGAACACTAGCTCTATGTGCTCATAAAAGATGAGTCTACTCATGAGACAAATTTTCATATTCCACACCAGGTCAAGATTTCAGGTGTTTTTCAGTTGCTGTTTTACTTCAGACACATTGCAGTAATCTAGCCTTGAGCTTCCAAAAACCTGTCCAATAAATGGCAGAAGGGGGCAATCACAGCTCCCAAGCTAGATGTAGATAATTATTTTTTTAAAAGGGTGTTTCAGTCCCCTGTTGTCAGCTGGGGAGCAGCTATGGAATTTGAGAGCAGTTATGGAAACAATAGGAATAAACTGAATTTGTGGAAATTAGACGTAGACGATCAGTAGGAACTTCATTTACCTCTCTGGTCTTGTCTACTCAATATTATCTTCTGTGAACAAATTTGTCAGAGGTGTATTGTGACTGAACTAGTTTGCTCCCAGACTTTGGTTAGAAACTAAAGGTACCTATACACATGACAAACCTCTAATTAGCACATGTCAGAGCAGACTTGATTAAACAAGCTTGCTGTGAGTCTGCTGGAGCATGCTAATTAACACGTTGCAACAGCCTCCGTGTCACGTGTATTCAGCAGCCCCACATTTCAAAATGGCAGTGGAGGCGCTTTACCTAATGCTGTGGGAGTCGTTATAATTAAAGCACCCCCCCCCCCTCCACCCTGCAGGATGTGTATAGATACCCTAAGGGAGCAAAAAAATTATATAGGCTGGGTTTAGCAACCAGCAGTGTAGATTTGAATCCATCATGCCTGCCGTCATGCCATCCATAGATGGCAGAGCTGGCCATAATATTAGCCGGACTAATCATATGAGTAAAGCTATCCCTATGCATAAATGTTTGTAGAGATCAATCCCATATTTCCCAATATGCCTGGGGCAGAAACTGCGGCTTTAATACATCACTATTAGCACTATTGGGTAACAAATGCAAACAAACCTATTCAAAATACCATCTTTGTTTCACTTACAAGTTTACCCAGATTGATTGATTGATTGATTTATTTAGCCTTTTCATATAATACAGCCTGATTGATATATTTTAAAATAAATTTGAAGGTAAACGATCTGTTCTGTAGCTCTATTCTTGTTGGTGTTGTTTACAACGGTATCATTAATATTGGGATAGCATTTACCCTGTAATTTCATTTCTGGAGCTTTATAACTCAGTCATAAACACTTACTATAGGCTGAAATCTGGCATGCCTGGTAAGTAATCAGCTTATATTTCTATGTAATCTTAATTAGTATTTTGAAGCAGGAAAAAAAGAGAAATATTATAAATATAAAGTAGATGATGTACACAAGTTAGAGAAGTTTAGAGGGACAGAGATCTTTGGAGATATACATAATACATTTTTATCACCTAAGGGTTTTAATATGCATTTTGGATGGTTTAGTCCAGGGGTGCTCAACCTTTTGGCTCTGCTGGCTAGATGACTGAGATAATGCAGGTCTGTGGGTTGGATAGAGCCCTCCATACCAGAATTGGGCCCAGGAACCCAGCATCACTCTCTTCCACCTCTGCATGTTAGGATTGGTCCCCAAAGGCCTAGTACCTCTTCTTCCCACCCTGATATGCCAGGATTGGCCCTGGGGACCTGGTACTACCCTCCTACTGCTGAGATTGGGTGCTGGGGGCCTGACGCCATCCCTTCCCACTCCAGCACACTGAGATTGGGTCCTGGGGACTTGGTGCCACCCCCTGCAGGCCTCCTACACTGGGTGCTCTGGTACCCAGCATGGCTGCTACCTGGCCCTGTGTGCTGGGATCTCATGTCTGATTCATTGTACAGGGCTCTGATTTCCCCATGGTCTGGAAACTTGGTGGTAGAGTCAAGCAGTGCCACCACTCTCCTCCCACCAAATGTCAAGACCCATGGAGAACCCTGTGGGCAGATGACATAGTGCTGCAGAACAGATTTGGCCCTCATGCTGGAGGATGAGCACCCCTGGTCTAGTCAAGTAGTAGTATGATGGTCCATTAGCCTATCAAAGCTACTGAGAATATCTTTCTTAACTTCAGTGGGTTTTGAATCAGGCCCTAAAAGAGTTAATGATTACTTACATAACCCAACTGATTTAAAAAAAATCTGCCTGATTAACCAAATGGGATGGTTGATCTGATCTGTCAGGTAAATGATACACATTTTCTTTCTTTTTCTAGAGCTTAATTAAATATTTACCTGTGTGTGTCATCTGCTATTAACACTTTAATCTTTTATTAAGATAACAGGAGTTATACTATGGGAAAAGAATAAAATTAAACAAACAGTGTTTTTCAAGATAAAAATAGTTTCACAAAACCTTAATAGTCACACTGCCCCAAGTTTAGAGTTCTTATTATTCTCTGCTCCTCAACCACTTAACCCACCTAATTTAGAAGGACAGATGTCCTCTGATTTTATTTGTAAAATAAGCTAGGGGTGCACCAATAAAGTTTTTCTTGGCCAATACTGATAGCTGATTATTAACCAGCCATATCAGTTGATACTGATCTGGTAACCAAATTACAGGAATGCAGCCAGGCAGCATGGAGAGCAGCTCCCTGTAGAGGGGAAAGGACATGGGAAAGGGAAGAGATGGGTGGGGGCAGATCAAGGCCCTCATGGTGAAGGAGGGAGTGAGGTAGGGGCCAGGGGTTGGGGCTGGGAGTGTTGCCCAGTCAGGGCAATGAATGGGACCCGGAGCTGGGGCTGGGTGTGGGATGGAGCCATGGGTGGCTTGTTCAGGGGATCACTGTCCCATCACTTAATAATGGAAGCAGGGGTGCTTGAACTAAAAGTTCATTGAGTGGGCATTAGTTCAAGCACCCCTGCCACCATTTTTAAGTGTGGGGATGGTTTTAAGGAGGGCAGAAATGAGCAGAGCAAGGGCAGATGCGATTGCTGTCTGTGGGCTCAGGGCTCTCTGCTCACTGCTGCCTTTGCCCCAGGAACCCCACAGTGGCTACATGTCCCCTGCCTGTCCAACAACGGGAGGCACAACTCGCTGCCCTCACTGCTGCTGGGTGGGCAGGGGGTGTGCAACCAGTGTGGGGCTCCCAAGGGAAAGGCAGCAAGGTTGGGAGCCCTAAGCCCATAACAGATAGCCCACATTTGCCCTGTGCACAAATCTGGGGGTGGCATATGCCCCCCCCATGCCTCCCCTGGGGGGTGCGCAGTGGTGGGGACCCCCCCTATGCCTACTGGACCAGTTGCCCATGGCTCTATCCTGCTGTGCTGTCTTGCTCCAGGTCCCATGCACTGCCCTGGCAGAGCAGCGCCCCCAGCCCCAACCTGTACCCCACTGCCTCCCTCAACATGGGGGCCTTGATCTGCCCCTCTCAATCTCCTTCCCTCCCCCACAGCTGTTCCCCTCCACAGACTTACCTGCAGCAACCTGCTCTCCACGCTGCCCAGCTGCATTCCTGGTCACGTGCATGCCTGCAGCCAGGCACATGCACATGGCGTCTGGGGGCCCAGCCAGAAGGCATAATTAATTATATTTTTCAGTGAACATTATCAGCTATACTGGCCAAAAAAACTCAATAGCTAATAACGTAAATTTGCCTTTTAATAGTGCTGATCCAACATGCAACCAATATATTGGTGCACCTCTAAAATATACACACATATATATTTATTGTAATGCTCTGATAAAATTCTTCTAGCTATCCATACCAAAGATGTCTTTTTGTCCCATTAGATTAAAAGCTACTGTTTGTACTCAACAGATATCAAGCAATAATATTAAAAATAAATTAAAAACCGTAAGGAATGGGAGGAAGAATAATACTGAAAATATTATAGTGTCATATGAGCCAACTTTATATTCTCACCTAGAATACTGTGCTTCTCATTAGACTAGATAGTTTCTGTCTTGCAACATGCAAGTTCTTTAAATATGGCTTACAGAAAGGTTTTAATATTAATAGTGCCTAATCAAGCATTCCAAAGTCAGGTCCTTGCAGAAGTTAAGGGTTCTCTTGTAGCATTAACTCAGCCATGGTGTAGGATATTCTATCCATGAATCAGGCTCTAAACAGGTTTGGGCATACATCAGCTCCTTCTGGAAAAATAGGCCACAGCTCATTGACTCTGAAAGCCAGTTCTCTGAGTTTTCATCTGTTTAGACTTGCATCAAGTTGAACATATGACCCGGGAATGTCAGAACAGGGGTCCACAAGAAAAATAATAATACAATTAGATTTGGTGAAATGTAATACTTCATAAAACATGTTATGGAATTTGTCATTCTGGCCCCAGTCCAGTAAAATACTTAGGTATGTACTTAACCCTAAGCACCGGTAGTAACATAATGAGGGGTGGGCAACTGGGGTGCCATCCCTGGGCACCTACTTAGAGGGGGTGCAAGAATGGCAGCCACTATCACTGCTGACCCAGTCCCTGATGCCATCCCTGCCACTGCTGCCTCCGAGGGTCCAGACCCTAGTTGTTACAGCTCTGAGCATCTGAAAAGTCCCTCTGATTTGACTGAATACCATAAATTAATGTGATGTCAGTGGAACTACTTGCATGCTGAAATGTAAAGTCGTGCCAAAGTGATTTGCTGATTCGGTCTCTTGTTTGTTCATTACCTTTTTTGTTAACTGAAATATCTGGGGGAGAATTTCATGAGGACAGAAGCTATACAGACTTACCTTAGCCTACTTCAGTGCCCCACGTAGAAAGAAATGCATTCAGCCTTAAATAGCAGCTTTAAAGAGCAGACTTAAGGGACTTCAGACTCTTCTCTTGGGCCTTGATGAAACTTCAGAACTAGCATGACCTGCCCTGAGGCACATACTACACTGTCTTTGACTATCCATGAGGGACATCTGTTTACAATTGGGATAACTTTTGAAGAGCTGTTGTGCTTCTCCTTCTCTCAGACTCCCTATCTAAACTGTTGTAAAATTTCAGTAGGAAAAAAGAGAATACAATTTGAACAGTGATAAAAGCTCATTATTAAAAACAACCCTTCTTACACTTGTAAAGGCTGAACAAAGAAAGAATAAATGGAAATATATTAATATCAGAAGGAGCAGCAAGAGAAACAGTAACATAAAAATACTATAAAACACACAAAAAATACCTACTTCTGAAACAGTTTCTGTAATCCTGTTTTGTCAAGGCATTTTATGTATTGATAAAATGGGCTAGAAAAAGTGATTTAGATCTAAGTTATACATCTAGTCAGTAGTAGTCACCTCTTGTTCTTAGAGAGAAGAAGAGAAGGCAGACACCACAACTCTTCAGCCCATGACTCTCTTAAGATGGAGATGACTCCTGAAGAGATGATGGTCTGGTTACAGACTGTGGTAGAGTTGAGCCCGGTACCTTCCCACGGTTCCTGTCACAGGTCGATGCCAAGGGTGGTCTCCAAACCTGGTGCTCATTGTGATCAGCTGGGGTTATCCAGCCCCTCAGCACCTTACTAATGTCCTAGAGCATCTATATTGCAAACCTTTCTTCTGTCAGCCTCGGCTGCTGGCCCTAACCACTGCCATATGGTATAGCAATGGCATATGCTCAGAGCAAATGGTATAGGTCCTCACATTCTGAATAAGGGTGTCACCTGTGGGTACTGTTTTCTCTCCAGGTGAATAATGACCATGGGCCATTATAGTGCTATAGTATTGGAAAACCCTAACCAGAACTGGGACCGGTCAGCAGGGACCATCTGTCAAGCCTCCCTTGGGCTCGAAGTGAGGCTCATGGCTCACATAGGGCATTTAGCAATGATGGTCATTTGGGCTAGCAGTGCATCAGGGCCAAGAGCCTCTATGGCATTACCTTAAGGCCATCAGGAAGCCCTGAGCTGGGGGGTGGTTCTGTTCAGTTCTTATGAGTGTTAAGTACTGATGGTCATTTGTGGAGGCGATGGTCAAGTCCCCTAGGCCTCTGCTGCTACCCTGTAAGGCCTGCAATCTGAAATGGATTTAATGGATGCTGGAGCCAAGGGTGGTGCCATCTAGCTTATCTTGGGTGTTAGGCACTATGGTTATTTGAGGGGGTTATGCCCCCCCCTTAGGGCTGTCCATATAGTTTGCCTCTGTAGCTGTGCCTCTGGGGTGCTTCTCCAGCTCATTGCATGGGATCAGCACATTGGCCATTCAAGGGATTTATGGTCTGCTTTGGTCATTGTTCCCCTCTTAAGGCTTATGGGATGGATAGACTCAACAGAAACTGAGCTTGAAGTGGTGCTGACTAGCTTGATGGATCACTATTTGTTAAGAACCCTGCCTGTTTTCCAGAGCTTCAGGTTTCACCTCCAAGGGCAACTATCCGCCATTGTGCTGTTTTTCTCTATCCTGTCATTTCATATCCAAGTTGCCCCCTCCCCCTTCTCTGCAGCTGGACAGTCTTGCATGCAGTTGGCAAATGGCTGAAAATGGATTCATGGCAGTTGTCATTGGACGTCTGTCTCAGGTTGCATGGGCCACCTGGGGCTTTGGTCCCTAATAATCTGAAACAGGTACCCATCCGGGGTCATCTTAATTAGACTGCACTGCTTTTTAGGATATATACTATACACTATATCCTGCCTTCAGCGTGTTGCTATTGCCCCTGATAGAGGAGGCAAAGATATCTAAGTAGTGATGCACATTGTTGAACGTAGCATTCAAAGGCAATGGAAAGGTTCCCAATAACTGCGATGGACTTTGGATCAGGCAGCAAGAGAATTCAAGAAAGCACTCAAATACATGCTTAATTTTAAGGAAGAGCTTAACTTCCATTGGCTATGAGTACATACTTATGTTTTCATGAACTGAGGCCTAAACAAGGATCAATATAGGAATATTTACCTTAAAAATGTTTTTTATATTAGTTTCTGGTATTTGTCTGCTTTATCATATTTTATTTTGATATGTATTTTGTGCGCAGGGTTTTATACAACTTTAGCTAGTACATTCCAGTTACTTTAAATCTCATGAAACACTGAGCCACTGAAGTAATTTTTATGTTCAAACCTCTGGTTCCTGAGGGTCCAGTTCATTTCTGCTGTGAATTTAAATGAGTTAATTTAAGCAGTGGGGTAAAAAGCCACTATCATCGTAGTAGCCCCGTGCCTGATTCTTAATTAAAGGCAACAGGAGATTAATTTGAAACATTAATTTAAAAGTGCCTATACAAAAGGAAAGAATTATTGCAATAAAGCCTAAAGAACTTTTTTGTCCCTAGATGTAGAAGACAGAACTAGCTCAGGGTCCTGGGGGAATGGAGGACATCCTAGTCCATCCAGGGTAAGTATATCTAATCTTTTTCCCGAACCAGACTTCCTGCATATGTAAATTTGCAATCTCAAATGCAAGTTTTGCAACTGATTGTGTGGAAAAATGTTCATGCCAAGCTGGCTCCAGACCGACTTCTCTTCAAAACTGCTTTTTTTACATTCTTATCTGATCCTGTGATTGAATCTAACACCTACTCCACTCCTGCTAACAGGTAGCAGGAATATTCATCATCCATTTTGTCTTGCTAGGCTGCATCAGCTATTCATCCAACAAGAGTGTGTTATCTCAGTATTGTAAGAGGTATTTGTTGTTATTAACCTGTTACTACATTTGCTATAGTTTGAATGCAGGGAGAGGTTAGGTCTCATGGACACAGCATATTTGCTTGCCAAATATTAACTGCATAGCTTCAGGAAACACTTGTATACTAAAAAGTGCTCCTTTCAGATCCTGCCACACTTAGGAAGAGTGAATGACATCTTACTTGGGTAATCCAGCTGAAATCAATGGGACTAGTTGAAGGAAAGTTACTTTTCCTTTGAATATGCAAAGATTCCCAGTGGTGCCAAAATCTCAACCCACAATCATTGCTTCCTCCCACTTTGACCATTTACATAATCATTATACTCCACACCTCCCTTCAGATCAGCAGTGCCTAACTGGACGTTCTGCTCAATCTCAGTTAAAAGGGCTCAAAACAAGACAGCACAAGTACCAATGTAAACCAGTCAGGCTCACTGGGTTTGGAAACATGCCATTAATGACCCATAACTGACTACATTTTTGAGGCTTAGGGGAATTTTTAACATTTTGGGGCCAGCTTTTAATAGTTATAGGCTTACATTCATCACATAAAATATGTCCATGCACGTATCTGTATCAATAAACTGTACAACTGTGCATACTTAGTTTTCATTCCTATTTACACAGTCTGTGAATACAAATGCAAGTGCCCACACTATTACCTATTAGTCTGTGAGTGTGTTTTTAGAATCATCGAATAGCCGAGTTGAAAGGGACCCTGCTCAAAGCAGGATCTTGATTTATCCATCCCAGTTAAGTATCTGTCCAATCTGTCTCTAGAGAGACCTCCAAACTTTCCCCTCACAAGGGTTACAGTACGATACCCAAAGTATAAAAGTTAGTACTCTTCATAGGGCTGCAAGTATCTGCTTCCACTGTTGCTTGACACTGCTAATTTTAACCTTCAAGACTAAGATCTTCGGGTTTACCAATAACTGTTTTCAGGCTTTGCTACAGCTGTCAGTTTTCACATTCTAGTGCATTATGTGGATGGGAAGAGGAAATCTTTTCTGTTCTTCATGTGATAATTCTCATATTGACAGTAAGTTAGGTCCTAATTGTCAGGGTAGTAACTCAATTATTGTTTATCACTGAGAATTATTTAGATTCACTGTCTTTGTTGTGATACTTAAACAGCTGCAGTACAACGAAATTCAGTGGTTTTGACCATGTGTCTGTGAAAGCCGAGTCTAGAGTTGCTGTGACTCTCGGGAGTCAATTTTCATTTATTTGAAGACTAAGAAATATAATTTTCTAGTATTAGCATTCATGTCTTAGTCTGAAGTCAGTGAGACTCCTCTCTTAAGTGAGTGCTCATGAGTTCAAGTAACCCTATCTCAAAGAAGGCCTAGTTCTACACTTTTTAATTAATCAAACCTCCTATTAATCACAAAAACTTTGAGGCTGTGCTGTGCAATTACAGAGTCACGGGCTTAGTATCATTCTTGGAATTGGGCTGAGAGAGCACAAGTATATACTTCAGTATCAAAATTGCTTTTGCTTATATTTTGCAAATGCATAATGGACAATTATGCCAGGCAAAAAGGGTCTTTCCCTTTATTTATGGCTTTAAACTGTTTACATTGCTTTTAAATTGTTTTCTAATGAATGTTAACATCAGGGCTTGCAAGTGTTGCCGGCTGAGGTTCAGTGCCCCAAAGTAGCTGTCTAGTGAGGTGAAAGGCAGCTTTATTGTTCAGACACAGGCCATCTTTTTTTCCTGTGGGCAGACTCTGCCCTTTGGCTAACATTATGCCAAGTGACACTTCGAAGTAAATTTACTTAGTCTTGTATTACACTGCAGCCATCTGAGCAGAATGATTTTTTCCCCCGATTTACTACATACCAGGATAGAATTTCAGCTTAACCCATAGAAGAGGAAAAGCCAATCACTTTTTCTTATTGCGCCTTGTTTAGCAGCCATTACATCATTACTTCACACACATCTGTGAGGGTTTTTTTTTTCCTTGACACTTGTATTGCTTTTAGGGAAAAGATGTTTTGAAAAGTAACCTCTAAATTTGCACACACAATTATTTATGCATGCAAAAACTTGAATGTGAGTGTACAATGAGATGCCATAAAGAAATGAGCATAAGCCTGAGAGGAAGGCTTGAGTTTTAATCAGGGCTCTGCATTAATTTTCTGGGTGTGTTATGCAAATAACTTAACCTCCATGTGTCTCAGTTTCCCTTTCTGCAAAATGAAGATGAAATTTCCATTTCTTACCACAGTCTGAGAAAAATTCTTAGCAATAATTGAAGATGTAAAGTGCTATAGGTGGACTGATTCTTGTTAATTTTTTGATTCAGTCTGAGATTTTGAATACATAACATGTGCATCCTGATCCTGCCAAGGTTTATGCACTTTGTGCTCAATTTTATGCACTGTAATTAGTGCTGTTGCTTTCAGTGGAAGTTCTCCCAATATATCCAAGTGTAAGACTTGGTGGCAGAAGGGAAGGGGTCGGACACACTCCTCTGTGGGTTACACAAGCAAGTGCACAAATCCTTGCAGAGGTCTTGCTCCTTAGTGGAAATAGCATTACAGACCCAAACACTGTGGAAGTAGAAAGACCAACAGTGTTATAGGGAAGGTTCTTGACCACTTACACCAGTGGTGTTCAACATACTGCCTGTGCCCCAGATTGACCCATGAAGCCCATGTCAATAGCCCATCCCCTAACACCATGTCCTTGAGCATAAATGTCACGTCAGTGCGGCTCCTGCCAGAGCTTTACATGTGCAATGAGCTACATGAGCTCACTGGCATGTCAGCTCAGGCTCTGGCTGAGCCATCACTTTAGTGCAGCGGGGGAAAAAAAAGGGACAGTAGCTCTGGCCAGAGCCCATGCCAACAACTGGTGAGTTCTGAAAACTCAGCGCATGTACAGAGCTCTGGCAGTTCTTTACTATACGGCCTTTTGCCCATTTCTGATTTTAAGGTTTGGCCTGCTTGAAAAAAAGGTTGAACTCAACTGACTTACACAACTCCAGCTCCAAGGCTCAGTTACCAGGAGAGGTGTTTCCAAAAAACAAATGTTAATTACTAATAACATTTAAATTTGCTACCTGGGCAGCTCCAGCAGAACCAATTAAAGGAGGCAAGAAACTGAATGTTTTTTTCATTATTCACTCTTTAGGACTGAGGGTAACAGGTAGGAACTATGTTAAACTCATAGAAAATGCCTTCACTACATTTGTAAACCCTTTTTTTTTGTTAACAGAACTATGGAGATGGGACTCACTATGATCACATGGCAAGCAGGGACCTGGGGTCACATGACAATCTTTCTCCTCCTTTTGTCAATTCCAGAATACAAAGTAAGAAATTCAATTTCCTAACTTACTTTTTAAAAAGTAGAATAAAAAGGAGGTACAATGTTGTGGTTTTCTGTTCCAGTCCCTTTTTTTTGGAGTTTTTGTTGTACAAAGTCCTTGAGCTATGCCATATTTAGGGAAAT
This sequence comes from Alligator sinensis, assembly GCF_000455745.1. Taxonomy (NCBI): domain Eukaryota; kingdom Metazoa; phylum Chordata; order Crocodylia; family Alligatoridae; genus Alligator; species Alligator sinensis. The sequence goes on along the minus strand of NW_005841915.1, from coordinate 2,860,163 downwards.
ATACACCAGTGCCATTTACTGAATATAACACATTTTCTTCACATAAGAACAATTTGATGTTTGAAGTGGTGACTGTTCTGGGTTTTTTTTTTAAACAGAGGTAAATGGTCTTTTCCTGAAGCTTAACTGTTTTCTTTAAATATGTGATCCCTTAGGAAAGCAAATGACAATGTTTTATGAATTCCAGGTATAAAAAGGCTTCCTGAATGTATTGCAAATAACTGTTCATTAAAGGGGACAGAGAGCTTAAACATTTCCTTTCTTTGGACCATAATGGATCTTTGCCTTTGGGGACCTGTAGAATCTGTGGCTGCCAACTTCTGGTTTTAAGATGGGGTGCTTGAAACGTGCGTTTATTTGGACAAACTATATTTAGTCCATGGCATCTGGTAAATGAACCCCTACAGTTTGGAAAAGTTTGGGGATCCCTGAATTATCAGTTTAACGAGATGTATATAGATGCAGTTTAGCAGCAATAAGCATAGTAATATAAAGGGTAAAATTATTTGCAAGTAAATGATAGCTACCTTCTTTAATCCTAGTTGATAAATGAGCTTGGTTAAAGTAAATATATGATGAAAAAATATTAGTAATCTTTCCACTTGGCCAAGATCACACCCTTTACTGTGGTTGTCAATGAACTAACTGAAAAGCCTTGCTTTAAACAATTGAACCGTAGCCAAAGAAAACAGTGCTGTAACTATGATATATCATTCTTCAACTCCTAAAATATGTCTTGTCTTTTAATATTAAGAAATATTTGTGAGTTGTTCAACATATGGGACAGTGTTGGAGCTTGTATTCATTTGTATATATTCATATACAAAACACGCTTAAAACAATTTCAAGGGGCTGTCTTCAGCCAAACAAAACATGGACATTTCGACACTCCCTTTTAAATGCACGCCATTGGATTTAGATAGTGCAAAGAGATACTTTGCAAATAGCTGCACACTTCTTTGAAACCCACTGGCTGAGTGACGCTTTCAAGTTTAACCTTTTAATTTGAATCTTTAAAACATAAACATATCTCTCTTTCCCCTCTGCCCCTGGCTTACAAAAAGAAAAGAAAAACCCCACTCTAGACTTTGATTGTTTTTGCCAAGTTTGGGGAAAATGCTGCCGTCCCTTGATTCAAAAAGGAATCATTACAATAAAGTACTTTTGTAAGCACATTTTTAAGAATAAAAACAACATCTCTGATTAGTATTTTCTGAAAAACAAACACAGTTTTCTAAAATCCTGGCATGTGAGTATCAAAGTCAAAGGGAGTTGCTCTACCACAGCTAACAGAGTAATCAGCCCCTTGAGTTTTTTAAAAAACTAGCAATCCTTTTCAATTCAAGATGTCTATCAGCACTTGGTTTGAAACGGTCAACATGCTGAAAGGTCCCGGAAGTGGTATTTTTCTGCAGCCTCCTTAAATTGCTGTGCGTGTTTATATTCGTTGAAAAATAAATTCAGCTGGAAATAAGAATACTGATATTTCTTCATGTGTAGATTATTAGATGTACCCGAACATGAGAAAGCGACTATGAACTTCAGGCAAGTGTGTTGTTGTGAAATAATTCTTGCCTGATGCTGGAACTAATCAGCTCACTCCTGCCGTCTGAAGTATTTTGTAACCTTAATTTAAAATCCTTCTCTGTTAATTAGAGCAAACCCCTTTTAACTTATTTCTGTTTAGGCAGTAAAAGTCAAGGAAACCATACTATTTTATTTCCTCAGTTCCTTTCAGCTCCTAAGGCCTCGACTGTATCCTGCTTATTCAGGTGTGCAAGGGGAGAAAGAGCAGAAGATATCACAACAAGGCTGCATGTGCCCCCATGCAGAGGCAGGATATAATCTCATTAGGGAGTGGAGATCGTGCTCGCTGTTAGCAGCCACCTAAAATGGGAGAGAGAGGAGGAGTGGATGGTGGCACTGGTTTTCTACCTCTGGTGACACCTGGCAGCTGGTCAGGCTCATGAGGGAACATATGCTGTACCTCTTACAAGACTGAAAAGGCTGTTCCTGTGGTATGCACTTCCCAGGAGGTCCCCAGGGTCAGACTGCATTTCTCCTGGAGCTTCTGGCATAACTCTTGTACACCCCCAACACTGGTTATAACAGAAGCAAATCCTAAATGTGGAAACCAAGGCCATCTGCTGTACTATGCTAAGGAATGTTACAATGTCTGTGAGTCTCCCACTGTTTCTAATGAAAGTGTTGTTCTGTCAGATAAGCTGTCTGGTCAAATACACGGCCATTTATTGTTTTGAGAGCATTACATTTTCCACCTCAAGCAGATTTTTAGAAAGAAAAGAACTCTGTTTTGGAGTAGATGTTTTACCTGACATGAGCAAGACTCTTTGCAAGCTGAGACCAAGGCAGTATCCTGCTGAGTAGAAGAGCAGGGAACAGCTTACTAACCCTTTTTAAAAGCTAGGAGTTTCAAGGATGATCATTTTCAAATATGGATAAAGAATTCCTTGTGGGATGATACATTCTTTAGTACTTCTTGGAGGCACTGGTACTTGGATGTCTTCATCCCACTGAACTACCTCCTATCTTCTGTGTCTTGTGCAGCACTGGCCACTGATAACAACAACAATGTTAATGATAATGCTATTTATTAGCAGTGTGCGAAGCGGGCCCTATTCGATTCGGATTCAGCCTGAATCAGGGAGAGTGATTCGATTTGTTGATTTGGATCGCTGTCCCTGATTCGATTTGTCTGAATCCGAATCTGAAGATTCGATGCTGATTTGGAGAATCAGCGATTCGGCCATAGATGCAGCTTCAGATGTTTTTTCTACATACCTCGAGGTACCAGCGCAGCTTGTGAACGCTGCGATGCTGGGGCAGATGGAGTGTCCCACAGGAGTGCAGGGGGCCCTCCGCCTGCTCGGCAGCGAACCTGGAAGTGGACCCAGAAGTGGATCGATTCGGAGGGTCCTGATTCGATTCAGAGAGCTTAAAGGGTCCACTGATTCAATTCGGATTTGGAAATTTGGCCACTGAATCGGGCCGAATCTCCACTTAATCGAATCAGGGACCGAAGCTTCGCACAGCCCTACTATTTATCTCCCAAATACTGCCACATTGGGAACTGCTGTTAACCTGTGCTGATTATACTGTATTTGAGTTTTTAGATCTATTCTAGATAGTACAACTTAAATGAGGCACCTTATTATTTCTTCAGCAGACTCCATCCAGAGCTAAAATGGGAAGTTGCTTGCAATACACAGTTTATTGTTTTCCGTTTTCTTGTCCAGTCATCAGATTATCCAAAGAAAAGGTCCACAGAGATTCTAGTTGAGCTGTGTGTGCCTGAAGAGTCACACTATCATTTTATCCTCCTCCTCATCTTAATGTGAGCAAACAATACAGCTGAACAACCTAATTGTCAACCAATGTGAGCCAGTTTTACATTGGTGTAACTCTGCTGATGTCAGTGAAGTTAGCCCTGACAAAAGAATAAGGCCATAATAAATACTCTCTGAATCTACTAATGCATGAGAAATCAATCAGAATTCTCAAAACAATTGATCATAGCAATTTAATGTAGGACCAAGGGATGCTGATGTTGTGTTTCTGTGTCATTAAAGCAGGTGAAGGAGACCTCACCAATTTCTAGAGATGTGCATCCAAAATCAGGTTATATACAGCCTTAGACTGGTGCCACAAGCACAGGGAGAGAGAATACAAGAAACGTTCTCTCCTATTTCACACACAGTTCAGGGGCCAGATGCAATCCCAGTCATTCTCCCCTGAAAACACAAGGATGTTGACATCAGCATTAATCTAATTAAAACGAGCCAGGACATTCCTTCCCACCACTACACGAGACCACAGGGTTATGTTGTACAAAATGAGGCCTCTGGCATAAGCTTTTTCAAACGTCGTGCCTGAAAAAGCTTTTATAACCTTCCTTAATCTGGGGTTTTGGTTTATTGGTTCTTCCTGTGTGTGGCTAGTTTGTAGTCCTAACTCTCCAGAAAGAACAGTTTTTCAGGCAAAAAAGATTTGTTATAATTAGGCCTACGTGTTAAAGATGGTATCCAGTGAACCACACATATGCTGCGGTGCCAGGAAGGCTATACTAGCTCTGGGAAATTAGCAAAGCTAAATTTGTCATGTTGGGAAATTATTTTTTTCCCGTAGACTATTACTTCTAGATTCTCTATTTGTAGTGTCAGTCGTAATAATAAACGAGACCCTTTTTGTTGGTTTCATAGGTGTGAATGAACAATGCACATTTGGCCTGGTGAGAATGCAGACTGGGACTGGTAATAAATACTTCAGGGAGTGATTTCATTGCTGTAATTGTGTATCATTCCACACTGGTTGCTCAGTTTCCAGGTGCATTCTTTTGAACTGTTCTTATCCTACCTAAGATAGCTTGCTAGTACATTAAATCATTTACCAATATACAGTAACTTGTTTCTAAAACCCCTGTAGCTTAATGGAACATTTCACTGCAAGGATTAGATTGAGGTTTCAGGCAATGTTGAAGAAAGCTGCTGGCTTATGTGGTGACCTTTGAATCTCATCTGGGTTAGTGGTTGATATTTTGATTTGGTTACCGTGGTCATATTGTGACAGCTGCTGGTTCATTATAATTCAGTTCCTTTGCTCAGTTTGCCTACCAGGAATATTTAGGTTAGTGTTACTTCAAAGTGTTTCTAACTATTCTGAGTTTAATCTAGTACTATGTAAAAGGTGATGCATTAGGAATTCTTTCAATAACTGACAACAGACTGTAAGACAATGTTTTCAAGCAACAACACTTAGTTGTCGAGAGATAAGTTTTCTCTCTCTCTAACTGCTACAATAGATAACAATTCTATTGATGTCAGCTCTAGGAGTTCTGATATTATTTTAATATACACATCTGAAAAACAAGGTCGGAAACCAGCCTTTTCCTCTCTACCCGTGGAAACAGTATGTGCAGTTACCCTGGCTTTTTTTCCCCAAAATAATTGTAGTATTTAGTGATACTGATTTTATGTCTATTACTGAAAAATATACTTATTCACATAAAAATGTGCTAGAGAACAATTACTATCTACTGCTACTATGAGGTTTGATTTGAGAATCTTAGACTCAAAATCAGTTTATAAGGGTGGCTTATGTGACTGTTTATGGGTTGTGGAAAATTCCATATTTACTCAAATCTAAAAAGAGATTTCTCCTGCACCCCCCCCCCCCCCTTCTACATGGGGGGAAGTCCCTCATCTTAGAATTGAGTATGATGGTGAGGGAGCAGGTGGCTGCTGTGACTTGGGCTCCAACCTCTACCCAGGGCTGGGGCTGTAGCCAAAGCTGCTGCCTGCCCCTGCCCTGTTGCTGCTGCCTCTACATCCAGCCACCTCTCCCCTGTAGCCTCTTACTCACATCTCCCCTGCCATGATGCCTCTGCTCCTCAGCCGCCTCCTCTCTTTCACACTTCTTACTATTACTCTATGCTGGTAGGATCCATCCATGCTGGAGCCTGGCACTGAGCCTGGCCCGAGCCTGGCCTCTTAGCAGCAGTGGACATCCTGCATGGCTGCTATGGTGGCTGGACTGAGGCCATGTCCCAGGCTACAAAGGGGACAGAGTCTGCCAGCACAGAGCAAAGGTAAGGGGAGGGGGAAAAAAGGAGCAGAGGCTTGGGGGAGGGAGAATGGGGAACAAATAGAGAGGCAGAAAGGCAGGGGGGCTGAGGCTGCTGGGGGGAAGGGAGGGGGCACAGGGCAGGAACAAGCAGAAGTCAGGCTTCTTGACTTCCCAACACCACCTGCCCCCTAGTAGCTGCTCCCCCCCCACCCGAGCAATGAGTCGACGGGGTTGAATTAAAGATGACCCTCCTATACATGGGAAATTTTAACAAAATTATAATTTTTCCATGTATAGAATATAATTTGGGGAGGGGTCATCTTAAATTCAGGGTCATCTTAGATTCAAGCGCCCTCCTTTTGGAATGTTTTTTTATTGGCATGCTTTTGTGAGAGCTGGGCCTTCAAGTTTGGCAGAGATAGGCAGGAACATTTCCAAACTGAACATTGTGCATTTAGTATTTCTCTCTGTTCTAAAGGAGAGCTAAAAATTCTTATGTCTTGCCATGCTTTCCCTTAATATTTAACTTAGCATATGGCATATTTCTATCAGAAAAATTAACTGAAAACTTCAGTGATGATGAATAACTTAAACTGGATAAATTTTGCTGTGTGAGATTGTCTAATGTTGTATATTCTTCAGTAAAACTAACAGTGAAAAATAGCATTTTCTATTAGAACACGGCTTTAGGTAACACTCCCGAGTCCCTTTTTCAACTTGGGAACTAACCTGCTGTGTACTCTTCACTTATGTACTTATTCTCTTTATGTGTCAGATTAATCTGTGTGTTTGCATCTAAAAAATGAGTAATATAATAATTTTCTATTTGATTAATAATGTTTGAAAGGTTTAACACATTTCTCTCTTTAAAACATTTTGTATTTGTGGGATATTCCATTAAAGTATAAAGTTTATTATCAGTTCTTATGCTATGCAATTACCTTTGAACACTCTTTATTTTGCTGTGATTTTTAAAATTCTGTACTTTATTGACCATGTTACTGTTGTTTATAGGTAGGGCTGGTATTTCTACCTCTAGTTAAGGTTGTCCAACTTTTTCTATTATAAATCCTGATTTTATTTGCAGATCAAAGCTAAAACTATTTAGGATAAATGCTTTGTAGAAACTTTAAAAAATGATTGGACCACTTCCTAGAACGTAATAATGTCAATGAAATCTATAAAATTATTGAGGGGGACATTACTTTGCTGTGCTCATTAAGAAGCTCTAACACAACTTCTGCCTCAGTGAACCACATTACATTTTTCTGTGAGGTTATCTTGACATCAGGATATACATTTTTCCACCTCTAGGAAAAATATCTGATAGCTGAGAAAATGACAAATCTCTACAAAATTTCAGTTCAGATCTGCTCAGTTGAATCTTGTTTGGTAGTTACAACTAAGGGTGCACTGATATAGATTTTTTGGGCCAATACTAATGGCAAATTATTGACCATGCATATCGGCTGATATCAATCCGATTGCTGATATAAAGCCCATCAGCTTGGAGAGCAGCATCCAGCTGGTACATTTGTGGGGGTGAAGGGGAGTGGGGGATGCAGATTGAGGTCCCCCTGGTGAGGGAGGGAGCGGAGCTAGGGCTGAGGCAGGTACTGCTCAGCCAGGCTGGGATGTGATATAGAGCCATGGCTCATCCAGGGAGTGGGGGGTGGCTCCTCCTGCTGTGCACACCCCTGGAGAAGGCATGGGAGGCATGTGCCCCCTGGATCTGTGCACAGGGTGAGGGTGTGCTGCCCACTGTAGGGTGGAGCCAAAGGATGTACTGGGCCCTTCCTGGTGGCTGTGCTCAGGCAGGGTGGGTGGCAGTGGTGCTGGGAGGGAGGGGCTGTGAGGGAGGCTAGAGCCACCCCTTCCAGTGCCACTGCCTCCGCCCCACCCAGCCCAAGCACAGCCACTGGGGAGAGGCTGGAGTAGCTGCAGCCGCAAGTATGCAGCGTCAGGAGCTGCACCCACCTCCCCCCATCCCTGCCTTCCTGTCTTCCAGATGAGCTGTGGCTCTATCTCACCCTCTGTCCCGCCCTGGCTATTCATTGCCTGCTGCTGATCCTGCCCCAGCCCCAGCCCCACTCCCTCCTTCACCACAGGGTCCTTGTCCCCCCCCCCCACACTTCTTCCTTCCCCCATACCCCTTCTCCCAAACAAACTTACCAGCCTGACACTGCTCTCCAAGCTGCCAGGCTGCACTCCTGGTCACATGCACACTGCAGTTGCATGTATGCACACAGCATTTATTGGTGACATTATTTGCCACATCAGCCAAAAAAAGCCAATTGCAATAATGACAACTTTCCTTTTATCAATGCTGCTATGATATGAACCAATGTATCAGTGCACCCTAGTCACAACTAGGACATATCTGGTCAGGCATAGTACTTAGGCTTACGGTCAGGAAATTGAGTCCAGAGAAAGAAATCAGGACCATAGAAATGGTCTGGAGCCAGAAGTCAAACCACAGTCCAGATGTTGAAGGAATGGTCATGAACAAGCTGGGATCAGAGAGGTGGAGTGATGTGCACCAAAATATAGTCTCCCATGTGGATCTGTGCTCCTTGCTCATTGTCTGTGACATGTGTTTCTATAGTTTCCATCCCCGTTATGGTAACATTCACCACCACCCTGTGCTTGTGTGTACTGTCTGTTGTTGGTAAATACCAACATTTTCTTGTAAAAGTGGTAGAAAATGGTCTGGCGGCCAGTAGAGTCGAGGTCTTGGAATGTATCCCTATTTGCTACATTATAAAGTGGGTTCACTTTATGCAAATTTGAGTTATGCGCCATTTTCCAGGAACGCATGTACAGCATAAAGCGAGGGAAACCTAGATAGCACATTAGCATTACAGAGCCTGGCACTGAACCCAGGAGTTCTGAGTCTCTGTATTCTGTTGCTGTCTGCAAATACTTCTCAAATTCCTTGAGAAAGTGTGTACCATGTCCCTCTAGTATCTGATTTACACAAAAGAGAACATCTTGCTACTGCCACCAGTAACTCCAGTAGTTCAAATGGGAGAAGCATGTCTTATGAGTTTTAAGGTCTAAAGCCTGTTAATGACTAAACTTGGCAGTGCAATTTCTTCTCATTTAAAAGATACTTCCAAAATAAAAACCTACATTAAAAAAAATGTTAACTCAAATCCTTAACAGTTAGGAACTGCCGGAACTAAGGTAGCCGATAGGGGTGTGCAAAATGGGCCATATTCAATTTGGATTCAGCCTGAATCAGGGACAGTGATTCAATTTCTTGATTCAGATCACTGTCCCAATTCGATTCAACTGAATCTGAAGATTTGATGCTGATTCAGAGAATCAGTGATTCGGCCACAGACACAGCTTTAAATGTTTTTTCTACATGCCTTGAGGTACCAGGCACAGCTCACGGACACTGGGGCAGATGGAGTGTCCCACAGGAGTGAAGGGAGGCCTCTTGCATGCTTGCTGGTGAACCCAGAAGTGGACCAGAAGTGGCTTGGCAATTGGCTGTGGGGGGACCCCAGGTGCTCCCCCAGACCCAGGAGACATTAGTCAATGAGCCAGGGGGTGGGTCACCTGCACACTCCCCAATGGACCCAGAAGTGGACCAGAAGTGCTTCTGGTCCACTTCTGGGTCCACTGCTGAGCACACTGGGGATCCCCCCCGTGCTCCCATGGGACACTCCATCCTCCCCAGCATCTTGGCATTCACGAGCTGCTTGGTACCTTGAGGTATGTAGAAAAGACATTTAACACTGTGTCTATGTCCAAATCATCTAATCTTTCTGAATCTCTCTGAATCGATTTAAAGGGTTCTGATTCGTCCACTTCTGGGTCCACTGCTGAGCACACTGGGGATCCCCCCCGTGCTCCCATGGGACACTCCATCCTCCCCAGCATCTTGGCATTCACGAGCTGCTTGGTACCTTGAGGTATGTAGAAAAGACATTTAACACTGTGTCTATGTCCAAATCATCTAATCTTTCTGAATCTCTCTGAATCGATTTAAAGGGTTCTGATTCGATTAGCAAAGCTAACTGCACTTTATCATGCATCAGCAGATGCATGACGAACAGAACCAAGGAAGTGATACTTCCCCTCTATCGGGCTCTGGTCAGACCACAGTTGGAATGCTGCATCCAGTTTTGGGCGCCGCACTTCAAGAGGGATGTGGATAACCTGGAGAGGGTCCAGAGAAGGGCCACTCATATGGTTAAGGACTTGCAGGCCAAGGCCTACAAGGAGAGACTAGGGCACCTGGACCTCTTCAGCCTCCGCAAGAGAAGGTTGAGAGGCGACCTTGTGGCTGCCTATAAATTCATCAGTGGGGCACAGAAGGGAATTGCTGAGGCTCTACTCACCAAGGTGCCCCTGGGGGTTACAAGAAATAATGGTCATAAGCTAGCAGAGAGCAGATTTAGACTAGACATTAGGAAGAACTTCTTCACAGTTCGAGTGGCCAAGGTCTGGAACGGGCTCCCAAGGGAGGTGGTGCTGTCCCCTACCCTGGGGGTCTTCAAGAGGAGGTTAGATAGGCATCTGGCTGGGGTCATCTGAACCCAGCCCTCTTTCCTGCCTATGCAGGGGGTTGGACTCGATGATCTATTGAGGTCCCTTCTGACCCTAACATCTATGAATCTATGATTCAGAGAGATTAAAGAGTCTCCTGATTTGATTCAGATTCAGCGATTTGGCCGCCAAGTTGGGCCAAATCTCTGCTGAATCGAATCAGCGACCGAATCTTCCCACAGTCCTAGTAGCCCTTACAAAATAATTCACCCCCTTCCCTATTTATATGCCTTTTATCAGGCCCTTCACCCCTGTCTCATTTCTGACCCTGGGAAGGTGAGGAATGATTGAGTCAGGGGAGTACAAAAATGTGACAGATGGTCTTCTGGGTAAGGAAGCTGAATGCCAACTTGGAGATCTGGATCCCATCCCTTTCCCTGCCAAAAGGTTCTTATATGTGATGCAAGTCATATACACTAGACTCTGCAGGTAGCCACTAAATTGTTTGCTTTGCATATTCTGGGTGCTCAACATGAGACCCCTGGGATCAGATTTACAGAAGTGCTGAGTACCTGCAACTGCAACTTGAATCAATGTACACTGTGCTTTGAACATATAAACATGCTGAGCATCTGAAAAATCAGATCCCAAGTGTCTTAAATTAGGCACCCAAAATTAATGGACACTTGCAACAATTTTTCATATTTATTTTTGTGGGATTTAGTTTCCTGACTGTAAAATGGGAATATTAATTCCACCTGACCATATAGACATGTTGCAAAGATCAGTTCATTCGTATCCGTGAGGCACTCAGCTTCTTGGGTGAGAGCACCAAAGAAATTCCTTGGAGGAAATAAATAACATTTGTATTCAGTGCAGACTCTGCATGGTTTGCAATAAATAAGCCTACCTCATACATAAGAAAGAGGATATAAGAAATATTGAATAAATATCCATTTACAGAATAAAGTATGTTTGATACAGATATTCATTCCTGGCTTGAGCTTGAACGGTGACCAGTAACTAGTGGCTAGCAGTGAAGAGACCTAGAACTATTTTTTTCTGGGCCTAATTGGCCTGTTTAATGTGGTCAGGAGGTATTTATCCTGTCACCTATGTACTTAGAGAGCAATGAATTTCATTCCGGTTCTTTAGTCCAGGTGGGAAGTACAATAAAATAAAATAAACCAAATATAGTCTCCATTTGGTCCTTTTATGTCATTTTAATTTTTGAAGATATTTGCCTGAGGGGAAGGTCCTAACTTTCTCATTGCTAGGTTTTAAGTTTTTTGGAAGCTAGAAAGGTTCATACGAAATTTAAGACTAGCTTTGGCTTGATATATTTTTCATTTACTTTGAAAAGGAAACATGCATTTGTTTTATTGATGTCTGAATTTTTTTGTTTGCATTATTCCTGGAGAGAAACATGCACTATACAAGCTCCTTCTGTAATACCCCTGGTTTCTTAGCAAGATTATAATCAACATCTTAAATTTGGCCTGACAGATTTATCCCCCAGTTTACAAGGATAAATTTGTCTAATTGATATCAAAGTTCTCCTGTTGCATTACACAGTGGGCTGAAAATGTTATTCTTGGACAGAAGTTTGAGTTCACAACAAATCATAACTGAGACGTGTGGGTTGGGGTTTTTTTTTGGATTTTAATGTTTACAAATTCACAGAATGTTTATGAATGCGTAGTTTATGACTGATGCATAAAATGGATGAATGGAAAGTTAATAAAAAGCCAGAGAAACTCCGACATGCAAAAGTTCACAGAAAACTTCACCAGGACTGACACTTCTCTTCTGTGTTCTGAGTATAAATGATCAATTAGGGGTAAAAATGGAAGAGGGGGAAAATATTTAAAGTCCCCCATGGAAGAAAAATAATGATCATATTAAGAGATTAGTTACAAATAGGATTCTATGGTACAGTGAAATACATTTCAGTGTATAGTTTCTAGACTGAGAAAGGGCTCTGCACTTACCCAAACTCAATGTAAAGTATACTTATTAATTACAAGAACATTCCGCATTAAGTTTTTTGTACCTTGTTAAGGCTTTTAAAAGCATCTTACGGTATCTTGTTAAGGCCTCCTTAAAGCATCTGCTTTTCAGATGCCTTATTTGTCTAATAGCAGCCTTGAGACTGAGGTTGTCAGGACCTTGTCAGTTGGAGGCTGCTTTAGATACTTTGAAATTGACAGCTCTTAGTCAGTTTCATGAATTATGCACTTAAGCAGAGTACAATTATGTTACAAAGTAGACAGTGGGTCTGAGAGTCCCTGCATCTACACTATGCTTTAGTGTGGAGTAGACCAATTAGCTGTGCAGTAAAGCATCACCATCTACACATGCACTGGTATTAGGGTACAGTAAATTAATTAACTCTGCTTTAAGATAGTACTGTTAGGGAAAGTACTATCTTATGGCAGGGTAATTTACTGCACTGCGATGCACCATGTAGATGCTGACTGTGGGCATAAATGGCACCCGATAAGCCTAGCTAGCTGGGGGCCTGCTCTGCCGCAGCTCAAATATCTGCTGTCCTTGGCACATGTTAGGCGCAGCTGGTGAACTCAGACTGGTGGGGTGGTGGAGTGCCCCACAGAAGTGGGGAGGTGGGGATTTGCAGGCAGCTGGGAGCGGGGAGAGGGAGGGGTTGAAGCCGTCTGGGCACTCCCGCCAGTAGCGAGGATGCTGCGAACCCGCACCCCCCTGCTGCCGGCCAGCTGCAACCCCCTGCTGTTGTGGGACACTGCACCACCCCACCAGTTTGAGTTCACCAGCTGTGCCTGGTACATGTGTAGATGCTTCGCCTGGGATCAGTTCACCCCAGCTCATACTGCTCCAGAGTTTATTGCCTTGCCCATGTAGATGCCTAGGTACTTAAGTGTGGTTTATGGATTTAGCTGATATGTAGATAACTGATGATTGTTAAAATGTAAGTAATAGGCAAACATTTGGGACTGCTGCTGTGTTATGCCTTTAGAGCAAGTTATGCACTTACTCTGTCTGCTAATACTTTTCTCTTAGAGTTAAAACATAGCTTCCCCTTATTCCACCTAAGAGTGTTTTTTTTAATTATGTTTGTCCCTTGCCAGTTCTTTGTTAGGTGTTCATGTGCCCCTTGTATCTGAGGCTGGAGATTTTTAGATAACAGTGTTTATACCAAGCCTAAAGTGGTTGGTGTAAAATCAGATAATATTCAATCCCTGCTCACCATTCTTGATTTAAGACAGGTGGTGGTCTACTTTCCTTCTAACTAGTTATCAGTAGATATATGTATATAGTCTTGTTATGTAGTTTTCTAATAGCTTTTAGGACAGTTGTAGGCCTTTGGCATATCCTTTTTATAGGTTTAATCAATTTTGTGGAAATGTTCAATTCTTGCTTTACTGCAGACATCAGCTATCATTGTTCCAATATCAAAGGATGATTAGGTTTACTATATGTCTTCTTAATGGACAGGGTATCTATACCCTCAGATGGAGCCCAGTACTCTTGACATTTATGCTGTACGACCCTAAGGTAACACCAACTGAAAAGGACCCCACTGACCTATTCGGTTATAAAAGTTATTCTTTTGCAAGTATAGCATTTCTAACCATCAGACAGGTCTCATAAGATTTTTCTAAATTATGATAAAATTGTATTGACAGGCTGCTGCCAGGACAGAGAAAGTAGTGTGTGGACCAGTTACAATGTTTCTCAAATAGTGTAACTTGGGGCAGGTGAGTAGGGCATCAGCTCCAAGTGCCAGCTTAGAGTGCTTGAATGGCTGCCTCTTGGGAGTCTTTGTCCCAGCAGTAAAAGAGTTATGTCAAGCAGTAGCAGGCAGTGCCGTGGCAGGAACAACTGGGTGTGGGACATCACAGAAGCAGCAGCTGGCAGTGGGCAGACAGCAGTGCAGCAGCAGTAGCTGTCAGGGTCTTTGAGTCCACAGGGCAGGTAAGCCAGGGTGCAGGGGGTTTCACCCAGGTCACAAATCATGTTATTTATGCATCTGTGTCTCTGTAAGTGACTCCGGATGCTACAGATAGCGCTTTGCAATATGGAAACATCAGTTATCATCTAGTGACTATAGTGATTCCAAGTGTCATGAAGACTCAGACAGATCTGTCCCTTGGGAGAAAATCTACTGTTGAAGGGGCCCCAGTTTGGTTGGCTAAGAGAAGGATGAATCTTCCATATGTTAAAGATACCTAATCCCCCTTGTGCTCATTGGAGGGTGTATACAGGACTAAAGAGGAAATGCTAAAATCCAGTGTTATTGAAGGCAGAGGTCAAGTCCATCTGGCTTCTATTATCAAAGAACCTTGGAGTCTCCAGAACACGTCAACTTCTTCAGAAACAAAATGTCTCTTCATTGCAGTCAGCATCAGCTGGCAAGCAGCCTTTCTGACAGGTTTGTTGAGAGCTTGCAAATTAACTGTCTTTCCATATCTTGTTCCTTCTCCTTCCCAATGCCCTTAGAACATGCTTCTTTCTATTTGTGAGGTCCTGAAACTCTAGAACATCAGGAAAATGGTTCAAAGAAATAGCAATACCATAGTATACGATCCAGTGTGCTAGTATTCCTTCTGCGCACCTCCCTATGGGGAGGAGTCTGTTTAGGGACCCCTCTTATGGGAGCTTAATTATGAAAGAAGTGGGTTTTCTCTATCCTCTTGGTCATATAGAAGTAGTTTGTAACACACAGGAAAATACTTCTGTTCCTAATAAGCCCTCATCCCCAAGAAGCAGGGATGGTAGAAGCCCATTCTGGACATCAGAATGCTTAACTTGTGAAATCACCTTTAGGAAGGACACGTTACTATCAATGATGCCATCATGAGAGCTGGATTAATATTGTATGGCTCTTAACTTTCAGCACACTTCCTTTTATTTTACTGTATGTTCCATGTATAGAAAATATCCACAAGTTGTTGTAGGTCAAAATTGTTATCACCATTGCGCCTTACCTTTTGGTCTATCTGTAACCTAACAGAGATTCCCAGTAGTGGCTCACTTAAAAGGATAGGGGAAATCAAGACACCTATACTCAAGACTAGTCAGTTGTTTGGATAGGCTTTATCTGTCTGATACCACAGAAAACTCTACTTTAATGACCATATAATTGATAGAGTTTATAGAAGCTGTACTAGATTTTTTAAAAGCCCAGAATTGATCAAAAATCATAATTAAGATTTGTCTCTCAATTTCTGACAGTTACTCAAAGGACAGTCCGTCAAAGAACAACAAGGACTAGTTTGATCTTGTTTGGCCAAATAGCCTTCTGGATCTTCATAATATTGCATGTCTTGCTGTATCCATTCTTCAACGAGAACTATATAAAATCCAAACACACCAGTTGGGACCTGCCCCTAATCCAACAGAAGACTATTATTAAGTAGGGCTGTGCAAAATGCTGTTTCGATTACTTTCAAGTTCGAAACAGCAAAATCGAAACAAAAGAAGGGTAGTAGAAACATTTTGAGTTTCGAAGCTCAAGCTGGGCTTGCCTGCAGGGATAAGGAGAGGGAGAGGGAAGATGGGGGAAGGACTGCTCTCATATTGATTGTAGCTGACCAGTGACTGTGATCCTTCCCAGAGGTCTCTTCCAATCCCAGTGCTCTGGGGGAGGGATGGAAAAACAGCATAAAATGCAGCATTGTTTGAACTGGCCTGCTTTCTGCCTTGGGGTCTGACAGTTACTGAGCTCAGGAGCATTAGACAACGAAGACTACTACTAGCATTGATTTGAATGATTTCCTACTTGCTAGCTTAGCCTAGCAAGAGGGATTCCAGAATACTTTTTTCTTTCCTCTAGACACTTTTATTTTATTATATTATACTCATTAGTTTATTCTTTTCAATGTTATAATTTATTGGATATTACACTATAGAATTTAATTTATATAGGAAGGGAGATGCATTTATATTTTATTTCTATATATTTATACCATGTGGCATAGACTGTACACCTTACAGAATTTATATAGGAACGTGGATACATTTATGTATTTGTAAATAGAATCAGCTGAGTTTGTGCTCCATACCTCTCAAGTTTCCCCTAGAGCCAGATCTTCTTCCCCAGAAGGCACTTCAGAGGAGGCTGAGGTAGAGGTTGTGGAGGCAAGAAGCTCAGCTGAGTCTGCTCCTCCTGTTGCTGTGTCTCTGTCTGCTGAGGAGGGGGAAAGTGCAGCATCCACACATGCACCTGCACCCCAGAAATGAGCCAGTAGTGTGGTCTGGGATAATTTTGAGCTGGCAGATGATCCCATGTATGCTATCTGCCTGCACTGCTGAGCCAAAACGAGCTAGGGCAAGGGAACAAAATGCATGAGCACCACGGGGATGCTGATGCATCTCCGCAGGCACCACCCCCTTCCCCTTGCTCCTCCTCAGCCTGGCACCAGCAAGAACATGCCCAAAGGGAAGTCCCCTTCTCGCTTCAAAGCCCCCATTCCCCCAAAGCAGAGGCAGGCCACCCTGGAACAGTGGGGGAAAGGCAGACAGAAAGAGGGGCATGTTGCAAGGGTGAGCAAGATTACCCAGAGCACTGGGGAGATGCTTGCTGTCTATGGCCAGCCCTTCTCCTTAGCTGAATAGCCAAGGTTCAGGTGGCTCATGGTGTTCATGGCCCCATCCTACCAAGCCCCCTTCAGCGTGATGGAGTACTTGAGGGAGAAGCTGCACAAGGCAGGTCTGCAGGTGGCCTTACACTTTACCTTGGACATATAGAGCAGTCGGGGAGGAGATCATGCCTACCTCTTCCTCACAGGGCATTGGTGTGACCAGTCAGGCTGTTGGTGGGCTCTCCTTCAAGCCGAGGTGATGGATGAGACCCACAACAGAGATCATGGGGACCATGAAACACTTGGTGCAGGGGTGGTTCGTTGGGCAGGGCGAACTCCCCTGTGGGTTCATGGTCACCAACAATGGGGCCAATATAGTCAAGGTGGTCCATGATGCCAACTTTGTTGGCATCCGCTGTGTGGCACAGACGTTCCACCTCATTGTCAGGGATGCCTTGGAGGGGGACAGGGCTGATGGTGATGGTGCCAGCATCACCAGCAACCTCATTTCCAAATGCAGGAAGGTGGCAGGCTACTTCCACCAGAGCATCAAGAGGGGCAAGATGCTGTGGGACAAACAACCAGAGCTGAACTTCCCACAGCACAAAATCATGCAGTATCTGGAGACTTGGTGGAACTCCACACACCTGATGCTCGAGAGGCTGGTGGAGCAACAGAAGGCTATCCATGAGATGGCCTTGCTCAGGGAGATTGGGATCTGTGGGCCCCCTTAACAGGGCTGAGTGGAATAACATCTTCCAGATCTTGGTGGTCCTCAAGCCCTTCCTTAAGGCGACTGAGAGCCTCAATGCTGGCAATGCCCTCCTTAACTAGGTGATCCCTGTAGTGAAGGAACTTCAGAGCCAAATGGAGAGCTTCCAAGGGATCATTGTTTTTGGCAGGGGCAAGCCTCTGTCACCAGATGTCCGAGCACTGGTGAGGCAGCTGAAGGAGGGCATCAGGAAATGGCTCGATCCCTTGCAGTCCAGTACAGTCCACATGCTGGCTGCCATGTGTGACCCGACAGTGAAGAGGAGTGTATGCAGCAGCCAAAGCTTGAATCAGTGGACAGAGGTGCTGGTAAAGAGAGTCAGGGAGGCAGAATGGTGGAGGCGGTGGGTTGTGGAAGAGGGGGATCCATTGTCCCATGCTAGCATGCCATCCACCAGCCAGTCTCCTCCTCCACCACAGGTGCTGCCAATGTGGGCCATGGGCATGGCTTCCATGGTGGGGTCCAGAGGCACCAGACCCCACCAGGTAGCATTCAGGCCTTGGTGGATGCCTATCTTGCCAAGGATGTAGAGCCACTGCTGTGTGACTCCTTGGCCTACTGGGCAAGCCGCAGTCACATGTGGCTGGATCTGGCCATGGTTGCCTGCAAACACCTGTCCTGTCCACCGACCAGTATTCCAAGTGAGAGGGTGTTCAGCATTGCTGGGGATGTAGTAATACCTCACCACAGCTGCTTTGATTCTGGTTTGGTGGAGCGCTGGTGTTCCTGAAGGTGAACCTCCCACTACTGGGGTTCCCCAAGCTCCGGGTGCAGATGGACTGAGTGCCACCCTCCTCACTCCATCCTCACCTATTTCCTTTTTTCATTTTTTAAAGTCCATTTAATGCCCCACTCTCAGAGCTGGAGAGGACACTCACTGCATCACCAGCCAGCAGGGGAAGAAGATGTCCCTTCTGAGCTCCCATGCCAGGACAAAGTTGGAGGTATGGGCTGGGGTTATGGGGAAGGACTCTGCCCCAGGTCCTCAGCATGACCACTAAAACTGTACTCTGCCAGGATCTGGGAGGCCTGGTGGGACTGCTGGCACTGTGGCAGTCCCAGGAAATGCCAGGATTGAGGATCCTTCTGGTGAAAGGTGGGTAGGAGGTGCCATAACCTCCAGCTACCACATGCACACACACAGTCCTGGCTGGGGAAAGCCCAGACAAATCACAGCTTGACAGACCTAAGGCTTGCTGGTTGTAGTGGAGTTGTGAGACTCGAGGTGAGCTGAGCTTAGCTGCTTGGGATGCCAGCTTTGGGGTTGAAAAACCCTTTGTCAGGCTAAGGAAGCACCTGCAGTTGGTGTGTGTGCTGCTCGTGGATGGAAGGAATAGTAAAGAAGCCAGAGGCTGGCATTCAATTCAGGCAAGAAAGCCAGTCAGTGACGATGGAAATGGAGGCATCGGGGTCAGGGACAGGCTGGGGTGTGGAGGGGAAGAGGGATGTAGCAGTGCAGATAATAGTGGCAAGGTACCTGGGGAGTCAGATATCTACAGGTTTCAGTGTGTCAGCATTCCACTGTCCATAATGAGTCCATGAGTCTCTATACCTACTACCTAGGAGGCTGATGAAGTGAAGTGCATAGATCCGGCTGTGAAAAATGGTTTGTAAATTCCCTTTCTGTATCACACCTGAGAGACTGGAGACAGAGTGTTTTTTTTTGTAAGACATTTGCCCCAACAGGCAGTTGGGTATTCTTGTCTTTGATAGATTCTGGTGTGCACTTTGTGGGGATACTGGAGTTATGTTGGCTGGTTTTGTGTTTTGAGCTGTAGGAAGTTGGCTTCTGGTGATGATGTTAGGTTAGCAAGGTTCAGTGCTTGTTTGAATTTACAAACCACTTTTCAGAGCCGGGCCTATGAACTTCACTTCATCAGTTCCTGACTCTCTTCACCAGAAACTCATGGACTCAATATAGACATTGGATTTATGACACACTACAACCTACCAGACATCTGACACCCCAGATACCTCCCCACTTTTACCTGCACTGCTACATTCCCATCCCCATCCCTACCCCAGCCTGTCCCTCACTCCCTGGTGCCTCCATTTCCATTTTCACTGACTGGCTTTCTTGCCTGCATTACATGCCAGCCTCTGGCTTCTTTACCTCCTACTTCACTTACTACTTACTTAATACCTACTTACTTACTACTTACTTCTTCCATCCAGGAACAGCCCACAAAGAGCAACTGCAGGTGCTTCCTCAGCCTGACAAAGAGTTTTTCAACCTGAAAGCTTGCTAAGATATATTTCTGTAATTAACTATTTAGTTGGTCTGCTAAAACATTGTGGATTAGATTGACCCAAAGGAAAGGACCTTGTCTGCCAGTGCCATGTCCTTAGACCAACACCCCTAGCACCGGACCGGAAGGACTCATGGCCCTGGGCACATCTAAGCCTCAGGGCTGGGGCTGGCAGGGAGAGTTCTCTGGCAGCCGCTGGAGAAGAAAGCCCTGCAGGAAAGGAAAGAAAGGCTCTGTGACAGTTTGGCTGCCTGAGATGTTGCTGGTGCTGTGCTGCTTACTAAGTTATTAACTGTTGTCATTTAAAGTGGTGCACAGGGATAAGGCTGTAGGGGAGGAGACCTCATTGGGGCATCCTACCATGTCATGTAGAGGCCCCAGCACCGGTGAGGGCGCGCCTGAAACACACACAATGTCACCCGTGTCACAAGTTTTGCTTGTTAGCAGCCTGAGGTATAATTTCCCAGAAACCCCTGCACCTATCTTCTTGGAAGCTGGCAGGCTTCATGGCCTCAGCAGGGGCCACCATGCCTGTAGTTTTCACACCCCCTGTGCCTTCACACTTACAAGTGACAGGAGTTTTACTTTCAAGATGTTGAGGTGCAGTTTCCTAGAAACCCCTGTGCCTATCTCCTTCAAACTTGGCAAACTTCATGGCCTCAGAAGGGGCTACCATCCTTGGAAGTTTCATCTGAATCAGGCTTGAAATGACAAAGTTATAGGCAGTTGTGTGCTTCCCCATTATAGCCTATGGGTGAAACATCGAAACGGTGAAACAGAAACGAAACGGAACAGCGGTTTCGAAATGAAATGAAACTTGAAATGAAACACTGGCCTGTTGAAGCAGAAATTGAAATGGAACGGTGCTGTTTCACACAGGCCTATTATTAAGTTAGTGGAAAAACCCGTCAGAGTACTCATGGAAGTCCCATTTCACCACTACTTCCAGCAGTGATCGTGACAGGTATTCTCTGTGGGTCTTGGGTACTCACTTGAAACATCAGTTTGTATGAGGTGAATAGACCTTTCTGGATCAGTACTTTTTACATAAAATATTCTCTACATGAGAACAGGTTAATATCTTCTAGAGAATCTTGCAAGGGGTCTCTTTATCAGCCTTGGTTTTTATGATGTGCCTCTTCTATGATCTGCCCTTTTGAGATAAAGGCAGCTGTAAAAATATTAGATATTTTCTCTATATGTATTATGTTAAATTGTGTGCAAGTCAGACAAAGATAGCTTAGTCGTCATCGAGATTGTTAAGATCTTTGCAAATGATTATCAGTTTATCAGGGGTGACCACCAGTATCTGGGGGAACGTTTGTTCACCAGAGCGCCCCAAGGGATGACGAGGTCGAATGGTCATAAACTACTACAAGACCGCTTCAGGCTGGACATAAGGAAGAATTTCTTTACTGTCCGAGCCCCCAAGGTCTGGAACAGCCTGCCACCGGAGGTGGTTCAAGCGCCTTCATTGAACACCTTCAAGACAAAACTGGATGTTTATCTTGCTGGGATCCTATGACCCCAGCTGACTTCCTGCCCTTTGGGCGGGGGGCTGGACTCGATGATCTTCCAAGGTCCCTTCCAGCCCTAATGTCTATGAAAGTCTATGATAAGTATACTGTAGTCTGAACTAAACTTATGTGTCACTTATGTGACCATCAACAAGGGTTAAGTTATGCAAGGGGATAGTCTGAGTTTAACAGCAGAGGAAGTCATGAACCCGTTAGCTCTTGAAGAATGCTGTTAATACATTAGCATTTTAGAATTTGGCTTCGCTGACATTAGAAAGAAAACTATGTTAGATTACAAGAGGCTGTATCAATGCCTGAATGCAAGCCCAGTAGAAACAGCCTCCTCTGAACAATGAACACCTTTCCCATTGGACTCTGGAGGATACGAGACACTTAGGATAACCAAGACAACTCACTATACATTGATGTTTACAACCATATATACTTAGAAGACTGTATAGACCTAGCAGAAAAGAGAGTCAAGAATATTAAAAAACTGGCATTTAGGGAGCATTGTGCCCTTTCTACAGATATCCATGCTGGGTTTAAAATTACCATGTAAAGAAAGAATGTGAAAAAAGCATAAATAAAACCTAAGCAGAATATACAGGTAGTTTTAAGAACTGTGAGGTAGAGTCCTGTTATGGAAAATGGGTTAAAAGTCTTATTGCTAATGAAGATTCCTCTTAGTAGCAAAGAACAGCCCACTTGAATCCATCAGTTCATTCCAGCTACATTAAACCATTCTCTTAACAGAAAACCATTACAGTACTTTTGATGAAAATTGGGTGAAAGTATAGACAAGTGCATACAGCAAACATGCTGA
Organism: Alligator sinensis; assembly: GCF_000455745.1. Taxonomy (NCBI): domain Eukaryota; kingdom Metazoa; phylum Chordata; order Crocodylia; family Alligatoridae; genus Alligator; species Alligator sinensis. Next base: position 2,838,153 of record NW_005841915.1, on the reverse strand, counting down.
TACTGTTAGGCATTTCCCACTGGTTCAAAATGGCAGCAGGAGCACTTTAATTAAAGCTTGTCAAATGAGTTTTTGTTAAAGTGCTTCTACCATCATTTTGAAGCATGGGGATGCTGATACATGAAATGTGGAGATTGCTGGAGCACATGGGGATCCGAATCTGAAGTGAATACTAGTTGCTTCGCACAGGCCTACTAACCAGTAGCCAGTACCCTTCAGTGGGAACTAGGCAACCAATGGGAGGTAGAAGATGTGGCATCAGAAACCTGATTCCGTGACAGGAAAGGGTAAAGTGAAGATCCTTTGAGATATCATCTCATGACCAGATAGGCTTGTGGAAACCAGAACAATAGGCTTCCTACTGTTTAGGAAGGCACTAGGCTCATACTAACAAAAATATCTATCATTGTGGATCCTTTCTGTAGGATGTATGAGATATGCAAATATTTTGAATCTGCACAGGTGAATCTAAAGTTATTTTCTGTTGAATCTGCTAGTGGCAATGAATGTATAGTTTTATTTTGTTTACTATATATTCAGTGGTTTCCTGTCTGGCAGCATTCTTTCCTACACTTTTGGCCGGAGTAATTTATTTATGAATGCCCTGAGCAAACATAACAACCAGGGATAAGGATGAGATCCCATGAGAAGGGCATGCATTAAAATAAGCTAAAGAATTTGATTTAATCACAACTACTTGAAATCTGTTGGAACCAAAAATGGCTACTTGTATTGGAACAACTGGAGCTTACAATAATGCCCTGGAAGATTGGCCTACATATATAGTCAGAGCAGGATTTTTTTAAAGAAAATGAGAGTCCCCCATGGAAAAATGTAGCTGCATTATTGATTTTGATGGGAGGAAAAACATATAGTTAACTCAGGCCATGGCAGGGGGAAACAGGTTCCCCTTGCAGCTACAGGTAAAAAAAAGTGTTGGCCTATAATTACTGAGGACTTAATAAATGGCAACCTACAGTTGTGAGTGCACAAGCAGGTCCTTTGTCCTACACAGTGCATATGGTGACTAAAACTGTTTGGTGCCACCACATTGACCAATTACAAGATACAGGCAAGACTGCTGAGCAGAACATAGAAGCAATAGTTGGAGCCCCACCTGTTGATGAGCCACTGGCTTTGCAACCTTCAGTGATGACTGGTAATATTATACCAGAACGTAGCAATGCTGACTGGCCAGAACCTAATAATGCTGAGCAACCAACATCCAACATGGATGAAAGAAGGCCATCTCCTCAGAACTGTGTTCAAGGGAACCGCTACCCAGGAAGAAACATAAATATGAACCCAACATAGTATTCTTGGTTAGATGGTTAAGAAGGTGATCAACAGTCCCCAGAAAGGAAACACAAGCCACTTGAGAGGCTCACAGTCTGTGCGTTATGCTGCAGTTGTTTCATAAAGGGAGGACAAGATGTGAGCTACGTGAATGGATTGAATCTGTGTATGAATTGAATGTTATTTTTTGTTGCATCTGTTAATGGCAATGAATGTATAGTTTTACTCAGCTTACAGTATATTCCGTGCAATGTGGCAGCACTCTCCCACCTTTGCAGCTGGAATCATATATTTATATGAATGTCATGGACAAACATAAGAGAATGAACATCTGGTAGAGAAAGGAGGAGAACAGATTTCCAAGCATTGAGATTTGACAATGGAATTAGAAAGAATATGTAGAGGAAAAAGGTAAAATAGTTCTGATGGGAAGAGCCCTGGGGCACCTAAGACAAAGATTCAAAGGGGGTCATTTTAATAACTTGGACATGTCTTCAGAAGTCCCATGTCTTCAGAATATCCAAAATCTAGTTGGTTTTTTTTTTTGAAGATATCTTCCAAAGTGCAACAACATCTTGACCTCTGCATATCTAATTGAGCCCAAATTTAAGTTGAAAGATTGTCAACTCAGAGGCAGTGATACAAGTTCATGGGACTGTGATATGAATTCATAATGCAGGGAAACCTTTAAATGTTAATTATAATGGTGACAATTTAATGTTTATTTTTCATTTTGGCATAAGCACCTCTTAGCAGAGGCATAAAAAATAGTTTTGGAACTGGATGGATATCTACTAAATAGTCTTTATTGAAATAATCTGTTAAAACAAATCCAGATTGCCAAATCGAAAATAATTGATGTTTAGAGAGGAGATTGAGCGTCCAAATCTTGTCTTATAGTTAATCCTTAATACTGGAGTTTTACTTCTTCTTTTTTACATTCCAATGCATTTTTACCATCTTCATTCTAGTGGGATTACACAGATCTGTGACATACCGAAAAGCATGGCATGCCCTTGGTATAAGGCCCTGAATAACAAAGTGATCTTGGTGCAATGTGACAGGTTATTATAGTTATGTACTACAGAAACAAAGTAAAGGCTTGCTAAGGATCAACGTCTTTTGTGTGTATAGTACAAGAGTCCCTTCTCTAAAGAGAGTTTTATCTGCATCAAATATCTGTTCATATTAAAAAGAGGCACTAATGATTCCTATATACTGGTAATTAACTGGTTAATTGAAAGGCAAAATGAATACGTCTGTGCTAGAACGCTGAAGTACTTATGCACATAAAGCTGTTGTTCCACTATTGAAGTGCCTGTTTGAGAACCTCCTGTCATAGAGGAAGTCAAATATTAAAATTGAATAATGCTAGGACATTCTGATAAGCTGAGTCCCAGGGCACCTGTGACAAAGACTCCAAAGGGGTCAATAATTGGGGAAATTACAAGGTGAAGTATATACTCTGTAGCACTCTGTCCAAATTTGGGCTCAGAAGACTGCACAACACTAAAGCTATTTTAGGTTTCAGTTTAATTTAATGTTTCACAGAACTGAATGGAAGATGATTAGAAAGTGTTAGAGATACAGAAAATCGCTCCTCTGTCCAGCAGAGCTGAATTTGAGGAATTGGAGTTTGGAAGGGAAAGGAAAGCAGATGGAGGGGCCATTTTCACAACCATAGTGCTTGCTCTGTTATAGCAGTTGACAACTTTTAAAATAACAGGTTATCTATTAAGAGCTTGGAGACATTCTGCCAAAGTTCAGAGACTCAAACTGTAACTTTCCTCTATTTGTAACTCTATTTGTAACTTCAAATATCTATCACCAAAAAATGAACAAGTGATACCAAATTTAGACTCAAGATTTAGTGGTTTTTGATCAATAGGTAGAGATGTGTCCAGATCTAAATCAAAAAAACAATTTCCTCCAATGCTCTTTCTCTTAGGGGTATTTACCTGTGATTTTGGTGTGGATGCATTGTTAGCTTACAACACTGAAAATGTACTTACTCTGAAAGAATACCAAGTTCATACCGGGGTGCAATATTTGTTTGTAGTCATACACGTGCTTACCAAAGCCAGGACCTATTTGTTATTTCCATTGTTATCCATGGACTAAATTCTGCAACAAGCAAGAATCCTTTTCTGTATAGATTTTTTTCTTAGAAGAATGGATGAGAATGGCAAAAATGATTGATTTTTGCTCTGATATTTTAAAATTTATCCCATTTTAGGTCTCAAGCCTGGCCCCACTCATGCTGAAGTCTAGGCATTTTGCTGTTGAAATTTAACACATTAAGATTAAGCCCTGTGGTAGTATTACTGTAAAAACAAACTTGTTCTTGAGAAGAAAAGATTCCTAATTCCTTAAAACTCCCTAATTCTAGGTTTCTCACTATGTAAATATATTATGTCAAATATTGTGGCACCTGTAGGATTATGTTCCCACTATTCACCACTATCTTATTTGTATGCAACAAACCTGTACCTAATGAAGAGAGTAAATGTTTCTTCAGTTCCTTTTGTTGCAGTTGAGATGACAGCTTGCAAATGTCATTAAACCCAACACATTTTGTCAGCTCTCTTTTCCACTATGTTCAATCACATTACTTTGTTTGTTAGTCTCCTCCTCCCTCTTTCCTGTTTCCTTCCCCTCCCCTCCCCACCTAAAAGAAAACCTTGGGAAAAGTAGCAATCCTTATTAATAAATCTGTTTGACTTGTATAAAGCTCACAATACAAAGAGTTGAGTGTCATAACAGTCTTCAAGCAGTCAGATTAAAAACAAATACTTTCTAGTTATTTTTAATGATTTAATAATAATTCATTATTTTTATATTTATCTTGGTACAAAAAGGTATGGATTAAAGTCAGATACATCTCTAACCTAAGGAAGTCCAAAATTGCCTCAACAAGCCCTCTAAAACTCATTTTCTCAGTGCTAAACAAAACCAAGAAATTCAGAATATTTGTGTTCAAGGTTAAGATGAATGGCATCAATATCTTCTGAGTTACTTGTTCTTCACTAAGATAAGCCATTAATTAAACACATATCTAGCAGTAGTTATTCTTTGGATACCTTAAAATATAAATCATGGCTGCTCTGTGTATACCAGTAATTTTCAACCAGGCTGCCTTGAGATCCTTTCAGGGATGCCAAAGGATGCCATGCAGTGTTAGCACTGTTAGGTGTACAAACATGATTAACAAGATCAACCCCGAAATGTCAAATGGGAATTCATAGTGTTAAAAAACATTCTGCCCAGCTATGGTCTTTTCGAGTTCTTTGCAACAGAAAAAATTAATCTATTATTTTTCTGTAGTCTAAAAACAAATGAAAATGAAGAGCTGGCATTTTTTGAGGGGTGCCTTGAGTGTAACATAATTGAGAGCCACTGGTGTACATATCAGATTTCATGTCTGTCCTTGTTGCACAATGTGCTGATGATTGTTCTCTCTGACTACATGTTATTTATGACATATGTGCATAGTTTGTTAAACTTATTGAGATGAAGTCTTATACTAATGTAAAATATTACTATTTTAATACAGGAGCTAATCCATTTTGCTGCATAGACAATCCAGAAACACCCAAAACCAAGATGTCAGCTTTAGTATTTCACCCAGTCCTCTCATAGATTGTTGCAGAAAAGAAGCTACAAAAACATATCTATTTATTTGAGAAACTAGTGGAACATGTATAAATAGAGTCTGTAGGCTTTGCCAGTTAATGTCTGCACACTACACAAAGAACTGTAATATTTTATAGCACATAGTGTTCACCGAAGTTTACATTCCATCATATCTTGTTTTAAAATAAGTCCAAGTATTATTAATTTATTACTTCGGATGCCAGCTGTATTCCTTTAAGGATGGCAAAGACTAAAACCATATGAACTTTTTTAATGAAATCACAAACCTGTAAAAGAGTGGTTGAGGTGACTTTTCACTGCGCGCAACTACACGAGATGCTACGTTGCCATAGCGATGAGCTACACAGTGTTGGCTGGCACGAACCATGATGCCAATGCTACTGCACAGTAGCTCATTGCTACTATGTAGTAGGGTCGGAAACAGCTCATGCACCACTGGGATGCCGTGGTAACAACAGTTACTGTGCAGTCATTTGGTACGTGCTAAGTGGGGCGGGGTGTTGGGGAGGAGGAAACGGGGTGAACTAGGAGGATGTGTGAACATTCCCTTTGGAGTTTTGATTGAGGTTCAAGCCAGCAAGCAACCTTCAGGGATTGGTTTATCTCCAACTCCTGTGAACCAAATGGCAGGGTTTATGTTACAAGTTTATGTCGGGATTCACATAGCCCTAGAATAAATGTCCATGAAGAAATTTACTACACATACTAAATTATTGCACACTGCATACTGAGGCTCTATTTTTATAGGCTCTCAGGCTCTATATGTTTCTGCATTCCAAACTCCCATTAATAGACCAGACAAAGAAATGGCTTTTAAAATAACATTTATCAGGCATTTTAATGGTTAATGAGCTTCTGCCTTTTATCAAGATGAACTTAGTTTAGCTTTCAAGTAAGAATTTACTGCTGTTCTCTAGCTGGGCTGGTATTAGCTGCTGTGGGAATTTGAGCTCACACCTGTTCTAGCATTAAAAAGAGCCTATAAGTGACTTCCTTAAAATATTCATAGAAAGGAAGAAATCCAATTTCTAGAAAACCTTACCTAACCAGGAAAGTCATTCACTTGCATTAAAAAAAAATATTTGGTTTATGAATTAGCTACAATCTTCATATTTTCCAGAGGAATTTTTGGACACCTAACTAGTGAATATCTGTTCACAATAGAGGCTTACTTCTGGAGGAGGTGATTGGTTTGTATATGTAATAGATCCACGTTACAGCTGGAAAGTGTACATGTGGGAAACTCTGTGAAACAAAACAAATTTGCTGAATTACTAGGTCATTTACGTAGCTGCTCTAGTCATGGTCCGTTTAACAAGCAAAAACAATGGTTTTGTTATGCTCTCTAGTTAAGGGACAGGATGTGTAAAACAATGTGGAGTTAGTTGGATAATTAATAATCATCTTGAGCCTGTACTTACCTTGAGCCTGAACTTTGATTATATAAGGATGTTGAATCAAATAATGTGTTGTTTAAATCAGATTAGCTGCTTTTATTATGAGATGCTATATTCCTCTCAAAGAAGAGATAATAACAGCACTTAAGTGTGTGAGGAAGCCTTGGTGGCTCAGGGATGACTGGATGTTAATGTTAGATTCTATTGGAGTTTGCCCAAGGGCATAGCTATGATAACATGTTTTGGGTACAGAACTATATACACTTTGTGTTACTTTAAAAGTTTTATTTGAAGGTTTTTCTCTATAATTAGGTGCCTAACCAAAGAAAGAGATTTAGCATTATTTTTTTTGTGGGAAGGCACCATAGCTTTGCAATAAAAAAAAAACATTTTTGTCTTTGGTTTCTTCTTGTATTTTTAAATTCTCTTCCTTGGCCATCTCTCAGTTTCTCAAAAGATTGGTCAGTTCTTCTCCCCAATATTTCAAGTATTACTTTAGTTTTTATATCAGTCTAGATACATAGGATACAAAGACAAGTATAAAATAGTTCAAATAAAAAACAATAAATAGAAGTGGGTCACAGAAGGGTATGGCATTTCTCTACTGCATTGTGCCAGTACATATACCTCATCATATGGTCTAAATTAAGTACAACACTGGTTTGCATACTATACAAGCAAATGAGGCTATACTAGGTATGTGCTTTGATCATCAGACTATATGAAATGAAAAGAGATGGAACATGCATATAGCATCAGTACTTCAATTAGATTATATATTTTTTCTAATACAATTTGGAGTGCTGATGACTATCCTTATTCTGTAAACTTCTAAAATGTGACTATGGCCACAAACTTATTCAATAGCTGTAAAATTATAACACGGGCAAGGAAGAATTTTGGGGGGACAAAATATATTTGCCTTGTAAATATTGATGGCCATGTCTATACGAGATGCTGACTGCGCTTACTGGTGATGCTGACTGCAGTAGCTCATTACTACTGCACAGTTGTTCGTTACTACTTTGCAGTAGCTTTGCATCACGCTTTGTGCCACGCGATGCTACTGTGCAGTAGTAACGAGCTACCGCGCAGCAGTAATGAGCTACTGTGGCATCAGTGTATCATGTAGATGAAACCGCTGAGAAGAAGCAGCACATCTTAAAAAATAGCCTATTGAGAATGGAGTATGTGTGGAGTAACTGGAAGACATAATGCTTGATTGGTTATTAGATGTCAAAGTTGTATGCAGTTTTTGGTATCAAATTCCTTAAATGTTTTCCAAATTATGAGCAGACAAGGTTCTTTGGGTGAATCTGATATCTTTTCTAGAATATATCGGGTTCACCCAAAGAACCTTGTCTTCCTAAGTCTTTAGACCAACAACACTACAACCTACACCCCTTCCAAATTATGATACACTTTGGTTGGCTCATATATTTTCTTCAGTTCATGCTTTTTCTAGGTCTTTTCTTTTTCATTCAGGCTCAAAATTTGCCAAGTTCCAGTTCAAGTAATCCTCAGCGGGGTTTTTTTCCTTTTTTTTTCTTGTTCTTTTTTTTTTTTTTTTTTTTTAATAAGGGCTTTTAGGAACACAGAACACCATGTAACACTGTACCAAGGTAGTATATGTACAAAGACATGTTTCCCCTTCCCCCAAATTGTAATTTTCTCCCAGATTTCACACTGCCAGCAGCACACTGCACATCCATTCTAATCCCTTGTCAATAAAATATTAAACGGTCACAAAACCTTGGAAGTTGAGTCACTGGCTTTTTGATTCCTCTTTCAATCTGCTTTTTAACTGTCTACCATGCCACAAGAAAAAAAAGAAATTCTGAAAGGTCTAAAATACATTTAAATTACACTAGATACTGATGTAATATTTGAAAAGCTTTAAGACAAACTGAATAAGACACTTAAACACTAACCTTCAGGGCCAGCTCCGTGTCTATACTATTGAGCCAGTCACTGCAGCAGAACTAATATGGCAGGACAGGAAGGAGTGTGATGTCACTGTTAATGCAGGAGTTATACTTTCCACCATTATACATGTTAGTTTGATAAGGGTTCCTGACAGACCACTGATGCTAACACAGTCTACTGATGCTAGCACCTGGAATACTCTGGGCATGTCTACACATGTGCTTTAATGCACAGTAACTTATTTTACTGTGCATTAAAGCATCACAAAAAAACCCCATGTTAATATGGAAATGTGCAGTAAAAATAGGCTACTGTGCATTAAGCATCACTAAAAAAGCATGCACTTTCACTAGTGCACAGCATGGCAACCTAATACACATTTATTTAGTACCTCACCTTAGAGGTACTAAATTTAGTGTGCATTAGGAAAAGTGCATTAATGAATGTGTAGACGCACCCTCTGATACTATTTCTCAGCCCTGGAGCTTTGATCTAAGATTTGTAGTGTGGCTGAGAATCTGGGCTAGGGTTGTATTTGTTTTCTTTGGTTGAATCTGGGAGTTTTGTGTCTGTTGGTATGCAGGCTGTCCTATAACACTTTACAAAGCATTGTGCTCCCTGCTGGTAAAGTAGGTGAGGTGGACAAGCAAAACAGTGATAATGTTTTTAGCAGAACTCACATTTAGTCTCGGATATTGGAACCAATGTTGTTGGTAAAAATTATTGCGGTATAAAGAAAGAATACTAAAAGAAAATTGGAATGTGTTGGAAAATAAATGAAGCAAATATCTTCTCCACAGTTCTACTCTCTAAAAATAAAAATACTCTAATGAAAAATCAAACAAACAGGCTAATGTGGATGAACCAAAATGGGTAAAAATAGTAGGAAGACAAAGGTATACAAAACATTAGGGACTGTGCAGAGAATAACTGGAATGATTACAAAATGAGGTTGTGTTTAAAAAATATATCCAAAAGCAAAGGTGGAAAAATAAAAGAAAGATTGTACATAAGGTACAAGATAAATAATCACACGAGATTATCAAAGTGTGTTAAGAAGAAGAGGTCAGTAAAGTAGATTGTTAGAGCCTCTTATAGTTGGAAAGGGTAATTTATTGACAGACTATGTAGACACTGATAAAAAATAAATGAATTTTTCGCCTCAGTGTTCACAAAGGAGGATGGGGGACAGATGCTAGAAACAGGCGTAAATTTCCCAGGAGAGAGAAAGGGAAGAAATAGTGAAGGAAAGCAGGATCATACCAGAATGGGTGATCAAGAAAGAAGAATGTTAATAGGTGGATGAAACTCCATGGATAAGCCATTACAAAAAATTTTAAGAGGCTACAAAAAGGTAAAGGAACATGTGAAAAAATAACTTCCCCTTCACCTCTCTCAAAGTAGTATCCTCTGTCTGTCACATGACTATAAAAGGTCTCTCTCTCTCTCTCTCTCTCTCTCTACTTTGGCTACCCCAAGGAATTTTGCAGTCTAATTATCTTTGGGCAGATTTTTGGGGGGTGGGGAAGAAGGGGGAGGTTGTGATAATTACTGTGTTTGACATGTTTTTCATCCAGGACAAGGTGCCATCCCAGCCCCAAAGAGTTGACAATGCCATGAAAATGTATAATCTGAAATTTCATATCAGTGGGCTTTATTGGAAGCAGTTTGTAAGGAGCTCAGTAGGAATTCCTCCTTGAGTTAGTTGCCATCTTCTCATGATCAGGAAGTACGGTCTACATTGAGAAGGTGCCAACAGACTTCCAAACGATGGTCTGTTGTAAAGAAGAACTCATTTTGTATTTCAATTCTAAGTACATTATGTACAATAGTTAAATGCATTGATCTGAGATGAGAGGGAAAATTGATTGGCCTGATGAACATTTTCAACCAGAAATTGCATTGGAGGTTTTGAAACTAATAGTGAGGGACTCTAGGACCACAGCATGCCTTGTAACACTTTGTACCAAGTTAGTACATGTAGGACTCAAGCTTGTATCTCCTGCGTTGTGTTCCAGGTTCAGTGTTGATTCCCTGTCACAATCTGGACTAGTGGCCTATGTGCACGGTGTTTGTTTTCTAAGCTGATAAAGTTTTCCTTCGGTAATACATGGCACAGGTTTCTCATAAGAAAGATGATTTTCATGTTGGCAATGACTTCAGAGTGTGGACTTGAGTGAACTTCACACCCTTGGGACTGGTCCAGATCAGAGACAAGATGGTGCTCCACACGTACAATGTATTGCTTCTAAATATAGTGGTGGAGTTTCACCTTAGTCAATCATCTTTCCTGCGTTATTTGCATGTCCATGTTTTTTATCTAGGGTGTTTCTTCTTCACAGACTTGATTTTAAAAGTTTTTATGCCTCTTGTCTGATTTAGACCCCTCACCTTCTTATTACTGCTGATACAAACTTATTTATGTTTAGGTTGTCTTCAAAGGAGATTACATCTCTCAGTGAGGCTTGAAGCACTAGGAAATACTTGATTTACACTGCAACGGCAGATGCATAACAACTGCTAGAGCTAAGAACTTATTTTTTGTAGGACTTTGGATATAAGAGTTGTGACCTCTCCTAGTATATAACTTCAGAGAGCATCAATTACAGGTTAGCAATTCTGTTTTCCTGGCAGATTAAGAAAGGAAAAAAATATAAAATGAAACTGAACGTAACTCATCTGTCTGGCAAGAAAGAAAATTGCCAGTAGGCTCCTGAGTGGGTCCAGCAATACATTGCTTTTTCTTTCTTCTTTTTCAATAAAATAAACAAAAAGACCTGTTGGTACTTCACAGGCATGAACCATGCTAAATAGAGCCCAGATCAAACACAACCTCGTGTTCTCTGCACATAAACTTCTTTCAAATTCTTTGTCCCCCTCCAATTACAGATTAGATTTTTTTTCTCCTTTTCCCCTATTCTTACCTTCTTCCCAAAAGATGCAGACAGCAGATTTGGCTGTGGTTTGGTTTTACGCTCTCCAGCTTCAGGGCCAAAATCTCAAAGAACAAGCAATCCCATTTGAATCCTTCTAAAAAATTCTTCTGTTATAATACATGAGCTTGGCCATCAACCACTTTTATGGTACCACACAGCTTCATTTCTGTCTTGCTTCTAGCCTCTCACTGGGTACAAGTTTGAATTTGAAAATAGTTTGCATAACTATTGGTTCTTAAGGCACTAAGGGAATGCACTTGGACTTCCCTAGTCTTATATAATAATAACAGCTACCTCTTGCACAGTATTTTTTTTCTTCAAAGCAGATCTCAAAGGGCTTTATCAAGTTAGTAAGTACCATTGGCCCCATTTTACAGTTGGGGAAATTGAGGCACAGGAACGGCAATGAATTGTTCAAGGTTACCTAGTAGGTTAATGACAGGGTTAGGAATTAAACCCATGTCTCTTGCTCCGTCCACTAGGCCACTCTAATGTTTCATAGTTCCCCATAGAAACAAAACAGTGCAATTCCTTATGACTAAACAAATATTTTTTTATTACTACTGATTTTAATTCATGTCCAAAACCTAATGAATATAAACCTAATAGAAAAATTAAAATGTTACAGACAACTGAGAGCTTTCAAAAAGCAGCTATTGAGAATAGCCAATAAGAGACCTCCCTGTAAAAATATATCCCTGCTATATAAAAAGTATATATACATTTTATAAAGGAAGAATCCTATGGCATTCATTTGAGGATGAGTGCTTATTGCCATTTAATAGTTAATATACAAGCCAGCTTTCCATTACCACAAACTAAATATTCCGTATTTGTATGCAACACCCAAATTCTAACTGTCTTAACATGTTTCATATTTTAGGTCAGTGAGGGCCAACTTTTATGGCATAGCTAGTCTCATGCCCTCCTAGATTGCCACTCCAGTCCTCTTCCCCTGCTCAATCTTCTGCTCTGCTTTCTGCTCCCTTCCCTATCTACTGCTGTGCTGCTGGTCCCTTCTCTGATCTGCCATGTGTCACATACAGAGGCTGACTGTGCCACTTGCGGCACCCATGCCACATTTTGGTCACCCCTGCTTTAAGTCATATGAGTGAAAGTCATAAAAGGAACTAGCAGTTGGACCAGCTGCACCCAACTTTTGTTCCCCATCACTACAACAAAGCAGCATGGCCTAAAGATTCTGAATTAGCCTTGCTTTGTTGATCACACCAAAAAAGACTATGTTTTGCCTTTCCTCAAAAGAAACACTGCTGGGCGGGAGGTTAGCAAAGACATTCAAAAGATATATACATTGATAGGCTTATAAATCCATGAGAAGGATTAGGCACCAAACTGTCTTGAACTGTGTTTTGTTTTAACTTGATCATTTCAATAGCCAACCCTTTTCAGTGTGTTTTGGTTGACTAGATTTCATCTCTATGTACGGCAGAACTGCTCTTTGTCTTACTTGGATTTTTTTCCCCTTTGAAATGTTTTTGATTATGTTATAGAGCTGTCATTGCACCCTGTATAGTTGCAATTTCTGTGCTTGCTCATGTGGTGTACACCTGTAACATGTTGGGAAAGGACTTGGCTTTGATGCTAGATTTGTTCTCTCATAAGACTTCACATATTTCTTCCATCGTGTAATGAGATTCGCTGATGATACAAAAAGGGAGGGGAAGCAAGCTACACATGTAAGGGAAGCAAGCTGCACTTAAAAGGAAGGTAACATAAAATATATTTGCAATGTAGCACAACTTCAGCCACAACCTGGCCATTGGGTCAATGCAGAAGGAACCATGCTGTTGTGTACAGCCACACTGAATTGATGTAACTCTGTGTAACAGCAGTGGTCTGTCTGCAAGGACTTATTTGCGAGTGTCTTTTTCTTAGCACTTCAAACATTCTTAATGCACCAAGAATAGTTTATGGAGCTAAATGCAAGCAAAGGAAAGAGGAAAGACAAATTGGAAGGTAAAGAAAAGAGGGGAAAGGTATATTTTCAGAAGGATTGAAAAAGAACCAGTGAGAGATACTGTAAGGCTATTCCTGATGGCAGGAATTGCAGAAAAGAAGTCTCCATTATACTGCCTGTGACCACACACTGTTCTGGGACAGAGTATCCAGTACTAGTCTAATAGTAGGATCAGGGATGGATATTAAGAGGGAGACAGAGGTCTTTCCAGTAAGCTGGGGGATATCAAAAGAAGGTTTTAAAAATTCAGGAGGACCTTTCAGAGTTAGACGCTGAGATGAATAGGGAAGCAATTTAGGTCATGTTTTATTGTGAGCATGTCTACATGTGCAATTAATGCAATTGAATAAACTCTGGCCACGTTTGCATGTGTGCCCAGGACTGCAGCATGTGGAGCTGGGTCAGAGCATTCCTGGCTGGCAGGGGGCCCAGGGGTGAGCCTGCCAGCCCACGCCTGCTCTAAACCAACTCAAGGTGCTGCAGAGGGGCTGGTGGTGCCATGAGGGTGCTTCAGTGCTGGGCTAGGTGGCAGGCAATCCTCACACTGAAGCACCTTCATGCCCCAGCCAGCCCCATCAGTCTATACACGCATAGTGGCATGCTAAATAACGCCGCTGCAGAATAGTACTTGTGTTGACAAGTACCATCTTACGGTGGTGCTCGTTAGTTTACTGCAGCCTAATAGGGCTGCACATGTAGACGCTGAGACTTTACTGCAGAGCTAATTAGACAGCTCCGCAGTAAATATGTTGCATAGACGTGCCCTGTCTGTGTGGAAAATTAAATAGATAGTAGCCTAAGTGCAAGGGTGGATAAGGAGTTAGATTCTGTTCTCATGGCCGCAAAGCAGAGTTACTCTGGACATGCAACCATGTATCTGCAAACAAAATCTGACCCAAGAGCCTCACTCAAATTGTGGCGGGGAAAGCAAGGTAGAGACACTATGATAAATATAGGGGCTAAATGAAACCCTAACTAGAATCATGGTGTTGTTTTAATGAGCCGGAGTCAGAGCTGAGGAATGACGGGAAAAGGCACAGTTAAATCTTTAATACTAAACAACCGGTTTTCTTTTTTTCTTTTTAACTGACCATCAGAGATACATGAGTAAAGGTTGAATAGAAGTCAAAGCAAACTATTTTGGCACTTTGTAAGGGATGAGTGAGGCCACATCCGTAATCCTGTGCATGGTTCTCATCACTTTATTGTTAGAGCTGTGTAAATCTGGCAAGGATCTGTATTTGCCAAATATACCTCTGGCCTAGATTTGGACTTATATTTGGAATTCAGGCAAGTTTTTATGCTTGCACAGTTTGTAATTTTTGCCAATTTTAAGCACATAACAGGATACAAGATAATTAAGGACTAGTGAGGTCAGGAAAATAAAAAACTAAGAAGGGGAGGAACTAGAAAAGGAAAGAAATGAAGAGATATAAAATATTTCCTTCCCTTCTTTCTGCTTTCCTTCACTTCTCCCTTTTCCTTTTCCTTTTCCTTTTCATGCTTCCCTGTTGCTACATTTCACCTTAGAAAAAATAAATTAAACCTCTTTTTACTGTCCTGTTCATAGTCTTGTTTTCTTTTTTTTTTCCTCGAAATGTTCATTTAATCTCTTTTCCCTCAATTTTGACCCTCTCTTTCTCTCGTATGCTTATTATAAAAATGTTCCTTGTCTACCTGTCCTACTCTGGTGCACAGGTGCTTACCAACAGCATTTTTAATCCAAGAATTGAAAAGTACTGTACCAACTTTCATGAATTAAGCCTCACAATACCTTAGTGAAACAGGTAGATATTATTTATGTATATCATCTCTTCCTTCACAAGTATTCCTAGGGGGGTGAGGAGAAGTTATGCTTTCTGACAGAGAAAATATCTACAAGAAGATCCTCCCACATCAGACTGTGAGGGTGAGGGATTGTGCCTTGACCTCCTATGGAGAAGGCTTCTGGCCTTGACCCTAAACCAGGCTGAGACATCAGCAGCAATTTTCCTCAACTATTGTATTACCTGAAGGGCCTCTCTCCAGCCCACTTCCTAGGCCCCCAAGAGCATTTCTGATTGCAATCATCACACAGTTTTCCCTAAGGAAATGCCTGTAAGTTTGGAGAGGGAATGATATTTGCTCCTCTCTTCTAGGCCACCCACTCTTTTGAATCTGCCCATGTCTTCACACTTTCCCAGACCACTCAGTGGGAAGGAAGGCAGGAAAACTGCTGTAGAAGTGATGCAATTTCACTACTGAGCAGGGAAAGAAAATTCATGCTCAGAGGAGTTTCTCTGAATGGATGCTTATGTGGACTGATTTGGGTCACTGTGCCTATCTTATGAACCTAAGTTTAGCAGGTAGCAGGGGCGGGCAATTATTTTGGGCGGAGAACTGTTTACTGAGTTTTGACAAGCCATTGAGGGCCACATGACAGGCAGCCAGGGGCAGATAAATATTAATTTTCTAAATTTTTTAGGGGTCCCAAGGGCCGGATAGAAAGGCCTGGTGGGCCGCATCTGGCCCGCGGGCCCCATTTTGCTCACACCTGACTAGTAGAGGCTGTGACTTGCCCAAGGTTGCACACAGATTTGTGGCAAAATAGGATTACAACCCAGTAGTCTTAACCAAGAAGATACAGCCCCTATTCATAGTATTAACAACCTTTAATTTGATTGTGATTCTATGATGCATTTTTTAACCCAAATAAGTAAATAAATAAATACAGTATGTACACTCTGCAGTTCTAGGTGCCAGATGTGAGCCTATTTCCCCTTCTTCCTTCCCAGTTAACACTAACTAGTTAAGATGACTTAACCACAAAGTAGCCCACGTTGATTATCTACCTTTCCCTAAGCAATCCCATCTTGCAATGTACATGTTTTGTGGCTCAGCTTCTGCTCCTGTCAGCTGCTATACAATTTAGTCCTCCGGCAGCTTGCCTCCTGGTGCTTCCTTACCACAAGGTGTTGCATGCACAATCTTATGGGACTTACCTTGCCAGCAGGAAAGCATTAGGTGGTGAAGACTAAGAGAGAACAAAAGAAACCCCTAATGTCTTACTCAGGCTAGTTTGATTGGTTTCTTCCCATTTTATTTAAAGACAGAAACCTTTACTGTATAGTTGCATTGGAAGAGTGGGTCTGATTTATTGTTTTACCAGATTACCAACTCTGGCTTTGATTCACCCAATAAGTTTACCCAACACTTCTACTTAATGTAAAAACCAGTATCGAAATGTAGATGACAGCGCAGAGAGCAGTTAAAATAATGCAGGGTTTGAGACCTTAGTTATTTGAAAAACGGGGAAAAAACAGGTTTGTCATCTCTCAGGAGAATATTACAGGGGATCATATTCTGAAGGGTAAGATGCTACAAGGTTATTTTATTTGATGTAGTGACAAATACAAAATAAGAGTCATGAGCTCTGAGCTAAGTAAAGGCCAGATGTGAATGGAATTACATGCAGAATTTCCCCAGACAAAAAAAACAACAACAACAATACAGGAGCAAACTTTCAGGGCCGGCATTAGAAACAGACACTACCAAATGTTAAAATTAGATAAATATATGGAATAAAAAAATGCTGTGAGTAACTACAGGTTATTTGGAAAGACAAATGGGCCTAGATGGGTTTTCACGTTTCCTGAAATGTCCTCTATTTTTCATGGTTTTTGGCCTTCAGCTCAATATAGCATTCCATACGTTCTTTAAACAAGCACTGTAGATAACTTTTATTAAATAATAATGTGTTTTTAAAAATGTTGGTTATGGAGTTCTCTTATGCGTTTTTGATTATACACCTACTTCTCTGAGTGGCATGGAAAAATATGGTAAAACAATGATTTATACGTATTTATATTTTCATAACTTCATAAGTTGTGAGACTCTCCCCTCTCCAATCCCTATTGATTTTTATCATAGTAAGAAGATTGCTTGTTTAGCAGTACCAGAATACGATGTGGCCAGGGTGCTCTCTTCAAATTTATTTCTCACTCACATGAAGCTTGTAAGGAAAGGAAATCTCTACGAAGAAAGTGCAGAGGAATATCTCTGGCAGATATTGTACATCCCCATAGAGTGGTAGTTTAAACAGCAGGGGTACAGAACAGAGGGATACTACAGCACAGACTAACTGTGCCGTAGCACCTGATCATTATTCTTCGTTTTTTAAGATTTACCTGTTGTGTTCATTGTAACAAAGAAATGAAATCTCTGTAATTATACTGGAAGGGGGAGGAGATCATGTTTTAGTGCCTTTGATCTTGAGCTAGAATAGGCTCTGCTTTTGGAAATTTAATTTGAAAGAATCCAACATACACATCTGCTTTTTGTAGTACAATTTCTTTTGAGCTACAAAATAGAAATTTATTAATGCAAATGTGTAGATTCTGTTCCTTGGGAGGGAAGGAAGCCTGTTCAAAACACAAGTTGATTTTTTCTGTATAACAGTAGAAGATTTTAATAGAGATAATGGGTGCTAACATTTTAGAGTTTTATAGACAAAGTTTAGTATGAACAAGCAGGTGGCATGACATGGTAGAACACTTTGGGGAACATGAAGGTTTCTGGAAAATTCAATATGTGATCATTTCCAAGGTACAAATGAAAAGGAAGGAAGCAGGGAGGTGGTTCTTATTAATCAGTTTAAAAAACACCCAAACAAGCGTGTCATAAAACTGTTTTGTGAACTTGCCTGAATTGAGAGATGGAAAGAGGCTGTGCTGCCCGCAAGGAGACAAAGGGTTTATTTCAATTGCTCCGGTGATGCCCAGTGTACTGTAAAATTGGTTGTGCCTTTTAAATTGAACATGATCCAAACTTCAAGGTAGATACTTTCTGAACATTACGAAGAAGATGTGGCTTGTGTTTCTCAGGGCTTTGCATAAAAATCTGAATTAGGAAATGTATACGGCTGAGTAGCATTGGGAGCCGTGCCGTGTGGCTTTAATAGAAGTTCTGTCACCGCTTGCATTATGAACCCATTCTTTTCATTGCTTGCCAAAACTTGCCAAACAAGAGCTCAGTCAAGGAATTGCTACCAATATCTATATTTTAGTAAAGAAAAATTGGACACATTAATATTACTAGAAAGATCAGAAAATTAACTTGAACATTTCCTGGTTTTAGAG
This sequence comes from Alligator sinensis, assembly GCF_000455745.1. Lineage (NCBI taxonomy): Eukaryota > Metazoa > Chordata > Crocodylia > Alligatoridae > Alligator > Alligator sinensis. The sequence goes on along the minus strand of NW_005841915.1, from coordinate 2,819,849 downwards.
CTTTTGCTGATATATTTTGACATAAAAATAAGTTCATTTTAGAAAACAAAATCAAATTCTGTAGGTTTTGTAAACAGATAGCAGGGAAGATGCATTGATACCTTAGAGATTAGTGCAGTACATAAAACGGACATTTTTTGTTTACTTTCAGGAGCAATGTACTTTTAAAAATAGCCACCTATTTTTCCTTGTGCCCTTTTAAGAATTATGAAAGGCCATCTTCACACTGATACTGCAGCATAGCCTGCTTTGTTGGTATTTCAGAATACTGATAATATCACACAAAATGTATGTATTTGTTTTAAATGTTCTCACTTTGAATTTTCTTATTAAAATTCTCTAAATATGGGTGGTGTTGATACCATTGGGGAAATGGGCATGATGGGTGTGAGTCTAACCATTTAAAGCCAATGGCAAAGATTACATTGACTTGGTAAGATTGAACCTTACTGCATTAAAACATGGTTTCTAAATTACAGAAATGACTGCCTGTTGTGATGCACTAGGACCGCCATAATTTTCACATTACAAAACAGTTATCCCCTGTCTTGATTTGCAAATACAAATAGTTCTCTTTTCTCCTTTGTAAGCTACCTGATTTGGTTGTGGGTGGTTAGAGCTCTTGTTCCTCTCAGGTTTTGATTATATACTGATAATAGTTACTTCTAGCATAATGTGTGAGTTTTTAAGGCTATATTACTTTATGACTGTTAAAAATAGGAATGTTTAATTTTACACCAGTGTACCATTTCCCCCCCTTTTCTTTTCCTTTTTTGGTTTACTTAACCTAAAAGGTTTGAAAAGTAGCAGAGGTTTCTGACTAAGGTGCTGTGACTAAATATATATGCAATAAAGATGCTTATGCACTGCAGATTAAGACATGATTTTTTGCATCTATACCTCTCACAAAGTATACTGGGACTATTTAAGACTGAATAAAAAATCAGTTTAGTAGAATGTAAATCAAAACCTTTAAAAAGAAGAGAATCCAGGTTTATAGTGGAATTACTGTCCTGAACTGGTTATACTACAGCTTTCTGCTGGGCAGTTGTTTTGGAACATTGTGTATACAAAGTTTTTGGATCTGGCACTCGTCCTCATATTCATAACGCCTGTTGGAGTCAGTGTCAGTTCTGATTCAAAAAAATACATGTGAGCATTTAAAATTTCTATCTCCAGGGTCTGAGCACTGCAGGATCATATACGTTTTGGTACTCGGGGGTACTGAAATTTTTAGGAGCATGTATAGGAGCATGTATGAGCCAAACAGAATTTTCGTGATGTTTTTATTACTCACATGCTTAACTT
>NW_005841915.1:2763541-2816041 GCF_000455745.1 Alligator sinensis | reverse complement strand
TTCCAGTATCCAGCAGAAATTTGTAAATGCTCCCTGACTGCTAAATATCTGGTGATTAATGAAGAACACTTGAGCATTCATGAAATGCAGTTTCCCAATTTTTTTTCGATGTTTGTTTTGTTTTTCTTTTCATTCCAAAATCCAGCGCTCAAGATGGGATGGGAAAAGTACTAATAATCCTAGTTTAGGGTAGGTACAAAGTTTGATGTTCCTTACAGTTGTACTTTTCTTGATGAAATTATATGCATATTTTTTGTATCTTTTTGATCCAGAATGATGATCTTTTCTCCGCCTCTCCAGTTAATATCAAATTGGTTTCCATTCTCCCAGAGCCATATCTTATTCTAAGGAAACCAAATTTTCTTTAGTCTCTTGATTTTTTAAATCTTTTTGTAACATAATTCTGAATTGGACATAATTGTGTAAACATATGAATATTTATCCCTATTGTTTATTGCATACCTATGTCTTTAAAATGAAGCAGGTTTTACCTTTTTTAGTTTATTTCTTTTTTTATATGGGCAAACTGCCCAACCAGATGGTGTAATGTCACCTGTAAGCAATCTGAATAGATAGGTTCATTCTTACATTTAAGAGAGCTTTTTATTCCCTTTATATACAGTACATCTATTGTAAAGTGACTGCTCAGAACGATGTTTCCTTTTTGTTTCCTTTTAAAGAGATTCCTGCTGTGATTGGTTCTTTTTTTCTCCAAATCTGTATTTTGGTTCAATTAAAGTCTGCAGCTTAAGGCACTTTCCTCTTATTGTTGAAATCACATCTGATGAAATCTCTGGCCACTTCCAATAAGTGTAAATGAGGATGTGATAGCATAAGTTAAAAGCAAGTCAAGTTATTTAGCTACATAGAATTTTATTTGTATAAATTTAAAATTTACTTAGTAAGTCTACATTTTTATTACTTTTACTGTTGTTTTTTTTAAATGTATTACTGATCTTTGAAACTAGAGTCTTTTTTAAAGGTGCCAGGTTGGCAACTTTAGACACTGAAATTTCTATTTATCCACAAGAAAGTCCTGGCAGAGGCAACATGCAGTAAGCCATGTAAGTTTTGCCCAACCTGCCCAGGCAATATGCTTTAACCGTCACCTGAAAGGACCAATTCTAGGATAGGACAGATAGAATATCTAAGCTTATTTGGTGCCTAGAATCTGGAACTGCAAGGAAGATGATAATTAGTGGAAATGTAGTTTGTCTTTCGTGAAGGATATGCATCTACTAAAAATTGGATTGTGACCACCAACTCCATTTATGCATAGTTTTTTCTGAGGCTCTATCTTGCAAATGGAGCTATTTGGATGGAGTTTTATATTTTGCTGAAGTGAATTGACTTGAAACAACTACCAAGAAAGCAGAAGGGTCCTCCTCTGTGGTTTGTTTCACAGTAAGCTCTTCAAAACAAGAGACCATTTTTTATTTTTGTATATGTACAGCACTTAGTACAATGGGTACTTGAACTTCAGAGAGACCTTTGTGCTAACATAATGAAAGTATTAATAATTTGAACTGGTGGTGGTTTCAATAAACCTAAGATGAGTTAATTTTCTACTAGCAAAGAATTAGCAAATACATAACTAAGGCCAAGTTACTGCTTGCTTCTTTATGTAAGCAGTCCCCTTGACTTCAATGGGACTGCTAGCATGCATAAGGTGAGACACATTTGACTCTTGAAAACTAAGAAGAAACAATAAGTGCATTATCAAATTCAAATTCATTTCTACTGTATTAACTCAGATCTTTAATTCCTTTGGCTACCATGAGGTCTCATTTTAGGGGATTTTTTGAAAGATGGATTGAAGGTAAGACTTTTGCTAGTTTAATAGCAAATGGAAAGCTCTTAGATGTTGAGTGGATATTGTTTGATTTTGTAAATTTCCCAGATCTTTAGAAAGGGATTTGGAACCTGATTTTCAGTGATGGTAATTGATATTTCGGTTCTGGCGTTTATTCCGCCACATGAGGAACTTGGGTCTCTTGAGTTCACACTGGCTGGTCTCCCACTATTTCTATAAATTTCATTTGGAGTTATGGGTACTCCATTTTTCTGGTAAGTATGGATTGCAGGTGGGTATGACTAAGAAAGATTGCTGGTGAGTATGACTAAGAAATATTCCCATGCTTTTTATACTTCATTTATAAAACATAGCTTGGGTTCATTCCTATAATTACCAAGTTATTAAATAATTTGGTACTGGAAAGTACCCCAACCTAACTGGAAAGGAATAACATAATTGACTGGAACCATTTGTATTATATAATTTATTTCTGGGGGAAAAAAAAGCAGTGATTTTTCTCATAGAGAAAGCTGATTCATATATTTGATTTATATCTTGCATTTTTTTTCTCTGTCCTAGAAAATTCTAACATTTCCCATAAAAGTAAAATTCAGGGTATACTTTTTCTTTTGATTTGGCCTTAAAACAAAATGCCACTGGGATTAATTTGTTGTTGCTGAGGTTCTCATCAAACCTATCCTAAGTCTTGTTCCTTGCGCAAAGTATTGCATTTTCTGAATTTTTTCCTTCTAATAATGTGTTCTCTGTGATTGAAAGGCAAAATGGTTGTCGATTCCATTGATCAGAAGCAGAAATGTTGTCTGGAATTGGTAAAGTAGGAAGTAGAAGGCCTATAATGGATGAAACCTGGCCTTACTAGGAAGTGTTTCCCCTGGTAATGAGTATTTTGTACAGTAATGTATTTTGAAGAGATGTGAGGAGAATTCTGTTTTAGAATCTTTGCATTTCTTCCATCTTTTTGCTCTTCAAGGGAGACTGACGGAAGGTATTATTTACATCGAGCTTTCAGTTCCCTTCTGAGAATATTTGGTAATTAGAATCCAGAGGCTTTATTTTTCAGAATTGCTAAGCATCACCAGCTCCCATTGACTTCAGTGGGAGATGTGGGACTTCAGCATCTCTGAAAATCATAATGTGAATTACAAAAATACAAACAACAAGGTGCTAGATAAAGGGCACTTATTAAAACTAGATATTTCCGAGCCTTAGAATAACACTCACCCTGAACAGGAGAGGTGTAACCGGTCCGTGTGGCCGTAATGTCCCTTGTGATCAATGGAACGTTCCCTGTGTTCAGAGGGAAGGATGCTTTTGTAAACTCAGTCAAATTCTCAACTCCTGCACAAGCCCAAGTCATTATTTTTTTTGGTGCAGGTGAAACAATGTAGCAGCTGGGGAAAATGAACTCCTTTTTCCAACAAGCTGGCACCACACTTCTCTATATGTCTGCTACTATAGCCCCTTGGCTGCAAGCCTGCCGAGATCCATAACTGAATTCTGGTAATTGAGAGTTTACTGGCCAGGCTGTGACCTACTAAAACACTCTCCTTGCTTTTGCCTCCAGGGACTTCTTATTAAACCAGGGTATGCCAAGAACAGGGCATACCATGGGCCAAAACTTCCTTTTCTCCATGTTGTGACACTGAAGTATTTCCAGTATACTGGGGCCCTTCCAAAGTCTTTATGCAACTACAGGAATTTTGGCCAGTGATAGTGCTTGACTTTAATTTTGATCATATTAGTAGCTGCCTTACCTGCTCTGCCCCTAAGTTAAATGTACAAAGAATGTTTCCTAAAATCTTTAAAGTAGTTTAAAATGAAGAAATCCATTAAAAGAATAAAACAATACAACAAACCCTTTGAAGGAAAACAATGTATTGTAGGAGGATAAGTACTTTGAAATAAGATTAAAACTTCAGTATTTGCAGCTCAGTAAAAAATACATGTAAATATGAATCAAGACCAAAATGTCATATTTGTTAATAATTTTGGTGTTGAATGTGGACAGTTACTATACTTTAAAAGCTTCTTGGATCAGATGGTGTTTTGCCATTTGGCATAATATTCATGGAGTAAATAGATTATTTCATATATATAGAAATAGTTTATGAAATGGCATTTATTTTACACCTTTTGAATCCTCACCTGTAAAATCACACACAGAAGGAGGATTGGAAGGCACCTTAGGAGTTCATCCAATCCAGCCTTCTTTTAACCCTGTTTAAACTGTCAGACAAATAGGTGTCTAATCAGCACTTAAGCTCTTCCAACAGCTATAGCTCTCTAGCAGGGTTACTTTGAAAGAAATAATATCAACTTCTAATTTAGTCAACTTTAAAGAAAAGTATGTTTGATTATTATGCTTACACTCTTTGTGTATCATTTCTAACTTCTCTCCCTCCGCTGTAGTACAAGAGAATTACCCAAACAAAAGTCAAAACGAACTAACTATGCAGCTGAAGCAGTAAAATTGATGATACATGAAGAGCTGTCCAAGGCACAAAGTAAACAATAGTTGGAAGAATGTAGTCTTGTGGTTAAGGCACTAGACTCAGATGCAGAAAAAAATGGTTTAATTTTGGCTTAGGCTCAAACTTCCTTTGCGACTTTAAGCAAGTTACTTTAAGCAACTCCCTTGCTGTAGAAATGGGGGAATAATATGTTCTTTCTCTCACATTTTGCTCAAAATTTTTCCTAACAATAAGTGTTTCTTTGTTTTTATAGTGCCTATCAATGGGGCCCATTTTTGGCTAGAACATCCAGGAACCTCTGCAATATAAATATCAACAACCAACTAAATAAAACCAGAGGAATATAATTCTCTGTTGTCTCTGAAAGTTACAGTAACCTTGGGCCTTAAAAACGCTTTTAGAGAGAAGTGTACTTGTTAAGCCATTGATGTCCTTTTCATGCACATGAGCGCTAAGAAGAACCCTTTTCTAAAATATAAAGTATGTGCTATAAAATGTGAATGGAGTACAAGCCTGGAGTTATACTCTCATGGGTCTGTTTTCCAGTATCAGCAATGTTAAAGACTAAACTGAAGACAGATCAAGGTTCTGTAACTTAAGGCTGGAACTCAAGATGTGGGCCAGACTCTCCTTTCACTCTTGTTTTATATGTAAGCATAGTTCTATTGACTTCAGTGTTGATACTGTAGATTTACACCACACTTAATGAAAATGCTCTTAAGTCCTTCTAAACTGTCAGCAGAATGTCTTTCATTGGACATAAACCATCCATTTCTAGCATCACTGGTCATGAAGTATCAACCTTACAATTGTACCATCTCTGATTTCTGAAAATTATGGTTTAGACAATTTTTAGAAGCCTTTATTAGTTCTATTGCTTATCACTACGAGGTTTGCACATGGTAACTAAGACAACAGTGCCTTAGATCACAAGGATATAAAAATAGTAACAAGAGAAAAATTTTAAAGTTATTAAAATAAACCTTCTCTCAAACATTGGAGAAGCAAAATTTAATACCTATAATTTAGAGGGGAGAAAGAGAGAGGAGGTTTTTCTTCCAAAAACTATATATTTTCAAAAATAAATTAATGAAGACTTCCTGCATAAAATAGTACCCACTATTTATGTAAATGAACCTGTTATGCAAGATTTCATGAGATCATAAAAATAGGGGTAAGTTGGAGTTAATGTTTAGTAAGCAAGAATTATTTTAATATATGAGAAAAAGCACATGATTTGGAGGGAATATATCTTATTCCTATTTTAGGCAGAATGTGTGACTTGATTACAGATGATCCTCAAACAGAGCTGTAGAGTCATCAACAATCCCCCGAGTTTATGAACCTCCATCAGGAATTTACTAATGCTACCTCTCTCTCTCTATTAGAACCTGAGCTACTCCAAATTGTGGACTGTAAACTCATATTCCAGTTTTGCATCCTGAGCAAATTATTAACAGTAGCTAAAATCAGAATCACCATCTTATGGTGGAGTTGGTGAGTGGAGGAAAGATTTTTTAATACAAGATGAAGTTAAGGATGTATAGAAACATGGGGCAAGGATGGAGCTCCTGAGACAGAGTTCATTCCCTAGCTACCACATGTAAGGGAATTGTTTCAAGCCCCATCTTCATAGTTTGTTTTGTTTGTTTTTTTTTGCTTTGTGACACTTCACTCTTCATTCCTTTTAGTTGATTCCAGAATAACTGAGCCACAAATGTGATGCAACTATGCCAGGGGTAGGCAATTATTTCAGCTGGAGAGCCATTAAATTAGTTTTGGTGAGTTGTTGAGGGCACATTCATCTCTCTCTCTCTCTCTCTCTCTGGAACTTGGCTAGAACTGTAGTTTGTCAGGAGCCGCAGTGCTCAGCTGTGGACCCAGATGGGGACTTCCAACATGGCGGGCAGGCAGCAACAGATGCTGTAGACACAGTCAGCAGGTTTTGGAGCCCCAAGTCAGAACCTGTTGGCTGTGTTCACAGCTGATGCCACAGATACCTGCCCGGCATGGCAGAAGCTCTTGCCTGGGTCCACAGTTGATACCACTGGTAGATTGTGGGTCGGGACTCTGGGCGGGAGCGTCCGCCACTTTGGTAGGGTGGCAGTATCAGCTGTGGATGCTACTGGCAGGTTCTGCTTCAGGGCTCCTGAACCTACAGCTGATGTCACTGCCTGCCTACTGTGGCAGAAGCCCCAACCTGGGTTCACAACTGATGCTGCCGCATCAAGAGCTAATGTTGCTGGTTGGAAGCAGTCCAGCCTGCCTACCTGGCATGATGGAAACAGACCTGCCTGCCGACCTGCCCAGCACCAGGCTGCAGCCAGAGCAACAGCCACTGGTCACCCACAGGCCAGATTCAATGAGTTGGTGGCCACCTGCACATGGGCCAAATCAAATCTGTTGGCAGGCTGAATATGGCCCACCAGCTGTATTTTGCCCATCCCTGAACTATGCATGTAGCAAATTCAGTGCTAGGATGCATTAGGTGAGGTATTTCTAGTAGAGAAGTGAAAATATTAATATCATTATACAAGACACACGTGAGATGTAAAATATAAATAATTGAGGATTAAATTTCTGTTTGCTGTTTGCCATTTAAAACATTCATTTGGAGTAAGAGGAATCTGTTTACCAACATTTGTTTTTAGAGACTATGTATTTTCCAACCTGTTGAATAAATAGTGACTATGACATCACTTCCTAGGGACAAAGGGCACTATTCTATACTCAGTAGCATATGTCCTACTCCCAAAATCCTTTATTTCTGTGTAAAAGTCCTATCTTTCTATCATACTGGGACTTTTTCCATTTGAGGCGTGTTTGATATAGAGAGTAGTAGTCAATGGCTCGATGTCTAGTTGGTAGCTGGTATCAAGTAGAGTGCCCCAGGGGTCAGTTCTGGGGCTGGTTTTGTCTTCATGAATGACCTGGAACATGGCATAGAGTGCACCTGCAGCAGGTTTGTAGATGACACCAAGCTGGGGGGAATAGCTGGAGGGTAGGGCTAGGATTCAAAGGGACCCAGACAAATTGGAGGATTGGGCCAAAAGAAATCTTATGCGGTTCAACAAGGACAAGTGCAAAGTCCTGTACTTAGAACTGAACAATCCCATGTATGAGTACAGGCTGAGGGCTGACTGGCTGGGTGGCAACTAGAGGAAAATAAACTGAATATGAGTTAACAGTGTGCCCTTGTTGCCAAGAAGGCTAATGGCATACTGGGCTGCATTGGTAGGTGTGTTGCCAGTAAGTCAAGGGAAGTGATTAGTCCCCTCTATTCAGCACTGGTGAGGCCACATCTGGAGTACTGTGTTCAGTTTTGGCACCCCCACTACAGAAAGGAACAAATCAGAGAGTCCAGTGAAGGGCAACAAAAATGATGAGGGGACTGGGGGACATGACTTATGAAGAGGGACTGAGGGAACTGGGCTTATTTAATTTAGAGAAGAGAAGACTGAGGGGGGACAAAATAGCAGCCTTCCACTACCTGAAGTGGGGTTTGAAAGAGGATGGAACTAGATTGTTCTCAGTGGTGGTGGATGACAGAACAAGGAGCAATGGGCTCACGTTGCAACAAGGGAAATTTAGGTTAGATATTAGGAAGAATTTTCTCACTATGAGGGTAGTAAAACACTGGGACAGGTTACCCAGAGAGGTGGTGGAAGCTCCATCCTTGGAGTTGTTTAAGACCCAACTAGACAAAGCCTTGGCTGGGATGATCTAGTTGGGAATGGTCCTGCTTTGAGCAGGGGGTTGGACTAGATGACCTCCTGAGGTCCCTTCCAACTATAACTTTCTGTGAGTCTATGAGTCTTTGCCTGTAGGCACCAATGCTGGCTCAATATCTGTTTGGCCAAGATGTTTAACAATAGACATATATGTTTAAAATGAGATTTTAAATGCAAGTGTTTTACAGTTAGTCCCCTACAGTAACCCCCAATTCAGGGGCATGTAAATGTTCTCATAACAAGATATTGGTGCACCCTTCAGCTTCCACTGAAATCAGTGACAGCTGCTAACTTTACAATACTTTGGACAAGTAAGCTACTTTTTAAAATATCTAAATATGGATTACATTTTGCTACCTATTAGATTTTACAGGTTTTTTACAGTGAACCAGTCCACTGTTAAAAAAAAAAGAAGGTTATAACATTGTGCATGTTCTGTTATTAGATAACAGACCTACCTGAATTAATTTCATAGTTCTATTGAAACCTCTTCTAGTTCTCATGATCAAATCAGACTTTTCCCAATGAATTCAGTGCAAATACCAGCCATCATTTTCAACATTGTGTTTTAAAATGGTTTTAAAACACCATTACATGTAATTAAAACAATTTGTATTTGTTCCATTTGTTTTTCCCATTACATTCTTTGTCTGTCACTATAAATGCTTTTACTTGTTGTAGCAAGGCTCATATTTTGCCCATTTGCAATGTTTCCTGGCCCCAGTTACATTTAATTCCATTATAGTCACTGTTTATAACAGTGCCTCCTCATAGCATTCAACAGGGCTTCTCTTTATAGGATAGTGATATAAGAGTGTAATGTAGTTGCCAAAAAAGTAACCATGGATAGTAGCCTAGGAAGCCACCTTGTTTATTTTGTGTCTCTACCGAGAGGGATAATTCATTGCACATTGTTACTAAGGTCTTCAGTTAATTCAGTAATTTGATTCTGTTAGTGGACAAACCACAGAATAAAAATGGAACATGTCAGTTGTGGACTCACAGCTGTTAAATTTTTCAGATTTAAGAATTGAAACTAGTTCCGAACACATGCGTGAATCAAACACATACATTTTGTTGAATGTTTGCATGAATGAAGGTGATGCAAATATTTCTACATTTTTGGCATAGTAGAAAAGAAAAGGAATCATACACGTTAAAGACAGAAAGGATCTTCTAGATGTTCAGATTCATCACTCTGCCTGGATTATTCCCTATTCCCAACAATAGAGATCCAGTTTTAAAAGTGCATTGTCATCAGAGATCTTCCAGTGTCTTCAGATCTTCCACTGCCATGTATCACTCTGGTATATGCTATATTATTTTGTTAGGTTGCAGCCTTAGAGGTCCAATATAGTTTGAAGGGATGGCAGAGTTCAGTGCTTCCATTAAGAGATTTTTTTGAGAATCACACAGATTGACTACCAAGCTATTGTTTTCTGAGTGCTTATACTACATTTTCCTTAATTACTTTTACCTTGTTTTTAACAGCCGATTAGTAATGTTTGTATTGTGTTTATTGGCTATAGAAAGGTCTTACACCTAAATCCATCAAGTATAAAAATGGCTTAGTTGGGTCCTCTATTTAAAATGGATCATCTCATCAGAAAGAAGAAAAAAATAATTCTGATAGATCCTATATATGTAAAGTTCTTCTAGAGGCTTTAGAAGGACTATGGTAAAGTGAAAGGCTATCACATTTAAAATGTAATAAAAAATAAAGTAAATCAAAGTAAAGTCTATAGTCAAACTCCTTAATTGTGATGCATTTGCTGAGTTTCCCTCTTCCATCGTCGGCCCTGCTCTGATGCCATATGGTCTACCATGGAACATTTAACTTGTCAGATATAATGGATTGTCCTGGAAGCAGATTTTTGCTTTGAGCGTTCGGCTCCTTTCTTGCATTTCACTCTCAGCTCCAGGCTGCAGGATGAAGGATTGTGGTGGAAATGCAAAGAAGAGACACACAGTTGATTCCCCTTAAGAGAGTGACCTATATGCCACAAAATTTTACCCACGTAAAGAGGCATTATCCCTGTCACTGACCCTAGCAGGCTGCATGTCAGAACCATTTAAATTTGTCTGGACTTAACAGATTGCGCAAATGTTTCAGAATCAAGTGCTTAGGAATAATAAAAGCTTGTCATTTCAACTTATGCAGTAACAGTGCAGCTCACATTGGCCAAGGGATGAATATTATTTATTGTGACCTACATGTAACCTAAGCTGCCTGGTTTGTAGACCTTGTGAAATTAAGTTCATCTCCCAAGGCTACTGAAACTTAAAAAAATATTATCTGATATGAAACCCAAATAACCATTATTCTCTCTGTTGTAGTGGGGGAAGTTAATGTTTGAAGTAATAATTTTTGTGGATGGGCCAGTAGCCATTAAATATTTCAGTACATTTTGCATGTTATGACTAGAAGCTAAAATCCTTTTACCTCTAGGTTTGCCACCCCAATCTGAGATCTGTGCCTTCTTTGAAACATTAGGCATCAGTCAGCAATAGGAAATAAAATATTTTAATTGGTGAATTCTTAAGTATGTAGAGGTTTTTAAGTGGCCTGTAATGCAAACTTAGAGTTAATGGTGATTTTTGTCAAAGAAAAGGATTTTTGTAATTTTCTAGTTTTAGTCTATTATAATAAAACTTCTCTAAATAAAACTGAAATAATAAAATATTGACTAAACATTATATCTATCTGTCCAGGGCTGCCCTCAATTTCACAAGTGCCATTCTGTGAGATAACTTAACTATTAAGGATGAAATCTTGACCCCACTTCAGACATGTGGGAGTTTTGCCATTGATTTGAATGGAACTAGGATTTTAACTCTGGAGAATAACATATATAAAAACAGTGTGAATTTTTAGGAATGATCTATTCATCATTCCTTCCTTAGGCAAAGTTTCCACTGATGAATAAATAGAGTCTTGCTCCGGAAAGACTCCATAGCTTGCTTTTAGTACTGAAAAACTCTAAGAATGACCATAGTCTAGGAAGAGAGTAAAATTCCTTTCTATGCAAATCGATTTTTTTTCCTGCGTATAAATCAAACAATCCTAGATTTGCTTTTAATTGGCATTTGCCCAACCTCATTTTTCATCTGCTTCTGTGCTGAAGTTTGTTTTTACCAATGTGATGAATTTGTCTGTATTCTCAGCCCAAATTGTTATGTCTAAAGTCATTTAGGAAATCTCAGGCCTCAAATGCAATCATCTTATTAGGGTGGGCATGCCCTCTGCTGGATATTGCAGATTTAAGTCTCCTGAGTGTTTCACAGTATGCTGTAATACACCAGGTCACTCCTGCTGTTGGCCATGCTTCTGAATGAAGGTTCAGAGTGAAATTGTATTTTGGGGTGGGTTTCCTCCTTCTCATTAGTTAATTAAAATTATACAGCACAGATTATTGTTAAAATGTATAAAATATATATATATTCTTGCCAATTGATATCACAAATCACTAATATTTCTTTTAAATAAAACATTACTGTACTATTTACATATTCATCTTAATATAATACAATACCAGAATCTAATGCCCTTATACAAATATAGAAGGCAGGTGGTAACAGGGAAAACTGAATCAGAGAGAGACAAAATCTTATAATTTTATATTTGAGTTTGACTTATTGATACAAGAATATGCTAGGCCATGGTTTATGTAGGAGCAATTTGGTAAGAGAAAGGTTAAGATCTGGCAATCTTTGTTCAGTTAGCCAAAGATGACAAAATATGTATATTTACCTATTCAGGTACTACAAAAACATTCTTCTTCCTCCACCCAAACTGCAAAAAACCAAAACAAAAAAAACCCAAAACAAAACAAAAAAAACCCAAACCAAACTAAAATGTAAGACAATAAGAACAACAAAAAATAAATAAAATATTAATGCAACAGTCAGATTTTTAAAATTCTACTCTACGTGCCTATATATTTTTGTTGTTCATAAAATGTGATGTGAAAAACTGTGAAGTTCTCTGGTAGGACATCTCATGGACATTAATCAAGTAAAATGCTTCACAAAGAGGACATCACACTTATCTTTCCTCCCTTTAGAATGGAGGGAGTCCTTAAAATGGTGGGAAGTCTTGCTGGGTTAATAACCATTTAAACAATAAGCCAAGACTTCAAGTTGTCAGGCAAAATACCACCATCAAATGAGAAATTAATCTAATTTCTAAATAATCTCTTGATCTCTATTCATGTCCAGCCTGGCTTGTTTTAGTAACTTTTTAATAAAAGTTTAGATAGGAGAGGGTTTAAAGACTAAAGATTTAAAGCTTGTGCTCATAGGTTGTATCAAGGTTTATTCTCCTTTTTCAGTTCTGCTCCTTTCATGGCCTCAGATTCTTATCTAGCTTATTTAAAAGTAGTTCTTTTTTTCAGGCTTGAGAGGAAACCTGGGTTTCCAGACACATGATGATAACAATCTCATAATCTACAGTCCTTTAATGAACGAGGGGGGATTTTTTGTGTAACATGTTTAAATAAAAAAAAACAGGTTTTTTTGACAACAAAATACCCAACATTTATATCCTACTCTTACCTTTTGCTTAACAATATTGATTTTATTACATACCATTTTCCTATGTGCTGAGTATTTATGTAAATTTGCCCCTTTCTGTTACTTTTTTACTCAGTAGTACTCTGTAGTAAATAGTACCCTGTTTTTGAAAGTTTGTAATGCCAACTTCAATCAAACTCTTGTCTTTTGACATTTGCAAGTGCCAAGGCTGTGTATTGGTAGGACATGATGCATTTTTATTAAGAGTTTTCTCCAAAATAGGGGGAAAATTACATGGCCAAAGTTAGAGTCCTCTCATCTGAATTCCTGCATAATTTTCCCTTCTGGCCTTAAATCCATGACTATATGAAAAAGAAAGGTGAATGTGAAGTTAGAAACAACTTAGTATTGAGGTCTAATATACCAATATAATACAGTTTCTTCAGAGGCCAATAGATAACAGCAATTGTTTTTGTTCATATACATTATTGACTCAGAAAATGCTGTTATGTTTGTATTCTTGTCCCAGTTAGAGCATGGACTAGATTCAAAACATATTAATTTTTTTTGGTCCACTGAATGCAGTGTTGCTTGTTGGTTGTATTGTATCTATGACCAGTAAGTAATGATAATAGTGTCCTGTGCACTGATCAAAGACATAATTCTACCAGGTGCTAAATGCTGGTTGCAAGCGTCTGAATAGTCTCAGCTGTTATTGAAATCCATCAGGGTTGAAGGGGGCTTAAGTTTTATGAGATCAAACCCATAATGTATATTGGTTGTATAGAAATATGTTATTAAGACATATAGTATGTATAAGTACCATGAGCAAATGCTTACATCCTCAAAAAACCTGGATCAAAGTTGTGTTATTCTCACAGGGAGTACCCTGAGTTTCAAATAGTCCAAGGATCAAGATACCATTTAATATAAATTTGGCACAATCTGGTCCATGGTATATTGTTTAGTTTCTTGTAATTTTAAGTTCTGGGTTTTTTTTTTTCTATGATATGTAATTTAAAATGCAAGCAAACACAAAGCCATGTTTCACTCTGATACATGCTATATTATTTTGGTAGATCGCAGAGGCAGGGTGTGCAACTGGAGTTAGTGTTTTATGAATCGATCAATAGCAAAGTATTCTGGTGTATCGGTGCATATTTATACCATGAAAACAAGAATCATTTGAAGAGCCCACATAGCACTATAGAATCTTTTGGCAGCGGCACCATGAAGAATATTCATTTGTTCACACATCTCTTTGTCAAAACATGTGCCCCTTTCCCTGCAAATGTGGTAGGCAGCAAGGGGTGCTTTAGAACTGAGCATGTGGGGAGCATCTTGTGGAATTCAGAAGAACTGGTAGACCAGACACTGGGCTTTAAAAAAAAACAAAACCCAAACCCCCCAAAAGCAATTAGCTTGGTCCTGAGGATATTCAGGAATTAGACTTGCCTATTTAAGCATCAGAGCCAATGAGGTGAGTCAGCGATGAAGTGCCACTTTGATGCCAATACCCTTGCTTTAGATTGTTTGAGGCAGTTCCTTAACATTATTTTAGTGTAGGTTTTAAGATTTAATTTCCTTTCAGTTTTGATGGTACTATTTAAAAAAAAAAAATCTCCCATTGTAACTGCACTTGCACTGGCATCGTAACGTTTCTTTAGGAACCATTACTGTTTACTGCACACCAGTAGAAGTGCAAAAACCCTCTGTCATGTCAAAATACCCTTCTCCTGAACACCATACAACATCTATGGGTGTGACGGCATTAAATTATAGGGATTAATATATCCCTTGATTTTATAACTTGTCCACCGTCCCTTGTTTAGGTCTGATATGTCATAAGTTTCTTTGCTTCATGAATTTGGAGCACAAATTTAGCTTTAAGAAAATATCCTACAGACTTAATGTCAGTACTTCACATGTAATACAAAGCCTGAAATAGCTCATTAACATGATACTTCCATTACCATCAGATAAAATTCATTGTAATGTAAATTATACGATGCAAAATCTCATTTAAATACATGGGATATTATGTGCTATACATCCTATACCTACAAGTGCAACAGTAAGAGAGTGATACATATATATATCCCCAAATCCTATACCCGGCATGAGGAACTAGGTTGGGTATCAGTTTATAGGCACAAGTAAGAGGAATTATACCCATACTTTCAGCTTCAGAACAGTAGCAGAGCTGATCTGCAGATGTTGCTCTAATCCAGCAGCCTCCTGGGTCCTTGTGCCCCTATCTAGAGAGAACAAGGGCTATTGAATCTGTTCACGAGCAGTTCCACATAGCCTAACTATTGAATCTGTTCACGAGCAGTTCCACATACCCCACCCTCCCACTCTCTTTCTCTCCGTAGAACTAGTATCCATAATACCCAAGACAGGTGTGTACCTGTTTCCGCTATCAGGCTCCTAATACTCTGTATCCAGTAAATTGCACTCTTTGCTCCATTCTAGTTTAAAATTCATATTTAAAAGCCAAAATGTGAAAAAGATGTTGTTGCACAGAAAGAATAGTGATAATATAAACACAAATGACTGCATCTCTCTACCACATGCATAACAAAAAGCTCAAACCTATATTCTTAAATTATAACTTGAAACATTTCATTGAAAAATGTCAGCTTTTTATTTTAAGAGTAGCTTTTTCTTTTTAAAATTTCAAAAAATTAATGTTTTTGTTTCTTCTATGCTGATATTTAAGTACTATTTCTGCTGGGGGGGTGAGATTTATTTTCCTGTATTTTGTCTGATTTATAAATTAAATTGTACACGTTTTCAATCTGAGAAAAAGAGTAAAAATGAATATCTACTGAAAATGGAGCCCTTCTCTCAGAAGCTGTTGTATAGGGTAGTTCTGTTGTCAAACACATGCTGTATTGTAGCCTAGCAGGTGGTGAGTTAAGTGGTTCCTGCATCTTTACCTATATAGTGCCCAATCTTGTGTCTCTTACGCAGCTAAACTCCCAACTGAAATGCAATGAAAATAGGGTCAGCTCAGTTAGTTAATTCTTTATCCTCATGATAAAAAGCATAATGCTAATAAAAACTTAGTATTATGTATGTCAAGAGCTATGAAAGTGCATTATGTGCATTGTATAATGACCAAATATGAAACTGTTACAATTAGAAAAGCGATTCCATTCCAATCCATTCTTGAGTTGCTCATAACTTTTTCCAAAATATCCTTTAGGCCTGGCATTTATCATGCTCAGACTTAGGTCACAGGCAATTTCCTCTCTACTCCGTTTTGGATCTTGATTTGTCATTCTTCTTGGATAGACCAACCCATGCTGATGTAGTAGTAGTAGTAGTAGTAGTAGCAGTAGCAGTAGCAGTAGTAGTAATAGTAATATAAG
Source organism: Alligator sinensis (assembly GCF_000455745.1). Classification (NCBI taxonomy): domain Eukaryota; kingdom Metazoa; phylum Chordata; order Crocodylia; family Alligatoridae; genus Alligator; species Alligator sinensis. Next base: position 2,800,134 of record NW_005841915.1, on the reverse strand, counting down.
AAGTGTACCTAAACCAATACAACAAACCTGAACAGCCCCAAATTCTGAGCTGTTCAAAAGTAAACCAGATAAATCCCTTAAGTAAAATAGGCCTCTTCCCTTTGTCATGAACTAAAACAGCTTAGGGTTTTTAAATATAGTGACATCAGAAACCTGGATTTGAATTTTACAGCTTGAAAAAATATGTCAAACATGAAATCAACACAAATATTTAACTCAATTTATAGCAGTAGCTGCACTTCCTTCTTAGCAGATGGATAGAGATGCCTCATGCCTCCTTATTCTGCCTACCAGAGTAAAGACAAGGTGCCCTATCTCTCAGGGCAGAGAAAATGTAGTGGAGAATTAGATGACTTGCATTTAGGCTTTGGAAGTTGCTTAGATTTTCTACTTAATTTGATTAATTTTTCAAAGTGCGCCATGAGGAGGCAAGTGATTTTATTATTGATTGATTGGCAATCCTATACTGCTTTATTTTTTTGCAGTCAAATGAAAATGCATCAATCTGTGAGTTTAAGCAATCATTTTAGTTCAGTTTAGATAGGCAATATTTTTGTTTCTTGGGGTATACAGAGCATAAGACTTCAAATTCAATGTGTTCATCGGGAAAGAGGAGCTGCATGTTGTTTTATAGTTTGATTGGCGTACATTGTGTCAATTCATTGATTTTTTTTTTTTAAATAATGGCCTGTTAATAAAAGAGATGCACATTCTCTGTGCTATATTAAGGAGAAGTGCATATTTAAAAGTTATTTAACTCTCTACTGTAGGTCAGCTTCTTTTATGAAGCTTTGATTCAGTTGTCAGAGCAGAAAGCCACATAAGGATATATCTTTTGTTACATGTGCACAGTGCTAGAAATAAATGGCACATTTTAACATTTGGTCCTCTAGGTAAAAAAATTAATCAGATGTCTGACAAGATTTGTTATTGGTCTGTATTTCAAGCTTTTTTTTTTTTCTTTTCCCTGGCTTACAACAAAAATTACTAACGGGTACTTTTAGGTTTTAAAATATGGACAACAGTACTCCATGCAGTAAAAGACTTGAGCGATTAATGCTACCCTTATGCCTCTTTTGAGTAGTTTTAGCCATGGGGCTTGGCACTGCCACCATTGTCTTTGTGCCAAAAAATATCCGCAGCGGCTGCCGCATTCTACTACTAGAGGGTTGTCTCGAAAATTCCGCAGTGAATGCGTCGGGTTTCTACATCACTCTGGGCTCTATCTCTTTTAAACATTTTTTTAAAATAACCTTTAAGCTTTTTCAAACCTTAGAAAGCCTACACTACAGACTGCTGTATTCGAGGTGCTGGAAATCATGCATACTGTACAGTAAATGCAGAAATTCAAGAGAAGCTTTTGTATTTGTGAGCACAAATAGTTACTTAAAGAGCCTACTGTAGCATATTATCAGCGCTCTTGCAAATTTTATTATCTGAAACAAATGTGCCAGTGAATTTTAAGCAGAAAATCAACATCAAGACTGTAGCTAATTTTAAATGGACAGTTTATACAAATGATGTTTTTCCTACAAAATGAAGCATCATTACAAAAACGATGTGAATTTTCTAATTACAATTAATAGTGAAAATATATGTATTAGTAGAAGTGTGTGTATATGTGTGTGTTTTAAATGGTTTATTGACTTTTAAAAATGAATTGTGGTTATTTATTCTTAATAGAGAAGGCAAATTTCTAGCTGTATTTTGGGGGGAAAAGATGTAAAAAAATTAAAGACTTACACTATCAGAATGAAAAATATTCGCTCATGATCTCTAAAGCTATCTGTTTGGTGGTAAAAGTGGATGCTACAGATGAAATCTTTACAAGGAGCATAATCCTAAAAAAAAGTCAATCTCCTGCTGGCTGCTGTGCCGCTTTGGTACCTCACAGACTTCGACAGAGTCCTGGACGAGTGCCCATTGATGTCATGGAAACACTCAAATTACTGAGAATGATTCATGTCTATGCTGTTCTCTTATCCTCCCCCACACAAATAGAAGTAGATTTTTAACCCTGACAACTTGTAATTTGCAGTGGGTTTATTTTTGTATCTGGATAAATATTTTTTAACAACTGAAATTAAGATGAGGCTGCCTGTATCTGATATGATAGTAAAGACAACGACTGATATCTATGCAGCAATGAAAATTGCTTTTAGAGTTCCATGTGTGTTGTTGCTTGTATTCAGTTCCCCTCACCCTCTTTTTTTAGTTCATAGCATTTGTCGTTTGCATTGACTTTCTGGCTTTAGAACAATTAGCCCTATTGGGGCGATGTGAAATAACACACATAACTCCAGACACGTACCAACAAGATGTTTTGTTTTTCAGATCTCGGCATTGGACCAAAGATTCGAGATTAGAGCTGCGTTGTCATTTCAATTTTAAATGTTTTCTCTAGAGTCTTCCTGTTCACTTAGTCTAAAGGGATAATAGTGTAGAAGGTCCATCAGTTTTTATTACGATGTAGAAGTTCTCTCAGAAGTTACTAAACGTGTAAATGTCTACACGCTATTGATATCCTGTAAATGTCTTTGTTTCTGTAATAATTTTTTCAAAAACAAACTGCATGTTTTTAAATCAATCTACAATCATTTTAAAGAACACGTGTTTTCTTTTTATTTCTCCCTCCCCTCTCCTCATTCCAGGTTCCTAAGAAAGGAATATGCTATAATCTCTTTATCAAACTCGTCCAATTGGCCTGAGCTCATCATTATAATTCTAATAGAGATCAAGAGATACAGTAGATTTCTATTAAAGAACAGGTTCATAAAGTTAGTTAAAATGTGTATACAACCATTTTAAGAACTGTTAAAATGAACCGCATCATCCTTTTTTTTTTTTTTTTTTTTTAGTAGTCTGTCACAACATAGGTCTCCATAAAAATATGACCACGCTGGGCAAACTGTTAAATAGTGTCCCATGAAAATTGGATTTTGTAATATTTTAGGCTGCTAGTCAACCCTGTCTTTTACAAACACATTTCATTTTCGTAGACCGGTTACATTTTATAGACTGAAATAAAAGAGTAAACAAAATTACAAGTTTTGTTTGCGCATTAGATATGTTGTTATGATGGCATGATATTCCCCAAATAAAGTAACATTTTTCTAAGAAATAATCTAAGAAAATGTTTGTAAAAATGTGATTTAAATAGAGATACTTGTTAAATGATTCTCTTTAAGTTGGTAACGTACTATTGCACTGTGTGGTGGTATACCATAGGTTTGACTGTGAAGCGATCTGGGCCTTAGACATGGATACTCAGGTGTCATTGGCACTGATAGGCATTTCATGTATAGATCAAGTATAACATATGGCCTGTTAAAAATCGGAGTATGTGGCATTTTATATGCTCCTAGCCATAATAAGTGTTTTTTTGCTATGCTCCTGGTTGTTTTTTTTCTGATAATTGTCCTACCATTCCCTTGTGAATACCTTCACTCTTTATGCCAGTATATTTTGTACCATCCTTCCTGATTGTTCTTTGTTTCAGGAGCATTTGGTGTACTGCTACCCAGCCCTGACTTAGCGCTTTGCAACAACCTCCTCTTTGCCAGCTGATGTTTTTCAAGACCGCTCCTCCATATATATAAAGAACCTTGCTTTTACTAAAAATATATCATGAGTCTAGCCATCAGGCTCTTGGATCTGTGTCTTTCAATAACTACAGGGTGAAAACTAGGTACTTCGAGTTGGCATAGAGTCTTGGCAGTTGTTGGACCTCGGTTCAAGTCCCAGACTGCTGGTGCAGTAGGAATTGTGGTTGAGAATGGCAAATTTCCAACCAAATTTCTCTTTCCCAGGTGTAAATTCCATCATCATGTTGATCATGAGGGACTTTACACTTGGGAAGGAGAGTGAAAAGCAGAGTCCTGAACAGTTTCTTTACTGAGTTCACCATCTGGAGAGCCCATGATTGATTAGCTCTGCCCTCACCAGTGAGTGTCAGTGTAATCAATGGGAATTACTATGCTGGGGTCACAGTACAGGTAGTCAGCCTGCCGTGTAAATAAAAATAAAATTAAGAGAGTGAGAGATGGAAAAAATAAATAGGGAGGAAGAGAAGCCTACTTGCCTATTTGGAAAAATGGTGAAAGCCCTTTAGATTACAGTTTTAGGAAGTGTGTGGAGCAGTATAGCTAAGAATAGGAAGTTTATTTCCACATTATCATACCCAGAATTAAAAAATCTTAATCCTTTTCTGTTGCCTACTTACACGACACAGTCAGCAGTGCCTGTTTTACATATGTAAACACCAGTATGGAAATGTAAATGAATGTCATATGAAATGCCTGGAGAGGCTGCATACTTCTTTTTTAACTGTTACACCTCTATTTTTTGTTAACAGGTAAAACAGAAAGGGGTTCATATTCATCATATGGAAGAGACTCAAATTTACAGGGTTGCCACCAGGTAAGTGAAAATCTATGCAGTGGAAAGACTGTGATAAATACCCTGATAAATTACATTTGTTTTGTGAAGTTCATTATGCATCATGGAGCTTGTTTCCATAATGCAAAGAAGTTTTTGAAAATAGGCATTTTTTAAAACTCCTCTACGGATGTTTGTAATGCAGATATTCTAATTGAGATACAGATAATGTCTACTGTAAGTATTTAGGTCAATCTAATAGTTCTGTTATCGAAGCCATTGTAAACTATCCATTACTGTCCTTTGCAGCAATGTCTATACTACTTTAACATAACAGTTGCTACTTAATGGCACAACTTAAGAAATTGTAAAAGTGGAAACACACCACGGAGCATGTGTCGAGCCCTCGTTTTGGATGGCTACTGCAATAAATTTGTAGTTTTCATAGAGTCTGTATGATGTTGTGTGAAAACAGGGTTGTATTGAGGGATAAAAATGTCTGTGAAAATATGATTTGTTGTCCCTTTTTGTTTCTGAATTGTTTTTGGCTGGAAGTCAAGGCCAGCAGGCTAACAGCAAAGCCGTCTCAAGGGAAGCATGCGTGAGCTAGAAAAATAAGAGTAGTTTAATTAAATAATAAAATGCCAGTGTAATACAAAGGTATAGCATGTGTGTGTTTGTGCCTCTGTGCACTCTGCATTTGCATACTTTTAACTCTCCAGAGAAAGTCTGAGTCTAAAAATACTATCAATAGCCAAAAGTCTAAGCTTTGTTTCAAGACAATTGATTTTTAAAAAAGATGCTTTCCTTTTAATTTCAGTAGCAATATTAATAATATGTTTAAATTCATTTTGTTTTTTGAACACTGTTAGGCTTCCTTTCCTTTTTTTAAGTGCACTACATTTTTTTTTTTACTTTGGAAAAAAACTATTGAAAGAATTTAATAACCTTTTTAATATTCAGAGCTTTATACTGTTTAATTCTGCTAGAAAAAAATGCATATTATTTCTCTAATAGAAAGGGGAATACTTTCTCCCTTCATCCCCTTCATATGGCCATGCTTTTTAATAATGTTTTAATAATAAGCAGGGGGAGGAGGGGGATCTATTTTGATTTAAAGAAAAAACATTTTTAATTTAGCATAGGAAAATGTAAACAGTTCAAGTAATTAAACAGAACTTTGCCTTCAAAGTGCACACAATCACTAATAATATATCATTGAAAGCTGGTATTATGTTCCTTTCCCTGCATCTGTTTGCTTTTTCAAGTTTTGCCTCTCCGGCTGATTCAGATATGCCATTATTTTCCATCCAGTTCTGCCGTTGAAGATTTGTCAGGATGAGAAAAAGCACGGCCAGGTCAGGAAGAGAGTAGTGCGCATGTCGGAGTGCAGTTCATCCAAGTTTATTTGGAAAGAATTCTACAGGAAATAAATGTACAGCCATTCCAATGCAGGAGAAACATCTTTGGAATGTGAGCGCAAATGTTCGCAATAGATAGCTTGGGCAAGGAGCCTCTCAGTGCTGTGTCTCTAGTGTAAAGCTTTCAATTCCTGTAGAAGCTCTGTTCCTGTGTATCTAATTTCTGAGGGTCAAGGCAGAGGTCATTAGAGTTTTGGGGAGAAGGTGGTTGACAGCATACTTCCTTTCTGCAGATGGTGATGGAACAGGCTATTTTCAGTGAGGCCCCTTTTGTTAGCCAATGAGAAAAGTCATGCTTACTCCTGCATCCTTTCTTACTAATAGGAATTGGCATGCTTCCTTACAGACATCAAGATTTTCCTCTGCTGACTAAAGGGCCCCTTTACTTGTGAAATCATCATTCATGTCGTTTGAGTTTTGGGGCACTTTTTTTATGAAGTAGTGAATACTGGGCTTGAACTGGAAAGGCAGAACTGGGGAATACTCCCGCTTCCCCCCATTGTTTAAAGCAACACTACAAATATTTATTATTATATGAAGTAGGAAAAATCCCTGAATCCTTCTGGTATATTTCCAAATTCCAGGCATGAATTTAAGCATATGTTACACACACAACCTCCAAATGCATGTGATTTTATGGATGCCTTAAATGACTTTGAAATAAACTACAACAACAGTGAATTTTTTCACAATAGTCAAAAGAACACACAAACACAGTGAAATTTTGAGTCAGGCTTGTAACTCTGTCTTTATCTGTCTTGAAATAACTATGTTAGTGCTTTCAGGTTCTAGTTAAATATATTCCTTTTTCTTTTATACACCCTACATGTTCTTACTTAAGCTTGGTCTGTTGATCCTGTTGTCCTCCATTACTGCACTCATTTACTGTTCATCTGCTCAGACTTTCTTCTCATATAGTCTCATCACTTGGTATGACAGCCTTCTTCCTTGCAGCTTCTAGACTTTTGAGCTAAGTACAGACAGTCAAAAAGCCCAAGGCTGAATTGATTCAGTCTTTGCAGGTTAATCTAAAATGCAGAGATTAAACTGAGAAACAACTGGACAAACATTCACTTTTGATTCAGGAAGTGCAGCCACATGCCTGCAGTGGCTCAAGCCAGAAGCCAGGGGCACTAGAGCATGGCTCTCTGGCACACAGCCAGCATGGGCTTCCTCTTCTTGCTGCCCCACCAAGGTCTCTGGGATTTGCAGTCCAATCACAGCAGAAGTACCCTGCAGGTTTGCTCATCACCTCCTCTTCCTGCTTCCAGCTGTCTCTGGGATTTCTAGTCCACAGTTGGAGTCAGCAGTAAGTTTTTAGCCGGGCAAGGCAGGGCAGCTCTGTACTCAGTGGAAGGGAAGTTTAACTCCCTTCCCTCGTCCCAGACCCCAGCCAGGTTTTGCCTTGAGGGGGCAGTCCCTGCCTCCCCCCCACCCTTTCACTGCTGAAGCAGACAGCACAGCACAGCCCAGGGCTGGAAAGCATGCTGGGATGCCTGGGGGGCTGTGATTGAACTTGAACCAGCAAGGGGTCTGGGATAGACACTGCATAAACTGGTTTGACCCAAATCATTTAAGTCTGATACTACATTCAACCAAGCTCATCTTAAACCAGTTTCTCCCATTATGTTACTGGTTTATGTGCACTGAATTTCTGTTCTGTTACAGGTTTAAACCAGTTTATGATGACTTAAACCAGTTTATGTGTAACTTCTGTCCCTAGCCCTGACTACAGCAAAAGCTCTGTTATCTGGCATACCCCAGGAATGGGGGATGCCAGGTAACAAAATATGCTGGTTAATCAAATGTTCACTGTCTGGTGCACTCCCTGGCATCAGTGTGCTGGGGGACAGGGAGGGGTGCCCCAGTCAAGCTGCTTTGCCCCGTGCAGGCAACTTTGCTCTGGGCTGCAGGTCGAAGAAATGAAGGAGAAGAACTCAGCTCGTGGCAGCAAAACTAGAAGTGGGACTTCCAGTTTCGCTTTTGCTTCATCCCTCAGATGCCGGTTAATGGAGCTTTCCGGTTGATAAAGTGCCAGATAACACAGCTTTTCCTGTAACTTTTTATATACCAGTAATTCCAAATCTCATCTGAAAACATACTCTGGCTCTTTTGGTGATGGTTTTTAATTTTTCTTTCATTTTTATTGAATACTTTTCAGTACCTACCAGTCATTCAGACATTGTTTTGGTGCCCACAAAGACCCTATCAAAATAAGTTGTATTATGTATAAGACTTGCATGAATTCTTAGTGCACTGTATGAAACGTTGTGCTGAATTTTCTAGATGCATGTAGGTGATTTAAGGATGACTGGTCATAGAGCTGTGTTATTTGGAATCTGTTGGCAAAAGGTCAGTCTTAGAAACGAAGTGTTCCAGGGGGAGATTCAGGAGACACGCTGCCACAAGCAGGTATGATTATTATTGCTACTTGTAGAAAGCCCAACTGGGATTGATATTTCACCATTCTGGATACTGTGCACACACATATTGTGGATACTGTGTCAGTCATTTCCCTAGAAGAGCTTATGAATTAAATGGGCAATGCATGGGAAAAGGGAGATATCATTAACTAAGTTATAACTGAGGCTCTGAGGCCCAGAGAGCAGTCCAAATCACACAGGGAATCTGTTGAACTAGAAACTGAACTAACGTCTCCGGGGATCTATTTTCATGCCTTACTCCAAGACCTCCATCCTTTCTTGGATTGTCAATGGTTTTAGCAAATTCTATGAATCAGCCATTCAGCAAGCAACTGGAATTCTTACAGGATAATTGCAGTATCACTGTAATAGGTGGAATGATTACCTGGGAGAAAAAGGCATCATGATTTCCCCTTTTTCATGTGAAAAAGCCTTATGGCAGCAGCTAGATTGGGATTCATAGACCGAAGAGACTGGCCATTGATTAATAATTTATCTTCTAGCCCAAAGAGAGGATAAAACCTTAGAGAGCCTCTTGAATTAATTCCATTGGTAAGGTATTTATTTAGAACAGGTCTGTCCAAATTACAAACTGCAGGGGACTGCACACTTCACTCCCCAGTGAGTGCCACATATCATATTGGTCCTGTGCCCGTTCAGGCACCCCTTTTGCTGATGCACTGCATGCCCATATGAGCACCACCTGCCAGACTGCTGCACCACATGGACACCGTCCACCCACTGCTACACCTTGTACCTGGACAGCCCTGGACTCAACCTCCCTCCCCACCCTGCACCCTCCCACACACCACACTGTCCCATCCCCTGGAGTTGGAGCAGGAAGCTGCAGCTGGAGGAGGAAGGGGAAGGCCCTGGTTGCTGTTGCAGCCAAAGTGATAAGGGGAGCAGTGGCCAAGTAGGAGCCTGGCAGCCACAACTCAGACCCCTCTCTGGCTGCATGAAGTGTGTGGGCCACGAGTTGGATAGCCAGGGTTTTGAGGACAGCTAGAATTATGAATCATGGCCAGAATGTCAACGTTCCCCCCGCCCCCCCAAAAAATTTACTAAGACCCTGAACTCTTCTGTAGTATTTGATCACGTGGAAGTAAAAAAATTATGACTGATTAGAGAGGGCAAATTGAGTATTTTATTGGGCTACCAGAAAGTGTTCAGACTCCTCTCTCTGATACCCCTGATCATTAGGGCTATGCGAAATTTCACAGGGTGTTTTGTTTCAATGCTGTTTCAACTTTTTCAAGCTTGAAACAGTGAAATTGAAATGAAATAAAAGGTTTTGAAACAGCCTTGAAATGAAACAAAGGCACTTGAAATGTTTTAAAAGCTTTGAAATGTTTCGAGTTTCGAAGCTGGGCTTGCTTGCAGGGAAACAGAAAGTAAGAAGAGGGAAGGGGAGAAGAGGGGAAGGCCTGCTCTCATACTGACTGTGTAGCTGGCCAGCGACTGTGATCCTTCCCTGAGGTCCCTTCCAATCCCAGTGCTCTGGGGGAGGGACAGAAAAACAGCTGCGCCTTAACACACACACAGAGTCACATGTCACAAGTTTTACTTGTCAGCAGCTTGAGGTGCAGTTTCCCTGAGTCCCCTCCACCCACCTCCTTGAAACTTGACAGGCTTCCTGGCCTCAGAAGAGACTACCATTCCTGCAAGTTTCATCCAAATCAGGCCAGAAACGACAACATTATAGGCAGTTTCATGCTTCCCCATTATAGCTTATGGGCGAAATGTCAAAACAGCGTCAAAACAGTGAAACAGTTTCGACGAAACGAAACAGAACAGTGCTTTCGAAATTAAACAAAACTCAAAATGGCAAAACACAAGTCAAAATGAAATAGTGCTGTTTTGCAGATCATTGAAAGAAAGTTGATTGAAGGTGTGGTGTTTGTTTTACTTTGTTTTTTGCTTTCTGAGTGGGGTTACCAAATAAAGTCTTTAAGAATCATGGGACCAGCAGTTTGGCTTAAATGGAATCAAATGGGTGTGAATATCAGTTTGCCATACATGTTGATGATTGTAACTTAATCCTTCAGGCAATGCCCTGGAAATGGAAAGAGGGAAAGAAAAATGGATTGCTAGAAGTTGTGACCTGCCTCTTGTTTCATCTGCTTTCCCTCAGAGAATTTTCACTCATTAAAAAAATTATTTGAATTCAACAACTATGGGGAAAGCATTGCAAAACATTACAAAATACAAGGTGAATTTCGATTGAGGGGTACATTCCTGCCTGTGCTGCCAAGTAATAAAGGTTCATGGGAGGTGATAAGGAGAGTAAGTAAAGTAGATCAGCATTGACTAGATAGGAAGAAATAGAAATACCATCTACAAGGAGATGCAGTCATCAGGATCCCTGTCCAGTACAGGGACTGTTGTTTAATCCTGGGTCTAGGCCATTATAAGTAGCCCTCCAGACAGTAGAACAATTAGGATTTAGTGATATACAAGGCTTGAGGAATTGGAACCCCCCCAAAATGACATCCCAGAAAGGGTATAATGGGTTTCTGGCTTATGTTTTTGCTACCTGATTATATGTAGACAGCACTTCCTGGAAAAAAGACTACTGTATACCAGGTCAAGCCTTGGAGGCAAGAGTACAGGCAATTCAGGATATACTAAAGCTTGGGTTTATCAAGGAATTTTGAACAACTAATATAATCTCATATTCCTTGTTCCTGAGCCTGAGAAGACAGTGCAGATTTTGTTGATTCCTGAAAGGTAAATTGCTACCTCCAGATGTCATGCATTGTTCTGTGTAGACATATTCCTGGACCAATTAAGGAAACTTGAAAATCTAATGATATTGGACTTGCTACCTATTAATCTTGCCTTAGACAAAACTTTTTCCACCTCATCAGTAACGAAAAGTTTACCTTTTCCTTTTCTCAGCCTACACAGAGCAGTGAAAGACATATTCTACCTTACATCAGCCCATTTAACTCTAAGGCCTCTGGCCTATGCTCTAAATGAAGACCTAATAAAACTTTCACTGCCCACAGTGGGAGCAGGTAAAACCCCATATTGGGAACCATTTAATTCCATTATAAGTGAACAGTCATCAAAGACTGTTCATAGACATAGAGCAATCATGCAGAGTTGCAATGAGGACACATTTGAATACACTGAGAGAAATCTTGTCCCCACTGAGTGCCACAATTCCTATTATCTTCGGTGGAGCAAGGATCTCACCTATTGTCTTCATGATTTACAACATAGCATTGCTCCCAACAATGGAGATTTTAATTATCTTGGTGTCTGAGGACCAAGAGAAATGATAGATTTTTCAGGATTTTTTAAGACAAGTTTTTATTGACCAAAAATACTTGACATACTCTTTGCTAGACTTTGTGTAATCCTTTATATGTACTCTTTTCTGGACTTTGACATTGCGATGCATACTCTGCACAGTGTAGAACAGTACACTTGGTCCCTCACCCAAATAGCTAATGGTCAGAGGCACAAGGGCCTTATGTATTGCAACACATAATATTGCCACACCAAACTTTTTGGTGCCTAGCCCTGGAAGCAGAATTTACATATCCCAATTAAGTACCTAGAGATGGGATTCACAACAGCCAGTGAGCTGATTGAGCAGGGGATACCAAACCAGGCCAGTAGGGAATACTGAAGAGAGGAATGTGGCTGAAATTATAGTTGTGGTGTGTGAGAGGTGGCTATAGTGGACCCTGTTGGAAAAATGGTTGTCATTGAATTCAGTGGACTGGACTCAATGGCCCAGGCAGTCTCTTTCAGTCTGTTTTACTAAACGCATAAATAATGTTGAGAGCAGGGACCAAAAAATCTGACATCCTCTTCCCAGTGCAATGCTCTCATCAGGAACCAGAGTCCCTCTTACTTCCCTCCTGCCCTGTTAAATTTATATTCCTTCCTATACCACTAGTGCAACATGTGATGGGGGAGAAGGGTACCAGCCCCAGTCCAAACTTAGGGATGCCAGAATGGTGCCCCCACCCCCATGAAGTCTGTGCCTCAGCAGCAGAAGCAGCTCTGTGGCATTGCTGTTACAGCAGCAGCGGGGTGCCCACGTCACGCTGCTCCTGTAGAAGAAAGAGCTGGGGTGCTCAGACCATGCTGCAGCTGTAACAGTAGTAGCTAGGGACTGTTTTTGAATCCTCATGGTAGGTAAGATTTCCCTTCCCACCACCCTTGGAAGCCCCTCACTGCCAGCACTCAATGGCACTTCCACCATCCCCCACTCCAGGCAGCAGGGTGCAAACCCTGCTCCCTACGTCTCTGTTCCACATAGTGGCTTAGCTCTGACAGGAAGTATTATATGTGGTTCCCATCCAACCTAGACGAGAGCCTGGTGACCAGGAAACTCTCCTGGAAAGTGGGAGATGTAGGTTTGGTTATACAAAAACTATATAAAAGCTGGGTGTTGGCAGTAACACTGCCCAGGACACTCCACATTTTTGTCTTGCACTGAACTCAGTGCTATTAAAACTACGTCTCTCCCTTACAATGAGTTGGGCATGTTCAGAGCACGCCTACCAAAGCTGTCCTCAAGGGACTTGGTGACAGATACCCAGGTTGTGAACCCCCGATGAGTGTAGGTGCTGAGCTGTTTGACTCAGCCAAGATGGAAATATAGACAGCAGTAGCTCTTCAGGGCAAAACGATATCTGGCAAAAATATATTGGCTTTCTAGCATTTAAATGACTAGGTGGGGAGTTTATTTATCACTTATTTGGATGTAGGTGTTTACAATCTACCTAAGTTGCACTTCGGGCATCTGAATGCTTTTGAAAAATAAACATGTTTTACAATCCAAGTAAAAACAGTTGCAGATTTAAGAGAGTCCTATGACATGATTTAGGATATTGAATCAAATCTTACAAATGTATTATTTCATCAACAGTTCTTTTCACTTCCTTGTGATGACAACAAAATGGCTCCACAAAAAATGTAATCATGCTCTAGCAGTTAAAGACAGGGCCATGAATCAGGAGAGCTGGATCTTGTTTATAGCTGCTACCAATTTGCTGAGTGACCATAGAGGAATCACTTAATGACTTTAGGCAGAATTCAAATTGTCTCAGTATGTGCCTAAAATTAGTTGCTGGCCTGCTTAACTTTTGAGTGCCTGACCTTGAAGCGGGGATTTCAGAATGATCCAGTTAAGAATTTCACCTCCCTCCAGTGTCAGTGGAGAGACTTTGGATATGCCTACGAACGTTTATATATTTGGGTGTTGATACAAAGGGGAGTTGTATGTGCCTCCAAAGCTCAATTCAGAAAGCACAGAGATACTTAAAAGTAGCCAATGGACAAGGCCAAGGAAAAGGGATTGTCTGAAATTCTGACCCCTCCATATGCAGCTGTATTCACTTCCAATTTACCACACCACTGGCACTTCTGAGGTATCTGTGTATTTCTGAAATTAGGTGACTCCCAGGATAGTGCTAGCTATTTCTGATCCAAATCCTAGTGGTGAGCTTTTATCCAGGGAATAGAAGAATTGAGTTCTACCCCCTTCTCCTTACCCTGGGGGAACTTGGACTGACAGGTCTAATTTCCCAGAAGAGAGCTCTAACCTCCAAGCCATAAGACAGGATAGGTGAAGGTCTTCTCTCTCTCTCCAATTGAAGCTAGTACACTGGGCAGACAAAAGTCTTGACATCCAAAAGAAAGCAAGCAAAAAAAAGCTGGTTGCATTGTCTGCAATATTTTTGGTGCAGCATATCCAAATATTTACATCTAGATCAGTTCCTTGTAAAGTTGGGCTGTGTCTTTTGCAAAGATGCATAGAAGCCATTATTAACATGTTTTAATTAAAAAAAAAAAAAAGAGTTGGAGATTAATTTCCTCCACTAGTCCTTTTGAAAAAGGAGGGACAAAAATATTGTCCTTATAGGTCTCTCCTTCTGATACTCAAAAGCTGCTCGTTGAAGCTCATTGTACATCCCATCCACTTCCAAGGACTCAATCTGGTTCTCAAACTTAGGAGGTAGAGGGTTATATATTTACAATACAAACTGAAATGAAAAAAAACCTGTTCTCTTTTAACTCCCTTGTTACTAAAATGTAGTGAAAATTATTATAAAGTTTCCTTTGAGAAAAAAGGTTTTATAAATGGACCTGCAAAATGAACAGAAGTTACTTTTATTTCAGCTTTAGTTCAAATTAACATTATTAGAAACTTTTCAGTTCTATTAAGCCTTTTTTTTTTTAACTGAAAAGTAGACTATCTCAACTTTCTGTTCTGCTGAGATATTCCCGTGTTCACAAAAATGATTGCATCAGTAGCACTTTAGACAGCAGCAGGAAGCCAGATTTGGAAGCAGCAAGCCATGAAGTCCTGAAAAGTGAAATTCTCAGCTCTTTTATAGATGCCCTTTGCAGTCCCACTGTCCTAATGCACAGACCCATCCAAACAAACACACCAGAATAGAAAAAGCTGTAAGTGGGTTACTCATCCAGTTTCCTTCTCAAGGCCAGTCAGCTCCATGTTCTGGATTTCAAGGCAGTTGATTTTCCATGGGGCATACTTATCCCTACAGCAACAAAACAAAACAAATGTGCAGACAACAAGCAGACCAATACACCACAACCTGTAGCCTTGCCTTAGACCCTGGGAGCACAACCAAGGCTCTGTGCATCCCTCTCAACACCACAGCATCCCCTGCATCCTGCTCCGGGAGCTTTTAACCCTCTTTGTGGATGCAGCCTCATTCACTCATCATCACTTACAGCTGGCGCTGAGCCTTCCAGCCAGGCAACCTATGAACTACTGCCTACCTGCAGTGCGGTTTCAGCCCTGAAGGCTGCATCTCCTTACACAAACTGTGCTTCCCTATGTCTGAACCCTGAGACTCCATAGCAGGACTTTCATCTGCCCTGGGAAGAGTGTATATCTACCCTGTGAATGGATACTTAAAATTCCACTTTCAAGTTTGTTCAATGTTTTCAAGAAGATTTTGTCATTCTTCCCCCACTCTCCAGTCTCCTGCTTCCTCCATATTGATTTCCCATTTCTCTTCCTCATCTCTTCTATCTACTTTCTGCTCTTCTTTGGGCCTCTTCTAACCTTTTTCTCTCCCTCCAAAGTCTCGCAAATCCCATTCCCCTTGTGAGAACAGATTCTCAAGTGTCCACGGCAGGCATGTCTGTGATCATGGAAAGATGTTACTATTTGGTGAGTGAATATGCCAATATGTGGTTTAGGTTTGTAGAAACACTGAATGTGTTTAGAGGTTTGCACAAAGTTGAGCCTTTGCCCAATTAGGAAGTGCTTTACTTCCTTTCCTCACAATCCTGATTTTGAATGCTTGTTGTACAGTACCACTGTGTTTGGGTTCCCCTCTCCCATCCCACCACTTCTCTTCCTTTCTCTCCATACTCTGTTCTCATCTATACTGTCCTCTTTTCCTGTTCCTATAGTCCTTTCTCATCTTCCTCTCCTTCCTTCTCCTCCTGAATAGAATTTTTTATCCTTCTTTTACCCATTAAAAAAAATTATGCATAACTTTTTGGCTTCTCCCAACCCAGATCTCTCCCTGAAAACATCTCCATGCAGACTCTTAGCCCCCCAGCTTGAACAGCTTAGACACATCATTAATGTCCTCCAAAACCTTTTGGAAAAGAATGACTGTCTCAAGGTAGCCATGGGGAACAAACCTGTCCTGACTTATAGGAAGCGCCCCAACCTCAAACAGCATCTCTCAAACAAGCTATGTAACTCCCAGTCTCACCAAAACACCAGGCCTTGCAATGGACCCAAATGCCTTCTGTGTCCCAAAATCAATACAGACCACATGATCACTGGACTGAATAATGTAGATTATCACATCAGAGATTCAGTCACTTGTAACTTCACCCATTTCATATACACCATCACGTGCTTACAGTGCACCTCTGCTGTCTACGTTGGACTGATGGGGTGATCCCGATGTGGAAGAATGAATGAACACTGATCTGACATCAGCTGTAGAAAGGTGCACGTACAAGCCTGTGGCAGAACGCTTTACCCTCCCTAGACAATGCATTGCTTACCTCGGGGATGCTGTTCTTAGAACAATTTAAAAGTCAATTTTAATGGGAACTTGCAGAACAAGAAATCAGACTGAAAAGAGACAGAAGAGGCAGGATCTGAAATAAGGGAGGCAGGCTGGGGGGAGGCTAGGGAGAAACAATATCATTTAACTCTTCCAGGCTGAACAACTCCCACGTTTCCTCTTGGCTGGCCCTGGCCTCCTCCTTCCCCTTCCCCTTCCCAAGAGTGCAGTTGTGCTGAGAGTTTCTTATCTTAGTGTATGTCTGCAATACACCTGTATGCTTGTAGCTGAGGAGGAAAAAGAGGGACCACGTAACATTTGGTATCTCTGACTGCTTACAGATGTAAAAAAAACCCCAAATCCCCCAAACCCAGTGCTTTACTTTAAACTCCATGTGCCGCACGTCAAAAGCAGCTCATGCCCACAAGAGGCATTACATTAGTTGGACCCGGCCCACCCAACATCTGTATAAACTGGGCACTTTAGTGGGGCTTTTTTGGCACTTTTATCTAATAGCTGATTAAATCAGCTATTAGATAAAAGTGCCAAAAGGCCCTGCTGAAGTGCCTGATCTATACAGATGCTGCAGAGCCGGGTCAAACTAATGCACTGCTGCTTCTAGTAAGGTGTGTTTTTTGTTTTTTCTCACATTTGGCACCAGCCTCCAATATCCATACACTGTACCTCAATAGTTCCTCCTTTCCATGGGACTGTATCCTCATCCTCATTAGCAATACAAGAGCGCCTGCTGCATAGTGTTGTGTTTGGGGAGACTGGCTTCTTCAAGGCTGATTATAAAGGAGCAAGCTTCTAAAGGTAAAGGCTGTGTGTGGCAGCAGTTCTCAACCAGGTCCCACGAGAACCTGCCAGGAGTGCCATGGTGCTGGCATCACTACTGCGCCCGGCAAGATAAAATTTCCCACCCACCTCTGTATTTTAGGAGGTACGTTGGAGCTGAACTGAGAAGCAGTGGCTGCAGAAAGGTGCCTGCCTGCCTGACATTGTTCAGGCAGTTGTAGCGTTTCTGCTGCTGCTATTCACAGTTCGACTCTTGCATATCTGTTAAAATGGAAACTTGCAAAGCAGTTTTCCCCTGTAGAGGCAGCCTGGAGAGAAATGCCACCGCCACCAGGTAGAACTGCCCCGCATGCTCAGATGTCATATTGGAGCCAAACCAGAGCGTAATGCAGACAGCATGTTTTCCTGCCATAACCATTTCTCATTTTGGCTCCACCATGCCTCCTGAAAACCAAGGGGAGTGGGACAGTTTCATCTGCTCCATATGCCTCTGTTCCCAGGAAACTCCATGCGGGGTTGGACCAGGAAGGGCTGTGGCAAGAGTGAGCACTCCTGCCATGGCCACATCCTGATTCGGCTCTAAAGGAGGCATGTGATATCAGGGGTGAATCCAGAGGAGGTGCAATGACACGATTACACTCCCTTTTGGATTGATGCACCCCACGGGAGCCTCCAAGGACTTCTTAAAGTCCCTAAAACAGAAGAAGAATCCCCGCTTCCCTTCCACTTCCTGTTCAAAGACGTGCCGTGCTCTCTGCCTGCTTTTCCTTGCTGTCCCCAGTGGCAGGGATGTACCGGAGTATGGTGCTAAGAGCACTAAGGTTGCAGGTTCAATCCCTGCTTAGACGAGATGACCTCTTGAGGACCCTTCCAGCCTTACTTTATGAGAATTGTTCCCACCTCTCCCTACTTTTCTCTCTATTTTGTGGGGGATGCTTGTGGTTTTTGTTTGTAGCTTTCTATGCATTATTGCATATAAAATGTATTTCTTATAGACACAGAAAAATATTTTAGACAAACTTAAGGTATTTCAAATGAGATATTACAAGTGACATATGCATGGTGATTTCTGTGGCAAATACATATAGATTAACTCAGCCCAGCAGCCTAACCCCATGCCTTTGTGTCCAGTAAATGCATAAATTCTTACATAACAAGCAATGCTCTTATTGAGGAAGAAATGAGTAGAAATAGCTTCTTCCCAGTTTGAATCAAAGCAAGTGCAGAATCTTCCCTTTTCCTTTGTCAATTATTTGTTTCAACATTTCTAATAATTTGCAAGAGAAGCCCACAAACAAAAAGGGAAGAAAGCCATAGGGGATTTTTTTTTCCTGCTGCATGCATTTAAGACTGCTTTCCAGTGTCCAGCATGATATAGAGACTGATGTGGATTCCAGAAGTAGACTTGTGTTTTTAGGCACTGAAAAATAACTCTCCATTGCTAGAAAGTTCTCTTTGATAGCATTTCTCAGGGGCTTTGGGTATCCAACAGACCCTATGAATACATGTATGAATCTCATCCTACGCATTCAAAAGCTCTTTATTTCCACAGAATTTGACCGGGAACAACTTCATCAGTACCTTGTAGGTTTCTTCTTTTCTTTTCTTTTTCTTCACACTAAATAATAAGAGGAAGATAACACTCTAGTTTCAGACTATATGCACATCTATATGTGTAAGGAACTATCTGCTTCTAATTTGTACTTTGTTCATGAACATCAGGGTGCAGAATCTTTCAGTTTTATTGGTATTGTATACAATAAGTTATTAAATTTCATCTCTGTAATACACCTGCAGTAAAATAACAAAACATTACTGCACTTAAGGAACATGTGTGTGTGTTACAACGTTCCACCCCCACTCCAAACAGCTGCTTACAGATTTCAAGATCCATTGTATATATTCCCTAGAGCCCACCTCTAATAATCGAGACACATCTGCCATTGCAGTATTATAGGCATATGTAGTTTTATTGAAAACTATACCTGTATATAAAAAAATTAAATAACTCCTACCTCAATTAAATTGGCAAGCTACCTTTTCTGAAGATCATATTGCAGACCTCTTGAGACATAGTGAGTTCATTTTATTTTTCTATTACAAATCACTTAGTATGTTTTTTGCTTAGTCAAATAACTAGATTCCCTCACACTTTGATGGCAGGCTTTCTTTATCCATTATCGTTTCTCCTTCCTTCTCTCTCTCTACATAAAACACACAAGAGCTATATTAAGGAATAAAGGCTCATATGATGTCTGCTCCTAATCCATTTCTGTGACTAGATACAGATGTGTGAATAATAGCCTTAAAATTTTTGCAGTTTTATTTATTCATTTTTTAATACATTGCTCCCCCACACTCTTGCATAGTCATTGTGTCCCTGAAGTCAATAGCAAAAGTTTGATTTGATATAAGGGGGCCAGAGTAATGGTTGTGGTCATTTTATACCTCAGGTAGAGTTGCCATTTGTCCATGTTTTTGCTGGATTATCTTACTGTGGAAGGTGGAAGCATGACTGCAGTTCCTGAAATCAGTTCCTTTGCCAATGAGACGACATCCTCTGAAAATGAACCCATAATGTAATCATGTTTTTGATAGATGTTGTGACACTCAGCTAATGACATAAGAAAGAAAATGTTCACATTAGACAAATTTATTAAAGGGAGAGACTTAAGTTCAGGTGGCTTGTTCAATAGGAGTCTTCCTGCATCAAGGCTGGGAAAAAGGTATTGGAGACTACAGTATTTTGGAGAAATGCTGTTATCTAACATAGGAATTTAGTTCTAAGAGGAGACACTCAAATTTTAGAAGTGCAGCTCTGTGTTAAATCAACACCTATTTTTTTAACTTAATATTCCCTGGGTACGCTTGAAAAACAAATATCCTGGCCATCAAATAACACTTCTATTTCAGTGAGATATAACATTGAAATTAAATTTGTGCCTACTGCCATGCCACATAAGATTATGATTTTATTATGCTTCACACAGGAAGGTCAAACCTTGTCAGTAATTGTGTGGGAGCCTTCCAAAGAAAATCTAGTGTGCATTAGGAGCAAGTTATGTCAACTATCTTAGTCAGAATTGACTACTTCCTGTCCAGTGTGCAAGCCTGGTATCAGAAGATGCTCTTTTGGATAAAATGTATAATCAAGGCCATAACTATTTCTGCTCCTTAAAGTTCATCTGGCTTTTTAAATTACAGTTTTCTGGAGTAGAAGTTTAAAATCTGATAAATTGGCAAAACCCAAAATGGATCTTTGCAACAATGACTCATACTCATACTATCTAGGTTGTTTGGCTTTCTTTGTGCAAATAATGGCTCTGATCAGCCAGTCTTTGGCGCTGTGCCATCAAAAAAAAATTCAGTCTACTCCATACCCTTTTCTGTATTCATAGGTTGCATGTTACCCAATTCTCTTTCTTTGTTTCCCTGAACAAGCCCTAAGAATTTTGTTCTGTCCAGTGATATCAACCAGCAAGTACTCTATGTGTATCAGGTACCCACTTCAGATTACTTGCAACAAATTAGTTTGAATTGGCAATTTTACAGAAGTATAGGGAACTGGAAAAAAGAGTGTTTGCGCAAATGTGTGTGTGTGAATGTGCATGTACATGCACACACATGCAGATATAGTAGTCTTGGATAATATAAAATCAACAGACTAGTTCTAAAGTTAGTTACATTTTTATGAAAAATGTCTTGGACTTAAAGCAGAGCATTACTTGGCTAGTCTCTGACTCTCCTTTGGGAAGATAGTCCTGTAATAAGGTTTTGAAATTAAGTATCTTCTCAGGGATCTTCTTTCTATAGCCTCCCACCCACTACCACCACCAGCTTTCAATTACAAGTTTCTTTTCAAGTGGAAATATTTGACTTCATATAAGATGGCTGTTCCCTTTGTGTCGTGCCTTCGACTGTAAACTCTCTCAGGCATGGACTGTCTTATTCTACATGGATATATAATGCTTATTACACATGCCGTAGTTCCAGATGCTGATTGTGGCCTCTGATGTCACCTGATTACACCTGATTAAATCTTTAACATTATACAAGGTTGGGTTTTTTTAATAGCAATTTCTACAAAAGAATTTAATATTCTCTGAAAGTATCAGTTGCTTTTAATTTCTACCAACCTTAGTTGTCGTCATCTCAGTATTTGGCACCTACTGGCATGATGCCCACTTCCAACAGACCGTTTCTCTCTCCCACATAGAAGTTATACGGTTCTACCACCCTAAACTGACATGTGCCTTACCTTCTGCTTTGCAGGGAGGATGAAACTGTATAGCATCTTTAATCATAATTAACATGCAAATGGAGTTAGGACCATCAAATGGAGCATAACACAAGGTGGAGAAATAAGATCTCTAAGAAGCTTATTTATAAATGCTAATTATTAAAGTGATCAATATTCAGTCAATATTTTACAACAGGTAAAATAGAGATGGGATTTTTACTTTCCGTGATTGATATTATATTCTTGGTATAGGATATAGAATTTCTGTATTGCTTTAATTGGATGAGATATTTTTCTTTCTTTCTCACCTTAAAGCTGTTGTAAAATATTTTACCATAGTTACCAAATCCACCCTCAATAATGGCTGCATGGCAGTGGTAAAGTGTAAATGAACTATTTACATACATATAGTCAAAGTTTCAAAAGTTGGCCTCCTCTTTTTTCCCATACTTTGTGCATACTAATAATTGCATCCTCTCTTATTCAAAGGCATACTTTAGGTAATTTAGTACACGACCACATCCTACAAGCCAGATGATTGAACATGGAAATGACCTA
Source organism: Alligator sinensis (assembly GCF_000455745.1). Classification (NCBI taxonomy): domain Eukaryota; kingdom Metazoa; phylum Chordata; order Crocodylia; family Alligatoridae; genus Alligator; species Alligator sinensis. Next base: position 2,778,290 of record NW_005841915.1, on the reverse strand, counting down.
AATTGAGACAACAAAAAATTCAAGTACAAAATTGCTCATGGAATCATTCTCTTCTGCAAAAATGCTGACTCCATACAGAAAACCCACTTACGGATGTGCTAAAAATCACACCCAGGATCTGTAATTTTAAAAAGAGTTTTGATGCTTTCAAAATTTAATTAATAGCCAGTTTTTTCCAGCAAATAATAACTGAGGTTTCATGTCTACCACTTCAGGTATCCCTGGTTATTTCATCTAAGCATGTACAGTGATTGTATGAAGCCATATGCAAACTCAAGAACACTTAAAGCCTGTGTTACTGAAACAGAAGTAATGTATGCCTGGATACTCTTGATACTATATTTAAATGTTTAAAAAAATTGTTGGGCTGTTTAACTTCCTCTGGGATGCTGGATAGGGAAAAAACAGTAGGTGGCTTTAGATCTTATCTGAAGTGGTGTGCTTCACAGAGCCACCCTAGCTTCTTGGGACAGCAGTAGTGAATCAGCTTTGAACATTTGTAGCATGGTCCTTAAGGTCATATTCTGTTTGGTCCAAAGGGGAGTTTCCAAGCAGCTGAACCACATGAACCCTCCAGATATTTAGTTTTTGTTGTTATGTATTTGTCATTTACATTATGAAAGTAGCAGTTTTTTAGCAAGTAGAGTTCTCGGTGAAAATATGAGACTCAGCATCTGTGGATCTTTGCAACATTTGAATATAGTGACTTTTAAACTACAGTATCACTGTCTACACAAACTAGCAGAGGGGAAGAAGGAGGAAAACATAACTAACCAACCAGGTCTGGAAGCACAATTTCTCTTTGGGTTTCTCACTGCATGGAGGGAGCAGGATGCTTGCACCCTCCTTTTGGAAGCACAAACTATTCGCCTTTTAGAGGTTCGCTCATTCTGCAGCGCTTAACAATATTTAATCAGCCTTTTAAAAATAAATCCAAAACAATAAACTTTAATAGACATCAGTGAATTAGGTTCACTTCCCTGCTTCCTGTTTGCTTGGCATTTGTTGTTCTCTTTTTTATATTATCCGGGAGTTTTTTAAGTGGTTTGTGTTTTGTAGTGTATCATTTTCTGCCTCACACTAGTTTATTTGATTGGTTAGACTATGTAGACTTTGTTCCCACTGTTTCCATTGACTCTTCTAGTATGGAGTGTAAAATAATACTTCTACATAACTTAATTAACTAATATTATGTAAATTAAATTAATGTAAATACTGTGAATATACTTTTCATTATTCACCAGGGCTTAGAGATGGCCAAACACTCTTTAGTACTAGTGAAAGATGACACAAAGACCATTCTGGAGACTTGACATTTATTCATAAAACAGTAACCCTTATGCAGCGTCAGGAGGAACTTCTCCACACCTGTTTTGCCAATGGGCATCAGCCATAAACTGGATTGACCCTAAGGAATAGTTATCCATTTCCATTGTGTGTATTCAGACTTCGACTGTGCTGTCGAAACTAGCAAGCCAGTTGTGATGATGGTTTCTGTGGTCTGGACATGAGTGCTTTGAGGAGCTGAACAGAAGCCGCCAAACAATAAACCATGACCAGCCAGGTATCAGTGCGAAAATGTTTTTGGTTACTACCAAACTGGGCTGTATTGCTCTTTACTCAACAGATGTTTTGTTATAGGAATAAATCAACCTCAAAGTACCTCTTTTGTCCTCTTCTCCATGTCAGCTTATGTACTGTGCTGGTCCCTATGCATGCATCTGCCCGTTCACCAGTCATGATACGTTTCACATGCAGATCTTTTCCTCAGACCTATTTCTTTCTATGACTATTCCAGAAGTAAGTGCATAAAACAAGCATAGACCCCCTAATACAGGCATGACTTCTAGGCCTGTGAGAAGCAGCTAGTGTTGGCTTTGGATTCAGATTCGGCTGATTTGGGGGACAGTGATTTGATTCGATGATTCGAATCACTGTCCTGATTTGATTTGGCCAAGACTGATTTGGAGATTTGGCTGCTGCCGAATCTCCAAATCAGCCAGGCCAGGCCCATCCCCCTCCTCTCTTGCAGCCCCGGCAATGACTGTCCCCCCCCGCCCCACAGCCTGCCCCAGCTCCTGGCCACTGAATCAGGCCAAATCTCCTCCGAATTGAATCACCGCCTGAAGCTTCACACAGCCCTAATGACTTCTATCTTTTATATCTTGTTTAGTCCAGGGGGTACTTGAAATAAGATCGTTATCCCTGTTGCTTTGAACAGTGCCTAACACATTGTGGGTGCTTGACAAATAACAAGACAGAAAACAGGTATGTCTTTGTCTTTGCAGCAGATGAGGTGCATGTCTCCCAGACATTCAATTCCTGCCACAGTATGCTTAGCAAAAATGGAGGAGTTAATATTTTTATTTTGTTTGAAGTTAATGACAGAATGTAGCCATCTGTCTGCATTTTATAGGTCCTTCTCTCTCTCTTTCTCTCTTTTTTTAAAATATTTTCTTTCTTTGAAAGGAGAGCTTGTTTGACTATAAAGAGAGTCTGCTTATTTTAATAATAAAATAGAGCTAGGCATTACTGTGATTCAGGTAGAACTGTGGATAGTTTCCATATCCTTGCCTTTCAAAACTATCTTGGGAACAAATATCCATATAATGTCTAATAAAATTGAATGTATTTCTTGAATATAATACACAGGGGTATTTCTACCTTTTTTACATACTGCCATAACATATGGGGTTAGCTTTACAATGCATGTGTTAGATAACAAGACACAGTGACAAAACCTGGATGCAAGGTGTATATACTATAATTGCACCAAACTGAGCAATTCATCCTACACAGAGGAAAACTAGACAGGTAAAAAGCTTGTATTTTTTTAAGGAATTAAGACAGGTAAAAGGTGACATACTGACATTCCTGGATACTGTAGTCCTCCATCTAGAGAACAGATAAAATAGGCAGGGACACTGTACACTGCTTCATAGTTCCTTATTATGTCTTTCCATGACCTGGAAAGGTACTTCAATGACTAAATAACGATCGGTGCCTATCAGAAAAACAAGGATCCTAAATAAGATTTGAGTTTCCAAGTCCTAATATCTCACTGCTTTCTTTGACACATACCACTTTAGGAATGTAGGACAGAAGAAGGCACATCCTTTTCATTAACTTCAGTCCCTTCTTGCCTCCCTTTTCTTAGGTGGCCTGCTCAAATCCCAGTTAGAACAGTAGTAACTGGAATTTGTTGCAATCTAAAATACTTTTTATTGACTTTAAAATTATTCTTAGTCTAACCATCTGGAAGATCTGTACAAAGTTATCTGTACACCCAATCTCAGCAAAGTTTTATAGCTGAATGGTCAAAAAGGCTGAACTATCTTCTCCCATTTACTATAGTTTTCTTCAGGTTATGGTTGCAATCATTTGATGCTGTATGTGGAAATTTGCAGTGTTGCTTTTCATATTTTTTTGGTAAGAAAATAGAATCAATGCTTTCCTTTAGAGCTGTCATCAGTGTATAACACACATTTGTAGAGATCCTAGAAAAGTATAAAATTACATTTAGAAGTACTATTCCTGCAGTGGGCAACTTGCCATTTGTCCTGTGTTTCCATTAATCTGTTTTCCTCCAGTGGGAATGACAGGGATGCCTATGTGCACTTGCTTCTAGGGTCTGTAGTCACCACAGAGTTTGGATTGGATACTAAAATCTTTAGGAACCTATCTTTCAATGTCTTGAATCTTATTTAAGATCCCTGATCTTTACAACTTTTGCCTTGTGTCTTCTACCAACTCTCTGCTCTGCTTCTATCATCTCTCTGACATTTTTGCTTCTCACTTTTTCACTCAGTCATTTTTGAGACATAATAGAACCATTATAAAAGCCTAAATAAAACAGGAATAGTCCCATCCTTCCCTTCCCCCTGCCCCTCTCCACACACACACATCAGCTTCCCTAATTTTTCTCCAGTTACTTTATTTGCTTGGCAAATTAACAAGGCGTGTTTGGTTTTCCCATTACTCCTTTCAGCAGAATAAAGCCCACATTTTATGATAGCTTTGGACCCAACTATTCATTTTAAAAGGTACTGCCATTCTTTCAGAACAAATGTTTTACTCCATGTGTACTTTCCTGGGCAACAGTATGGCAGGATTGTCACCACTGTCTTTGTGCATCTTTGAATCTGCATCTAGTGGTAGTGGGTTTTGACACAGTGGGTTGAGTAAAGATGTGGGAGTCAGAATAGTTAGTCTATTGACTCCTCTGACTGAAACTTTGTCTACATACAGTCTTGCACTGACTTAGTTAATTTAGTGCACACCTAACTTGTATAGAAGATAGATGCATTAAACTTAAAGTTAAACCAATGGAAGTCTAGTTATAAGCGTTTGATCTTTCCACAGTCACATAACCTCTCTGCCTCAGTTTCCTTATTTGTACAATTATACATGCCTGCATACAAGTCAAATCTGCAAAGTGTGAAGCACTATTATCTGTGTTCTTATGTGTGAGTGGTTAGGCCGATTGCATTTGTTATATCCCACTACATACTAAATACATCACATTTACTCCCTTTTGTAAGTGAAGAAAAATATTGTGGTAACCCAGATACTTCTGTTTGTTACTGTGCGTAAATCCTTTTTTTTAATGGTGGACACTATAATAATGTTTTGATATAGCAAGAGAGATACATGGACTGATGAGGACAAGGAGATGGAATTTATCACAAAAGCTTAATGGATGTATACTCTCTTTTTTCCTCAGTTTGTTGAATTCTTTAGTTTTTTTTATGAGAACTATCTGGCACAAACGAAGATGCCACCTGGTGATCTTGATGCACCAGGCAATAAAACTTCACCTCCTTCTCTCTTTAGAATTGGAATCCACACCTGCTGCTCATGCAATATAGTCATCTTGTACATGACAATGAGAATTGCAAACAAAATCTTTATCTTTTAACTGGAAGCACACAGCATACATTTTTGAGTTGTCCTGCAGGCTAAATACAGACACTCAAAAACCTCAAGCTTGACTTGATTTAATCTTTGCAGGTTAGTCTAACCTATGTAGATTGAACCAAGAAGCAAGTGAACAGACATTCACTTTTGATTCCAGAAATGCAGCCACATGCCTGCAGTGGCTCAGGCCAGAAGCCAGAGGGCACTAGAGCGAGCCCTCCCTTCCCTTCTACAGTGGCCAAAAGGCTGGAGAGAAGCTGAGCTGGGTAGGGGGAGGTGTAGCCAGGCCCTGGCAGGCCTAAATATGATTGGGGATGGATTTAAACCCCACCCTGGCCTGCAGGGACTCCAGCCAGGGTGTGCCTCAATGGGGAGAGGGGAAGCAGCCCTTGCCAGGCTTTTTGGGCAGGGGGAAGGGGGGAAAGCATGCCCAGACCCCAGCGCCTGGCTGGCACCAAAGGGTCAAGCAGTGAGAGTGGGGACATGGACAGATCCCAGCCCTGGGCCTGAACCAAAGGCGGGGAGGGAATGGCAAATTGCAGAGAAGCGGGGCTGGCAGGGACCTCCAGAGGCAGGCCCTGGCCAGACCCTCCCATAGGAGTATAATCTAAAGAGTGGAGGATTTGCTCTGAGCACCTACAACTGAGAACACTGCAGGAAGCCCTTGGTGGCTTTTTTCCCCAGCAGCACAGAGCCCCCCCCCGGTGGGTGTTCTTGGTTGCGGGTGCTGCAAGCAAACCATCTGCTCTTTAGATTGTGCTTCTATGGCAGGATCTGGCCAGGGGCTGAACTAGACACTAGAGGATCTCTGGAAGTCCTTGCTAGCCTCACTGCGATTCCCCCCCTCCCTCCCCCAATTTGCTTCAGGCCTGGGACTGGTGTCTGGCCATGCCCCTGCTCTCATTGCTCGAGTGGCAAGTGGGGTGGGGGGGAAGCCAGCAGATCCCAGCTGGAGTCCCACATTGGTGGGAGATGGGAGAGAGGATTAAACTGCCCCCCACACCCTTCCCCTCAGGCTACCAGTGTCTGGCCACACCTCCCACTCCTGCTGCTCGAGCAGTGAGGGCAGGCATTGTGGAGTAGGGTTTCCCACTCCCTTTTCAGCCAGCTGGAGCAGTGATAGTGCCCTGACTAGGGAAGAGAGCGGTGGGGCCAACCCTGCTCTGCAGGAGCAGGCAGCACAACCCAGCTCAGTCCAGGACTGCAAAACATCCTGGGATACTGGGGGGACTGTGAATTAACTTAAAACAGGAAGGGATCTGGGACAGAAGTTCAGTAAACTGGTTTGACCTAAATTGGTTAAGTCTGATACTACATTCAACCAGTTTTATCTTAAACCATTTTTAGCCATTTCAAAAGTTGGTTATTTGCACTGAATTTCTATTGTTACAAAGTTTAAACTGATTTCTGATTTCTTAAACTGGTTTGTGTGTAACTTCTTCCCTAGCCACAATGGTAAACTAACAGAATCATTCACAGGAAGGGTAGGTAGAACTGGTTGGCCTGCCATCCTCTAGGTTGACTCTTATAAACATTGCCTTGCTATGTTTTCTACTTGTGTCAGCATTTTAAAAAGCTGCTATTTTTTGCAGATTTTTCTTATCAGCTGAATATGCTGAAATGGTAGTGGGGGAGGTAGATGGAGGGATGACTATAATTTTTTATCCTGTCTTAGAACCCAAGGTGTCTTAAATTTACAGGTGTTGGAGTGTTCTTGAAATGAGGATTGCTCAGGATTTTCTTTGACCTCAGCTATGTGTTACAAAGTTTTTTCAGCTATGTTTCCATTAAGTGGCTTTTGCAATATATTAGATTTTGATAGTAGGAAAAAAAGATTAATATTAGGAGAGAGGAATTCAGATGCAGATAAATGGATAGTTTCCGCTCCTTTATGATCTGCAACTGACTTAATATTTCACTTACATCAATATTTAAATTGCATAAGCAGCAATATTCTGTAAAATTACAAATAAACATGGATTTTTATAACGAGGACAGCAAACATGTACCTCATGTTGTTTTGAAACCTGAATTACTTTAACATTTAATGGTTCTTTACCTTGCTTCTCACCCCCTCCCCACCACCAAAAAGCTGTAACAATATATAGCAAAATATTTGTATTTTCAATAGTTAAATTCCACTTGCAGGTATGCATCAGAATAGCAGAGAAACTTACTCTTTGTACAAATCTACATAAACTTTCTCTTCGCTGTCTGATGATGTGGTATAATCTGTTTCCCACCTCCTGTATTGCCATCCATTATCTGGCTTCATACATTATCATCAGGAAAATGGCCATCACTGAGTACTGTACATTCAGAAACTGGTAGACAGAACCCAGCAGTTCCTTTCTATATGGAAGGGATAAACAAGCTCTGAAAGGTCAAAAATATGGTAACAATAATGTTGCTTTAACTTTGGAGGTGAAAGGGGAAGCTTTTTATCATAAATGTGGTTCAGATTTCACTTTACTTTTTTCCCTTTCCAAATGCTATACATATATATATAGAGAGCACACACTTACACATATGTGTGTATGTGTGTATATATATATACACCCCCTAATATATATACCCTCTAATGATATATATATCAGGCCGAATCCAATCCGAATCGAATACGGCCCAGTTCGCACACCCCCTAATAATATATATATATATATTATTAGGGGGTGTGCGAACTGGGCCGTATTCGATTCGGATTGGATTCGGCCTGATTCAGTGGACAGTGATTCGATTCGCTCAATCAGATCACTCCCGATTTGATTCAGCCGAAACTGAAGATTCGATTCTGATTTGGAGAATCAGTGATTTGGCTACAAACACACCTTTATATGCTATTTCTACATACCTCGAGGTACCAGGTGCGGCTCATGAATACTGAGATGGTGGGGTGGATGGAATGTCCCACAGGAGTCCGGAGGGGCCCCCTGCATGCTTGGTGGCAGACCCTCCTGTGCCTCCCCTGGCTCAGCGATCAACAGGGGGGGGGACCCCAGGTGCCTTCCCCAGACCCAGGAAGCACCAGTCACTGAGCGGGAAGTGGGGAGGAGGGTCCTCAGCATGCTCAGTAGCAGACCCGGAAGTGGACTGGAAGCATTTCCAGTCCACTTCTAGGTTTGCCACAGAGCACACTGGGGGCCCCCCATGCTCCTGTGAGACACTCCATCTGCCCCAACATCGCAGTATTCACAGGCCACACCTGATACCACACCTGATACCTTGAGGTATGTAGAAAAAGCATATAAAGCTGTGTCTGTGGCTGAATCATCGAATCTCTCTGAATCGGATCAAAGGCTTGTGGGCTTAACTGCTCAACAGTTCAGTGGGTGGAAAACTCGCTATATCATAGCTTTTACTGTATATCGATATATATGTGCATGTTCTCTCTCTCTATGTTTATATATATTCTGCTTGCATATATTCTACATATATATATGAATATTAAAAGTGTTTAGTTTTAAAAAATATTACAGTAGACAAATTCTTTTCCTTTTTCATGTCCTTGTGTGACAAGGTATTTAGTAGGTGTGCCCGCCTCCGTTTGATTAAGTGCTCCTGTGTGGCCTTAGCCCGGACTAAAGATCGTGTTCGTCCTGGGCTCACGGGTGGATCCCACAGGCTACCCCTCCTGACGTCAGGGGGGGCCCCTCAATCGGCCTCCGTGACTTGGGACTTGGGATGTTGCCTCAGTGGAGGGGTTCCCCTTTGGGGCAGCCTCCAGGGTTGTCACACCTCCCGGTGGGCACTCACGGGGCTCCTACCTCCCCTACACCCCAGCCACTCGCCACCTTGGGCTGCCGATCTTCGGGCCCCTTTGGTGTCCTCAGCTCTTCCCCAACTTCTGCCCACGGCTTGCCAGCCGCATGCCTGAGTCTTTGGGCCTAGTGGAAGGTCCGAGCTCCTCCGGCCTGGTCCCTCCAATAGGACTCCCTATCGCCCTATACTAAGCACCCTGTGACGTGATGTGCCTATCCCACCACCGTGATAACTAAGGTCCCTAAACTACTGGGCCAGGAGGCCCCAAAGGGGTGCCTCTGGTCTCTGGGCCATGTGGATCGCCCTGGGCTCGGGTTCCACCTCCCTGGCGGCTCACCCCACTGGAGTGTTAAGTCCCCGCCTCTTCCTACGGCCGCTATGGGCCACGAAGGTCCACTATCCAACCCCACTTCGGGTCTTTGGCTGCCCTACGATGCGGCTCGACGGGGCCCCGTTGGACACGCCCTTTCATTACCTCTTCTGCGAGGCTCTCATGCAGGCTCACGCCTAGGTCTCAGCGCCGGCTTGCCCCGACGCTGCTCTCTCGGCTCCTGCCTCCGGTTCCTCCGCTGTTGCTGTCGCTGCTTCTGCTGCAGGTGCAGCTGGTAAATCCCCGGTCGGCGTCGCTCTCAGCTTTACTGCCGCCTCTGCGGCTGATGTCACTGCCGGCTTTCCAACCGGCTCTGCCGTCGGTGTTACAGCTGGCTTCTCTGCCTGCTCTGCTCTCGGTGTTACAGCCAGCTTCCCTGCCGGCTGTGCTGTCGGCGTCGTTGCCGACTCCGTCGGAGCCTCTCCTGGCTCCGCCCCCGGCTTTCCACGCTGCCGGGCGGGGTGGCTGATCCCCTCCGTGTGAGGGCTCTCCTCTCCAGCCTCCACTCATCAGCTGTCCCGCTGCACCATCAGGGCTGCTTTCTATTTCTTCCGGGTGGCGTCTCCCGCCCACGCTGCTCAGCTGCAGCTGGATATATGCGCGGCTAATCACCCTCACTGGTGGTTTCGCCGCACGCATCTCCTCCGGCTCTTCGGGCTCTGCGAGAGGTAAGTGGGGCTCTCTTTTGGCCTGGTGCCCTCCTTCCATCCCAGCTTCCCTGGGACAGTAGGATTCACAGATTCATTGGAATATGACAGGGCCACACTTCTGCTGTGGCCTCAAACTTGTGACTTCTGGGCTGTCAGCCATGTACTTTTGTGCCCTCACCTTCAGCCCCCACAATAGACAGGTGTGTTCATATTTATTATATGCTTGAGAATCTGACAGCCTGGGTTGTAGAAAGAGATTTACCTGATTCTTAATCTATGGATAACATTTTATACACATTTGCTTAAACAGCAGTGAGCAGTGGGATAATCAGAATGGGGCAACTGCTCCAGGAGCTGACTTCGCGGGTAGGGGGAGGAGGGCTGTGGGCCAGGTGGAAGGACTGTGTCAAAAATCCTAGCTGCTGCTGGCAGCCATGCACTCACAATTGTGATTGCACCAGCGGCAACTGGAAGTTGCTACTGACCCTCTGCCTCAGGCACCTGGCTATATTGTTATGCTTCTGGCAATGAGTTAACAGAAACATCTACCTGGGCAGTTAAAAGTATATCACATGTTTTTAAGCAAGGAGTTTTCTTGGGCTTTTAGCTGTAACTTTTCCCTTTTCCCTAAAACAATTTCAGAAAAATGCTGTTTCCCATGCACTTGAACTTCTTTAAGCCATTTCTGTATTCTGTTTTCAAAGGAGAAAAAAAAATCTATCATTAAAAATGGGAATACATCCACTAAACACCTTTTTAAGATTGAAGTGTGTCACGATATTTTACTCTATCTGAAATAACTTGACCCAGTAGTCTTATAATAAGCTTTTTACAGTCAATGTTTACACAGAAAAGAATGATGTTAATTATCTTGTTAGGTTAAGAGGTCTTTTAAAACTTGTTCTATTTTAAGTTATGTAATAATTTGCCAGTGAGAAATATTTTAATATTGAACATACTCATTGAATTATAAACTGAAAGGTTGTTTAAAATGAGAAAGGAGGGTAGACCAAGTAAGGAAGTATTGCCAACAATTCTTGTGTATTTCACTCAGGGGTGGAGGGAGTACACAAATGCTTTTTATTGCACAGCATGAATTTCCTCAGTTCATTAGTCCTCATTCTCCCCTTCTAATCTCCCCAATAAGTGACCACATTGCTGATAACTACCAGATGATATAGGATTTGAGAATGTTTGGAAACTGGGATGTACAGGAGTGTTTCAAACTCCAACGTTACACAGTAATGTAACCATTACAATATGGTGAAAAATAGTAAGACAGGAGGATGCATAATTCTTTTTGTAGCTATCGGGCAGTTCTAATTTACATACCAACATGCATGAGTTTTATTTGACATTACTCCACTTTACATTAAGTGGTAGTTACCATGGTAACCTTCACATCATATGCCAATACTTAGACATAGTGTATTTTTTAAAATACTGAAACACTTAATTATATCTGAACTTTTGTATGTTTTGCAGCAATGTACTGAGGAAGAGACAGGGGAAGCAGAGGAAGTATCTGTAAGCAGGCATATTTCCCTGCAGTTTATTGCTGATTGCATACATTTTGCAAGGACACAGAAATGGGCCACTGTTTTCTTAATATTTTATTTAGTGTTGAGTAGAAGCAAGATGAATGCTTTGGGTTTTTTTTAAGCAAGGGAGAAGTTGTAGGCAACTGAACTGTCTGATGATGTGGCAATTCTCTCTTCCAGCATCCCTGAGTTATTTAGTAAGAAGTCCTGCAAAGAGTTCTTAGTTATATGCAGCTGAACAACAAACCACATTAAACCCAGCTGTTGATCATGGACCAGAGTCTGCCCTCATTACACCCATAGTCTCCATTGACTTCAGTGGGTTTACTGAGGTAGAGAATGACAGTCGTAGTTGGCCAGAATGGCCTATCTTGCCTTGGAAAAGGATTCTACTATTACTTCTCAGATAATATTTACAAAAATCCAGGGTGGGTTCATACATTTGTATAAAAATGTGGCTTTGTTATAAGCTTGCATCATTTTTCTGACTATATCTATTTAGCTGGTGTGGTTTTACTATACCTGTACATAAAGGCAGTACTATCAAAGTTTGGTTGATTCTCTTGATTTGCAAACTGAAGGGAGATCTTTCTGGAAGAACTGTAGCCTTTCCAGAGGACTTTACATCCCTATTCGCAAGGCTGCACACACATGTCCAAATACTCTAGAAGAATTCTTCCAGGTTTGTTCTCCTGGTACAAAAAAATTACTCGGAGATGCCTGGACAATGCTAAGTCCCTGATGCTAAGGGTATTTGCAATGCTCATGCTGCATTGCCAGGGGGACCCTGTTAGCACATCTCAGCATACTCTGTAGACTTCTTCAGTTTGCCTGGTGACAATGGCAGCAGTGGGAAAGGCAGGTCTGACTGGCTGACCCAGATTGCCTGAATCCCTCTATCCCCCTGCTCTGCTGGAGCAGCAGAGTCCAGTGAGAGATGTGCTATCTTCTGGGCAGGGGGAAAAGCAAAGAATTCTGAGATGCCAGAGAACTGTGCTTTGGCTTCTCTCAGAAGAGAATGGGTGCAGATGTTTGCTTTGCCAGAAGAAACTCTCCTGGGGGTGATTTAACCCTGGTTGTTCCTGGGTTATTTTTCTCCTGGAGTGGCCATTTTTGCTCTGGGAAAAAATCCTGAACATGTATACTTGTGGATTCTCATGGGAGTGCAGCAACCCTTTGAGGAGGAAATTAATGTTTGTGCATGGCCTTAGTCTCTCATACAGCCACTTTATGTCACTGTGATGCCACAAGGTAACTGTAAAATTAGCTCAAATTACTTCTTCTCTAGAAAAGAAAGTGATTTGAACTATGTCTTCTGGCTTCTCAGGTGGGAGGCAAGTCCTATTTCTTGAGGGGAAATGGAACATGCCAAGAGCAAACCAATCTCTGGCAATCCCTGTAAATTGGAGTACCCATTTGTGACAACATCACCCAGGAGTAATTTAGAATAGTTAGAGTAGCCTTTATGGATGAACTAAACCCTGGCCACTTCAAATATCAGGTGGGAACAGTAAAAGTGGTGTAAACCTTTTTTGTGGCCCAGGATCCAGCGCTGTTTTCAGGGAGGGGAGGGTTAAGCTTTTGTGCCCCCCCCCCCCCCCCCCTCTCCCCTCGTCCTTTTTTCTGGTTTATCGTTTTTCCCCCCCCCCCCCCCCAGCCTTTCCCTGTGTCCTTTCTCTTTTCAGAACTTTTAGTTAAGTTTACAGGGGTGTCGTATACACTTCATTTTTGTTTTGTTTATTTAATATTTATTCTAATATATATTAGAATAATTGTGGGCTCAAATATCAGTGTGTAAATTAAAACTTTGTCCTGAAAAGTTGAGAGTTGAAAGAGTTTCCAGGTCCCTGTCACAACTACGTATCGGTTTGTATGTAACAAGTTGTAGAATTATTTGGAATCTAGGGGGAAAGGCTAGTGAGTAGGATTACTAATGATTAGAAAGAAAGAAGATATCTAGAATCAGCAGTCATCATATGCTGGTATAAAAGTGTACACATCTATAAATATTTAAAGTTGATTTAAGGTTGATTTGGTAGAATCAAGGAAAAATAGTAAACTGCACCAGGAACCTGATGATATAATGCCTGATAAAATCTCAACTTTTTTTCTTCTGAACCTTATGGGTGATTTCAGTAGGCAGCTGATCTTACTCTGACTTTAGTAAATGCAGCATTTTCAATGTGGAATATTCAAAAGTCATGAATTGTGCCTCAGGAATTCACCAGATTATGTTAAATACCAAAAAAGTATTTAAAGTATTAGATTTTAGGGGATTTGGTCTTCTTCTTTCTCCGTTTTTAATCTTTGGGCTATGCTAGGTCACATTTTCCAGCTATTTGCCACCACCAAGACATCTAAGATTTTTATGATTCCAGGACTCAGAACTTCAGAAGAACATGAGCTATTATGTGGCTAATAATATTATTATGAGAACTAGATACACAATACATGGGAAGGCAGTGGATTAATAATGTAAATATGTAGTTAACCTGTAGTGACTTAGCAATGCAGAAAGTTATCTGACTTGATGAAGGAAGAGGTAAGAAAGAAGTGGTTGTACACAGAGAAGGTGGCATCTTTATCACACAAGCTCTTCCTTTCAGAATCATCCCTAAAAAATTGGAGTGTGTATGTCTTCAGCAGAGAATCTGATTTTTTTTCTTCACAAAAATAGAAGCAGGGAGGAGTATTAAGCACAATGTTTGCTTACTTCTGTCTGCCAAAACGGCTCCCACTTCTTTCTGGTTCATTAAGCAGAAGGGGAGTCCAGTGTTAACTGGTATAGTATCTGCCTGAAGGAATAACAGAGGTGAATCAGACAAAGTGAACTGCTGCATGCAGTCTGTAGTATCTTGATGAGGCTTGTGGTGTGGAAATAGCATTTTATTATTTACAGGAACTTATGTAAAGAATTATTCAAAGTAAAGAAGTAACAGTCTTGCTACTCCCCTTGCAAAAGTATGTGGCCTAGCCAGCCTTGTTGCTGGCTGCCACACCAGGAAGTTCCTGCTGCTTCACTCAGACTGTCTTGCGGGATACCACACTTCATGGAGACTGTGGGTGCATTGAGACAAGCGTGGATGTGCAGTATGCATCACTGCACATTCATCTGCAGCACTGCACGCCTCACACAACTTTCATTATGTGTTTCCTGCACTGTTAATTTGCAGCATGGGGTGCGGGGTCAGGGGGGAGGTTTGACACCAGAAGATCCTGGTGTTAAAAAAGCCTGCGCCTTAAAAAAGTGGAGAAGGCATATGGCAGCAGCATGCACTGTCAGAAACAAGCCTGGCCAGCTGAAGCCATGGTCTGGCTGCCAGCCAGGCTCCACGTTGCCAGACTGCCATTGCTGTAGCCCCCAGAGGCACTCAAGACCCCAGGTAAGTCTGCTAGCGCCAGCCTCCCCTACCCCACCCAGGGTAACATGCTGTGCACCAGAGTACACATGCATGGGTGTTTCCCACAGACAAGAAGTCATGGCACATATTGTGCCACTGCTGTTTGTTCCT